>NC_138779.1:110003838-110416338 GCF_965119305.1 Pelophylax lessonae | reverse complement strand
GGAGCCCATCCTGGAGCAGCATGCTTGGGACTTGCGGGATGGAAGCGACTAATATTACTGCAGCATAAGCAGTTCTATTATTGTGAAGTCTGCACCATTAAGAGACTATTTCATGTGCAAGGAATAAAAAGATTACATTTCCTTCTTCTAAATTGACCAAACTTGGATGTTAGAATGAACAGTTTTAAAAATTATGTTTCTTAGATATACAGTATACTGTATATTCATGTTATATTTTTTTTATCATATTGTATCTTGTTTTACCAGCTAATGCTATTGTTGTTGTCATTATTATTACCTTATAAAAAAAAAATGACATTTACTGCATATATGCGAATGAATATTTAAAATAAGCCTGTCAGCCATATAAAATGTTCAAAACGAAAGACGTTTGGGTGATTCAATAAGGCATTTGCAACAAATTTATTTGTGTGTATGTAGTTGGAAGCTTTGCACAAAATTCTTGAAACCCTGCTCCATTTTCATTGTTAGTACCAAAGCAGGCAACAAACTCAAATAGTACTTTTTTTCCTGTATGATGCTTTTGTTGGTATAAATTTATAAAGAAATACCACCATATCGGTGATAAGAAAAGTGGAGTTGAATAAGACCTTTTCCAGGTTGGAGAAAATTGTTGATTGTGTTGCACGTGCAATCATTGTGACAATTACTAGACAACATTTTTCTAGAAGTTCCTCTGGAAGTGATATTTGATAGGTTTCCATTATCTCCTAACTTCCCCAAATAGCTTATAGCTTCTCTGTATGTAAAACGCCACCACGGACAGATTTTATTAATAATAATAAAAGTAATAATAATTGTATTATTGTTATTATTATACAGGCTATATAGTGTCACAGTTTGCAGAGCAAATTGGAGGGAGACAGAGTTGTCCCATAGCCACTCCTTTGTTAACTTGGCTGTGTACTTAGGGTCATTGTCCAGTTGGAAGATGAACCTTCGCCCCAGTCTGAGGTCCAGAGTGCTCTGAAGCAGGTTTTCATCATGGATGTCTCTGTACATTGCTGCGTTCGTGTTTACCTCGATCCTGACTAGTCTCCCGATTCCTCCTACTGCAAAACATCCCCACAGCATGATGATGCCATCACCAAGCTTCATTGTAGGGATGGTATTGGCCAGGTGATGAACGGTGCCTGGTTTCCTCCAGACATGATGCTTGCCATTCAGGCCAAGGAGTTCAATCTTTGTTTCATCAGACCAGAAAATTTTGCTCACTGGGACCTTTAAAGCTGCAGAAATGTTTCTGTACCCTTTCCCAGATCTGTGCCTTGATACAATCCTGTCTCAGAGGTCTACAGACAATTCCTTGGACTTCATGGATTAGTTTGTTCTGTGACATGCATTGTTAACCACTTAAGCCCCGGAAGATTTTACCCCCATTCCGACCAGGGGGTATTTTGCGATTCGGCACTGCGTGACTTTAACGGACAATTGCGCGGTCGTGCGACGCTGTACCTAAACAAATTTGGCGTCCTTTTTTTCCCACAAACAGAGCTTTCTTTTAGTGGTATTTGATCACCTGTGCGATTTTTTGATCACACGCTATAAACAAAAAAAGAGCGTCAATTTTGCAAAAATAGCAATATTTTTCACAATTTTTTATATGAAATTCCCCCCCAAAAAAATGTAAAAATCAAAATTTTTTAACATTTTCGGCCAATTTGTTTTATGCTACCTATGTTTGGTAAAAAAAATCGCAAAAGCGTATTTTGATTGGTTTGCGCAAAAGTTATCGCGTTTACTAACAAAGGGAAAGATTTTTGTCATTTTTGTTGTTTTTTTTTTTTAACGCGTAATGGCGGCGATCTGCAATTTTTTTTACGGTACTGCGACATTGGGGCGGACAGATCGGACCCTTGACTGACATTTTTGACACTTTTGGGGTTACCAGTGACATTTCTACAGTAATCAGTGCTATACATATGCACTGTTACTGTAAAAATACACTGGTAGTGAAGGGGTTAACTTTATTTGGGAGGGAGGGGCTGTGTGTGTCCCTAGGGGCATGCTTTCTACTGTGATTGGCTGTGGCTTGAGCTGTAAGGACACTGATCAACGGATCTACATAGTAGATCCATGTGATCAGTGTTTTTACAGCGAGGAGAATGACAGGTGGCTTGTTTACACAAGCCGCCTGACTTTCTCCCTCTCCCCCGCCGATCGCCGAGTGACCGGCGGACATCGGGTCTGCCGGTCACACGCGCGGGGGGGTCCGTGACCACGCGTGAGCGGGAGCGCGCCTCCGGGGGCGCGCGCTCGCTCCCTAGACCCTCACAAGCTAGTGACGTAGCCCTACGTCACTTTGCCTGTGAGGGGCTGACTGCCGACGTAGTGCAAGTGGTTAACTGTGGGACCTTATATAGACAGGTGTTTGCCTTTTCAAATCATGTCCAAGCAACTGAATTTACCACAGGTGGACTCCAATCACGTTGTACAAACATCTCAAGGATGATTAGTGGAAACAGGATGCACCTGAGTTAAATTTTGAGTGTCATTGCAAAGGCTATAAATACTTATGTGCATGTGATTATTTTTTTCGTTTTTTATTTTTAATAAATTTGCAAAGATTTCAAACAAACTTCTTTCACGTTATCCTTATGGGGTATTGTTTGTAGAATTTTGAGGAAAAAAATGAATTAAATCCATTTTAGAATAAGGCTGTAACATAACAAAAAGTGGAAAAAGTGAAGTGCTGTGAATACTTTTTTATTTTAATACATTTGCAAAGATTTCAAACAAACTTCTCTCACGTTGTCATTATGGGGTTATTGTCTGTAGAATTTTGTGGAAAATAATACATTTTTACCCATTTTGGAATAGGCTGTAACATTACAAAATGTGGAAAAATCAATAGGTAGGGGGGGACTTTGTACTATAAAATAACACGGCACTATCCTCATAAATCATACATTTTATAGACAAAAATACCCACCTCTCGTCAGTTAGAACAGAAAGTGGGAAAAAGGGGCTTTTAAAGTGCCCAATTGAACATAATAATAATAATTAAAAAAAAAAAAAAAAAAAAAAATTACCTTCACTTTTTTCTTTTTTTCCCTACCTTTACCAAGTATGCAAAAATTCACATTTCATAAAAACATAATCCAATTTATTATTACAACTGATGTTTAGACATACATACTTTCAATATAATGAGAACATTAACATAGACAGATATGATCATCCCACATAGGAGAGTGTGTAGAAAGATGCATATAGATCTGGATCAATGCCTTTTGCCCAATACTAGGGCTTCTTCAGGATACATGTATCTGATGTTTAGTGAACTCATATGTAAACCAGAGATATGATCCAATATCTGCCTCAAAAAGCCATGATCACACCGCAACAAATCAAATCTATTCACCAATATGAGAAAATCTTTTAAAATCATATATGAATAGGCCTGTGAGTGACCACCATCCCTCAAATAAAGGTAATCAAGGGATTAAGCTCACATCATAAATAGGTGAAGGCAGTTCCTCAGGCTGCCATCCAGAGAGAGCTCCAATTCCTATATTCCACAGATACCCAAAAATAGTCTGATTAAAAAAAGTCAGAGCAGGAAGAAAGAAAGGGAACTTATGCCAAATATCCATGATCCACAAGGAAACAGCAAGCCTGTATCACAGTCTATACACACCAACCACATTGACAAGCTGGAATATAATGGCTGGAATATGAGATTTGGAGCACTCTCTGGGCAGCAGCCCGAGGGACTGCCTTCACCAATTTATGGTGTGGGCTTAATCCCAGGTGAGGAGTATAAAAATAAGTGTGTCTTGCCTACAGTCAAGCATGGTGGTGGAAGTGTCATGGTCTGGGGCTGCATGAGTGCTGCCGGCAATGGGGAGCTTCAGTTCATTGAGGGAACCATGAATGCCAACATGTACTGTGACATACTGAAGCAGAGGGCAGTGTTCCAACATAAGGACCCCAAACAAACCTCCAAGATGACCACTGCCTTGCTAAAGAAGCTGAGGGTAAAGGTGATGGACTGGCCAAGCATGTCTCCGGACCTAAACCCAATTGAGCATCTGTGGGACATCCTCAAATGGAAGGTGGAGGAGCGAAAGGTTTCTAACAGCCACCTGCTCCGTGATTTTGTCATGGAGGAGTGGAAGAGGACTCCAGTGGCAACCTATGAATCTCTGGTGAACTGCATGCCCAAGAGGGTTAAGGCAGTGCTGGAAAGTAATGGTGGCCACACAAAATATTGACACTTTGGGCCCAATTTGGACATTCTCACTTAGGGGTGTACTCACTTTTTTTGCCAGCGGTTTAGACATTAATGGCTGTGTGTTCAGTTATTTTGAGGGGACAGCAAATTTACACTGTTATACAAGCTGTACACTCACTACTTTACATTGTAGCAAAGTGTCATTTCTTCAGTGTTGTCACATGAAAAGATATAATAAAATATTTACAAGAATGTGAGGGGTGTACTCACTTTTGTGAGGTACTGTATATTTGCACAATATTTGTTTAGCCAACTAGATTTTAACTTTTTATATAACTTTTCCTTTGCAGTTTGTTGAAACTGTTAACATGCTCAGGTAAATGATTTCCCAGTCATTATAAAAACTAAGGAGGGTAAATTATTGGTGGTAATGTGCTATTTTAAGCTGCAGCAGTGTAAGGCCATCCATTGGCTTGCGTGCTGGCATTGGTTTTTATTAAATTTTCATAAGATAACAGGACAAAATCGTGTAAACAGATTACTAATCGTAACAAATTATAAATTGAGAAGAAATTACCGCATCGAACCACAGTGTGCAGTATAAATAACATCGTACATGAATGAACAGCATCGTGGGGTAGCGTAAAGGAAGAACAGTGAAAAAGAAGCAATTATGGTTCCCCCCCGCAGCAATGAATTGATTTATGGATAGAATGTCGTGGAGGTGACCCCCCAGGTCCCGGCACCCCAAATGGGACCAGTCTGTGCCATAGGGTCCAGGGGGTAACCCCCATATACAGCAAATGAAAATCAACAGAGGTAGGTAACTCAACATGTTAATGCAAAACATCATCACTTGAAAGAGAACGACTGTTATACCATTCAAACCAAGAGGACCAGAGAGCATGACATTGAGGGCCCTTGCCTTGAGTATATGCAAACATGCGTTCATAGGATCCATGTGTATGAACCAACGTGATCACACCGGTAATGGAAATGTGTGCATCAGATTTCCAGTTGCGGGCGATCAGTAGTTTAGTGGCTAGCAAGATGTGGATGATTAAGATACGATGACGTTTGGGGACTCTATGTATCCCTATATGTAGAAGGGCTAACTCCGGTGTGAGTGTACAAGGGGTGTTAGTGACTGTTTCAATTAGCGATGCAACCTCCATCCAAAGTGAGGTCAAGCATGGACAACCCCAAAGGATGTGAAGTAAGGTGCCCGAACCCCCACAGTTTCTCCAACACAGGGGGGAATTCACTGGGTTGAATTTGTTGGCCAAATATGGTGTGATGTGCCATCTGAGATTGATTTTCCATATCAATTCCCATATATTAGCTGAGCGAGTAGCTTGATAGCTCATAGAAAGGGCTGTTTGCCATTGATAATCTGTGAAGGATGTGTTTAGATCTCTCTCCCATTTCAACATTTGCGGACTTTTATGAAAGGAGTTTTTGTTCTGCAGAAGTTGATAAAATAAGGTAATACCCTTGTGTGTGTTATGTACATTCATATAGAATTGCCACGCTTTTTCAGGGATGGTGACAGAAACCCTTGGGATGCTCAGTAAGCAGTGAGATATGCGAAAGTACTTGAAGTACTCCGATTTTGGGAGCGAAAATTCCGTCTGCAAGGAAGAGAAGGGTTTCAGCAGGTTTCCAACATAGAGGTCAGAAATCCGCTCAATACCAAGGGATTGCCAGGATTGCACAGATAAATCCGGGATCAGCACAGAGAGAATGGAAAGTGGCGTAGGGATAGTGTGAAATGTATGGTCTGACTGTGGTAGAGACCGGAGATGGCGGAACGCGAGCGCCGTGGCTACTATAGTGGGGGACAATTCTTGGTCTTTGAGTGCATCGCACGGCGCACTATATAGCCAAGCCAGAAGATCATGCCCATGTACCTGAAGGGATTCAAGAGGATGCCATAGGCATGTCGGGTCCATATAGAACCAGCTCTTGAGTTGTGATAGAAGGGAGGCAAGATAATAATCCCTGCAATCTACATATCCTGATCCACCGACCGACCGATGTCTTATCAGAACAGAGTGTGCACATCTAGGCCTAGTGTTCTTCCATACAAAGTCGCGTATGATCTTGTGCAGTGAGGCAAAAAAGGAGTTCGGCAGGGGAATGGGGATAGTCCTGAAAAGATAAAGGAGTTGCGGGAGCTTAAGCATTTTAAATGCCGCGAGTCTCCCTGACCAGGTAAGATACAATTTTGAAATGTTGGATAGTTCCATAGGCAGGGACTGCAGGATCGGGGAATAGTTAGCTTTATATAAGGAGGGTGTAGATGCAGTAAGCTGAATCCCTAAATAGGGGATAGAATCCTTGGCCCAGGAAAATGGGTGCAGCGCATTCAACCTATGTAGTAGAGAGGGAGATATATTCAAAGCCAATATAGAAGATTTTGCTGTGTTAACCTTATAGTAGGATACACCATTAAAGTTATGCAGTAAGTTAGTTACCGAAGCCAGGGAAGAGTTGGGATTAGATAGAATGAGGATAATGTCATCCGCAAATAGGCTTATTTTATGCTCCATTTGACCCAATGTGACACCTGTAATGCTCGTGTCAGCTCTAATACATTCCGCTAGGGGTTCAATCATTAAGTTAAATATAAGCGGTGACAGGGGGCATCCCTGCCGTGTGCCATTAGAGATACAGAAGGGTTCCGACAGCATAGAGGAACAATACACGCGAGCCAAGGGATTCGAATAAAGTGCTAGTATCGCCGACAATATGTGGCCATGAAACCCAAACTTATGGAGAGTCTTTTGAAGGTAGAGCCAATGGACTCTATCGAATGCCTTCTCTGCATCTAAAGATAGAAGCAGAGAAGGCACTCTCCGACGTCCTATGCAGTGAATGACATTAATCATCCGGCGGGTCGCGTCCGAAGTTTGACGGCCCTTAACAAAACCCGTTTGGTCGGGATGAATCAAGGAGGGGAGCATATGTACCAGTCTGTTCGCGATGATCTTTGCATAAATTTTTGTGTCATGGTTGAGTAGGGAGATAGGTCTAAAATTTTGTGGATAATATGGATCCTTCCCTGGCTTTGGCAACGCAATAACTAACGCAGATAGCATCTCGGATAGAAGTGAGGCAGCGGAGGCAGCGGCGTTAAAGATCATGACCATATTAGGTGCTAAAACTGTTTGGAAATGTTTGTAATATTCTCCAACAAACCCATCTGGGCCAGGGGCTTTGTTATTAGGTAGTGCATTTATGACGGTGAGAATTTCGTCAACATTAAAAGGGGAATTGAGCACAGTCAGTTGTGCAGGAGATAGAGAGGGTAATTGTACCGTATCTAAGAAATCTTGTATGGATTGGTCAGTAGGTTGGACTTGAGCAGGATCATCCTTCAGATTATAGAGGGAGCTATAGTAGGTGCTAAACGCATTGGCAATGGCCTGGGGGTCTATCAATTTTTGCTTGGACGTGGGGTGGTAAAGATGTGGGATAGTCGTTTTGGTCCTATTTCCTTTGATATAGTTCGCTAACAATCTACCTGCTTTATTACCGTGTACATAGAAGTGCATTTTAAGTTTTTTCTGGGTTTGTTCAAATTTATCTAGAAGGGCCAACCTGAGATCTAATCTCAATTTCAAAAGTTTGGATTTGAGGTCTGCACTGGGATTACTTTTGTTTAAGGAATCCGTCAACTGGATAGCTTCTAGAATGCTCGTAAGCTGCTGCCTTCGCTGCCTATTAATTCTGGCCCCCAGCTGTATCAGGAGTCCCCGCATATAGGCTTTGTGAGATGCCCATACATGGAATGGGTCAGGGACTGAGTTCTTGTTCAGTTGAAAGAATTCCTCTAGTTTAGAGCTCAGGAGTTTCAGGTCAGACTCCTGGCGTAGGATGGTCGTATTCAATCTCCATAGAGAAACCGGAGAGGATAAAGGGTCAGTCTCAATACTGAGGCAAATTGGAGCGTGGTCTGACCATGTGCAAGGAAGAATAGATGATGACGAAACTGACTGTAGGGTCCACTGGTCTGTCAAGAAGAGGTCAATCCGTGAATAGGAGTTGTGGCAAGGGGAGAAGAATGTAAAGTCTCTTTCTTCCACATGGTGACATCTCCAAACGTCATAGAGTTGGGTAGATTGCAAGAAAGGGTTAAGTGCAAGCTTCCTCCTAGTGCTCTGGGTCGTAGAGTCTAGACGTGGGTCTGGGGTGACATTGAAGTCGCCACACCATATTATAGATCCTCGGCGAGTACGGTCCAGTCGTTTGTGCAGCTTCCGCAGGAATTTCAATTGATGATTGTTGGGAGCATACACCGTGACTATGGTGTAAGGTTTGTTGTTGATGGAGCATAGTAGTATGATGAAGCGACCATCAGGGTCCGCAGTGCAGGAGTCAAGTTGAAAGTTGAGTGAGTTTTTAATGGCAATAAGCACGCCGTTTTTCTTCCTAGGTCCATTTGCAGAGTAGATCTGGGAAAAATTTTTGTAAGAGCATGTGGGCGGGTTAGATGCCGGGAAGTGAGTCTCTTGTACACACAAGATATCACATTGCGATTCAATCGCTAGCTTCCATAAGGAAGAACGTTTTGCAGGATGGTTCAAAACCGTTAGCATTCAGGGAAAGAAAGTTGATAGTCATGGCCAGGGTTGTGATAACAAGTGCTAGAAGGGTCAGAGATACTAGCGTTCCGTTAGGATCTCTTGGTAGCCCTTAGATTGCAGAGGGGAACTGATCCAAAACAACTGGAATACTGTGGACGATGCGCCGCTGTGGCAGTATCGGCGGTGCTGAGTTGATAAAGTAGCTGAAAAACAGCGACGTGAGAGCCACCAAGGTAAAAACACAAAATAAGGAACAAAAACAAAATACGTATCCTGCCGGAGCACAACTGTGCGCAGGAAAAATGCGGGGTAAAGAGTTTGTACGGCCGAGGGCCATCAGGTGAGAGAACGGGCGAAGTAGTTGGAGGACTCCACAGGTATCAATTATTTGACATTGGGTTTACGGTTGGTACGTTGTGGCAATTGGAGAGTTGTAGTGGGCTGTCTGGGTCCCGCAGGAATCTCAAAAGGAGAAGTGAATTCCGGGATAATTCCCCAACTGCGTAGACGTTGCAACCCCTCGTCAGCAGAGGATATCATGAATTTGGTGTTTTGGTAGGTGATTAAAAGTTTGGCCGGATTGATCATTGATATACAATCTTGTGATTCCTGAGGGCTTTTGTGACATTATTCAGCTGTCTGCGTTTTTGTAAAGTGTGCTGTGACAGGTCAGCGTAAATTTGTAGGTGGGCGTATGGGTCAGGCAGGGATCCTAAAGCTCTCGCCTTTTGCATTAATTGATTTTTAACATGAAAAAAATGAATTCGGAGGATAACATCTCTAGGAACAGTGTCAGACAGGTGTGAGGGCTTAGGCAGCCTATGAATCCTGTCAATGACAAGCTCAATACTCTTAAGCTCAGGCAAAAGTGATTTAATCATGTTCCTGACATAAGTGGAAAGATCTGGGGGGAGTACATCTTCAGGGATCCCCCTGATTTTCACATTGTTCCGACGAGATCGATCCTCTAAGTCGGCAATCTTATCCTTAAGCCATGTATGTTCCTTGTCATGTTCTGCATGTGTTTGCTTTACTTCATGGACGGCTACAGCACAGGCATCCATTTTAGATTCGACTAGTGTTATCCTCTCTCCCATGTTAGTGACCTCATGCTTGATTTGCTGCATAAAAGATAGCATATCTGACCGCAGAGTGTTCCTCAGTGATAACATCATATCCTTGAGTGTGGTATCCATGACCGGTTGATTAACAGTCGGATACATGGCAATAGAATCAGGGTAAAGAGATTGCAGCCCATTGTACTGTGTCAGCTGGCTCACCTCACAGTGTCCAGGCAGGGAGGGATCCATCCTCATCCGTGTCTGAGCCGGGCTCCCTGTAGTAGGAGTATGAGGTGGTGAGACTTCATTGATATTTGCCATCTCTATGGAAATCCCGGGCTGCGAGTTGGCATTCTCTGTGAGGGAAGGCTGAGGGGGATCAGAGCCGTGAGGGGAGGCTGCGGCGCCGGCGCCATCTTGGCTCCGCCGATCCGCAGGCTGAAACATATAGGCAGTTAGTTTGTGAGCTGTCCTGTCTTCCTTTCGCTTTACTGACATGCCCCGGGGGATCGGAGAGACCGGCGCTGTCACACAGATTACCCGCAAGTAGTGAAGTCGGCTGTATCGTCGCTTTTGCCCGCTCTCTACCTCAGAGCCTTAGAACAGAGCGTCCATCTCTGTCTCCAGCCGGCCACGCCCCTATATTGAATGTTTCTTAAGTGTTAGAAAATGTTAACTGAATGAAGCAAGAGCCAAAATAGTACTGTGTACATTTCATAGTAAAAACTCTGGCCACCTCTTCGGATGACTAGGTAGCCAAGTTTAAAATACAGACACCCAGCATGCCTTGAGGCACCTTCCTCTGCCAATGGCTAGGGCTGTTTCTGCACCCATGCTCCCATTTGTCAGGTTTCCTCCCACTGACCAATATGTCCCTTCCTATTAGACCAATGTGAAACAGGCAGACAACATGAGCAGCATCTGATCACCCTGAGCAGACCCTATCAATGGATCACTGCTCCCTGTTAGGCAGAGAACACCTAAATTTGCCTGACAGTCCCCCTGTTAAGCAGGGAGACCCCAAAACTACACACTCTCTAGCACCTATTTAGGAGGGTGTTACATAAACCTATTCTAACTCCAATTGTTGCAATAGTGACATATCCTTCCTGAGACCTCTGTTGTCAAGCCTGAATGTACCAGAGGAAATTACTGTAGACAATCTTCAACACGTAGCTGAACTCACCAAACGCATCCACAATTACCTTTATTGCATGTAGCTTTGAGGCAAACATACAATGCAGTAGATGTTGGCATGTGCAGTGTCTGAAGGCCAAAAGGCATAATTCTCTCTTAGCCTCAATGTGCATTTCTAGCAGGAATGATAGCAGGAAGTTACTATGAGGAAGGAGGAAATTTGTAATGTTCCGGTACCTTTGGTACCCTAAATTACACTTTCCACAAGTGTATGCACCCTACCATTTACTTTTGGAAAGGTGCGCATACACCTTTAAGACTGGAGCTGTCATCACTCAGCGCCGGACTAGATGGCTATTTAAGGCGTCGGTTCTCACTCACATGTGTTCGTTCAAACACCCTTATCTGGATGCTAACCTTGCTTGAAGCTTCCATGCTTGCAAGCTTACTTCGCTGACGGAACCTCGCTGCGCTGATCCCTGTATCCCGCTACTGGATCATCCGCCTCTCCTGAACCACCCTTCGGCTGTATCGCTAATAGTGCTAAGTACCCCACAGGGGAATTCTCTATAGACTTATACTAAGCTTACACTATCTAGCTCTGCATAGTAGAGACTGTTTATCACATCTGCATAAACTAGATTGCTAGCTCTTGAGACTACTGCTACTTTTCTGCACTGGGTTGATCTCTTTTGTATGTCCACCTGCTATTCTATCATCTGCTATCATACAACATTGCTAAACCTTCCTGCATCCATCTGCTACTGTCTCACCTTCAAGTGTCTATCACCTACCACCTCCACTAAACCTATCCCTCAAACCTTCATCATTGTGATACCACATACATAAAGTCACTCTAAGAACCAGCTTGCTAATTGTGTGTATTTACTGGCTGAAATAAGACCTTCCACACATGATGAGTCATTGAGGTTGGGAATGGTGTCTCAGCATATCTCTTACATGACTGCTGACGTGGAACTATTTCTGCAGCTGAAAATCCACACCATATAAAAACGCAGGAGCGTTACAGATTGAACGAACCTAAAAATGGATTCAGCAGAAATAGTTCCAGAAATAACCACTCAGGTGACACAATTAAAACAGCAAGTATCTGCGTTAATACACGCACTTGCTGAATTAAAAGAAGACAATCAGGCTCTGTCGCAGCAGGTAATTAGACTGACACAACTTACCTCTGCTCAGTCCCCTGAACCCAAGATAAATCCCCCTTTGGTATTTACAGGCGATCGCAAAAAATTTCGCAAATTTAAAAACGCATGTGAGTTACTTTTTTTTGCTAAAACCTCGTACCTACCTTACTGATCACATTAAGGTTTGTACTATTATTTCTTACCTATCAAGCGATCCTCGAGCCTGGGCAGATTCTCTTTTTGAGAAAAACGACCAGCTTCTCAACTCCTATGCCTTGTTCCTGGCAGAGCTCACTAGCCTATATGATGAACCCAATAGGCAGAGTACTGCTGATCTTCAGTTAAGATCCTTGAAACAAGGAAGGAGGCCTGTGGAAGACTTTGTCGCAGAGTTCAAGAGATGGACCCTTGATTCAGAATGGAATGATGCATCTCTGAAAACCCAATTTAGGCTTGGCCTATCAGAAGCCGTTAAGGACGAGCTCGCCCGAGCGGATCTGCCAAAAACCCTGGATGCATTAATACAACTCAGTATTACCATAGATAGAAGACTACGAGAAAGAAAGGCTGAAAAGATGGGAATGCCATTATCCGTTTCCTCTCGGAGTCTGGCCGTTCCTATGGAGGTAGGAACCATACGCCCACCGCTATCAACTATGGAAAAAGCCAAAAGACGAAATGAAAATCTCTGCTTGTACTGTGCATCCCCGGATCGCAAGATAAACGTCTGTCCCCTAGTCAACAAAAAGAAGGGTGAGTGTTCACATGTCTCTCTAGGAGGATTGACAACTTCATTCACTAACCCCTACATTTCTGGTTTTTTTGACATTACAGTGGGACCAGAACAGGATTACTACTAAGGCCATGATTGACACAGGATCTTGTGGAAATTATATGGATATATGTTTTGCTGCTTTAATTAAAATTCCTATTATTTCTAAACTCAAACCTGTCTCAGTAAGTCTTATTACCGGTGTTCCGTTATCCTCTGGTCCGATCACCGATCAGACACAAGCACTTCTAGTCACTATTAACGAGTCTCATAGGGAGACTTCTACCTTCGATTTAATACCATCACCCCACTTTCCCATTGTGTTGGGACTTCCCTGGTTGCACACACACCAACCAACCATAGATTGGAAGAAACGGTCCTTGACCTTCCCTTCTTGTTATTGCGAGGAAACGTGTAACCTCCCGTTTTCCGGGAAGATTCTGTCTGTGGTGACAGATGAGATTGCACCACTATGTTATCAGGATCTTTCTGAGGTTTTTCTTGAGAAAAATGCTCAAGCATTACCTCCTCATCGAGACTATGATTGTAGCATTGATCTACTCCCAAATAGCAAATTGCCGTTCGGTCATGTTTATCCTCTTTCACAGGATGAACTTGCCCATCTCAAAACCTATTTGGATGAGAACTTGGAAAAAGGTTTTATTAGACCTTCCACTTCTTCCACAGCAGCAGGACTCTTTTTTGTTCGCAATAAAGATTCAAGTCTCAGACCTATCATCGACTACAGGAAATTGAATGCTATCACAATAAAAGATCGCTATCCTCTACCGCTTATCCCTGAGCTCATTGAGCAGGTGCGTGGAGCTACCTATTTTTCAAAATTAGACCTGAAAGGAGCATACAATCTCATTCGAATCCGTGATGGACATGAGTGGAAGACTGCGTTCAGAACTAGATACGGATTGTTCGAATATCTTGTGATGCCATTCGGCCTATGCAATGCCCCTGCAGTTTTCCAACGATTTATAAACGATATTTTTAAAGACTTACTAGATGTCTGTGTTGTGGTATATCTGGACGATATACTTATATATTCACGGACCCTGTCTGAACACATAAGACATGTAAGACTTGTATTATCGAGATTGCTTGCACATAATCTTTATGTGAAGCTGAAGAAATGCTTGTTCCATAAAGATGAGGTACTCTTTCTAGGCTACATCATATCCAAAACAGGAATCGAGATGGACATGAGTAAAATATCCTGCATTCAGGATTGGCCTACACCAACTACACGCAAGGCGCTACAGCGATTCCTGGGATTTTCAAATTTCTACAGGAAGTTCATAAAAAACTTTTCTGCTATTGTGAGACCCCTCACACAGCTCACTAGCATAAAAATACCATTTAAATGGTCAGAAGAAGCAAATAAGGCTTTCCACTTGTTAAAGACAAGGTTTACTTCCGCTCCCATATTACGCCATCCAGACCCATCCCTCCAATACATTCTGGAGGTAGATGCGTCAAACCTGGCAGTAGGAGCAATACTCTCCCAACGACCTACCCCCACTTCACCACTTCATCCAGTCGCCTTTTTTTCTAAATCCCTGAGCAGTCCCGAGATAAATTACCCCGTGGGTGAGAAAGAACTGCTTGCTATAAAATTGGCTCTGGAGAATTGGCGACATTTACTCGAAGGCACCCAATTACCAATAATTATATACACGGACCATAAAAACCTCCAATATCTTCAGACTAGCAAAACTCTCTCGCATCGACAGGTATGATGGTCACTATTCTTTCTAAGGTTTAACTTCCTAGTGACCTACACACCTGCAGATAAGAACAAAAAGGCGGATGCACTATCACGACTAACTGAAGAAAACTACTTTGAAATTCCTTCCGTTCCTATAATACCTCACAAACGCATTATTGGAGTTGTCCGTTCCTTGAAGGAAGAGGTTCTGCATGGTATAAGGTTGGATTCACCCCCACCACACCTAACTACCGATGCAGAAGGCTTCCTCTACTACAACGACAAACTTTACATACCACCTACCCTACGCACCAAGATCTTGGAATTATCGCATGATGTGCCTATGGCAGGACATATGGGTATGACAAAGACTTTCAATTTGATTTCTCGGCAATTCTGGTGGCCTGACATGAAAACATCTATACAAAAATTCGTCTCTTCATGCAATGTCTGTGCCAGGTCCAAAATTGACACTACGAGACCATCCGGTCTACTATGCAGTCTACCAATACCCCAAACTCCATGGGAGGTTCTGTCATTGGACTTCATCGTAGAATTGCCTCCTTCCAAAGGATTTAATACCATCTTGGTGTCAGTGGACCATCTGACAAAGATGGCACATTTCATTGCTATTCGCAGACTACCTTCGTCCAAACAAATGGCAGAACTCCTGATGAAACATGTCTTCAGATTACATGGTATCCCAAAAACTCTTTTGTCTGACCGTGGATCCCAATTTATTTCTAAATTCTGGCAAGAACTATGTCACATACTACGGATTGAGCGGAAGCTCACTTCTCCTTACCATCCGCAGACCAACGGACAGACTGAAAGAGTCAACCAATGCATCGAGCAGTATTTACGTTGTTACACTTCTTACCAACAGGATGATTGGTTGGATCTTCTCCCCCTGGCAGAATTTGCCTACAACAACGCAACTCACAGTACAACCAAGCAGAGTCCGTTCTACTTGAACTATGGTTTCCATCCCTCTATTCTCCCTCCACGCATCCTTCCTTCAAATAACCCAGTAGCCTCAGACTATCTTTCCCAAATAAAGGATTCTCTGGGTTTACTAAATACTACCATTGCACACGCTCACAGTCAACAAAAGAAGTACTATGATCTTCGTAGAAGACCTTCTCCACAGTATACTATCGGGGACCTCGTTTGGCTCTCAACAAAAAACTTGAGACTGAAGATCCCTAGCAAAAAGCTTGGACTTCTGTTCTTGGGACCTTTCCCAATCAAGAAACTTATTGGAAAAGCTGCAGTGCAGCTTACATTGCCAATGGACCTAAAAATCCATCCCATTTTCCATGTGTCGCTACTAAAACCCCATGTTCCGGACCAAGGAATAAGGCCTAATATTCCACCTCCCCCTCCTGTACAAGTTGAAGGTGGAGAAGAATACGAGATAAAAGAGATTCTGGATTCTCGTATCTACAGAAGAAGACTTCAGTACTTGGTTAGATGGAAGAACTATGGGCCCCAAGACGACACCTGGCTAAACACCTCTGACATACATGCCCCTAGATTAATCCGCAATTTTCATGCGAGATACCCAGACAAACCAGCTCCAGAGGCCTTCAGGAGCAGGCCTTAAGGGGGGGGGGTATTGTAATGTTCCGGTACCTTTGGTACCCTAAATTACACTTTCCACAAGTGTATGCACCCTACCATTTACTTTTGGAAAGGTGCGCATACACCTTTAAGACTGGAGCTGTCATCACTCAGCGCCGGACTAGATGGCTATTTAAGGCGTCGGTTCTCACTCACATGTGTTCGTTCAAACACCCTTATCTGGATGCTAACCTTGCTTGAAGCTTCCATGCTTGCAAGCTTACTTCGCTGACGGAACCTCGCTGCGCTGATCCCTGTATCCCGCTACTGGATCATCCGCCTCTCCTGAACCACCCTTCGGCTGTATCGCTAATAGTGCAAAGTACCCCACAGGGGAATTCTCTATAAACTTATACTAAGCTTACACTATCTAGCTCTGCATAGTAGAGACTGTTTATCACATATGCATAAACTAGATTGCTAGCTCTTGAGACTACTGCTACTTTTCTGCACTGGGTTGATCTCTTTTGTATGTCCACCTGCTATTCTATCATCTGCTATCATACAACATTGCTAAACCTTCCTGCATCCATCTGCTACTGTCTCACCTTCAAGTGTCTATCACCTACCACCTCCACTAAACCTATCCCTCAAACCTTCATCATTGTGATACCACATACATAAAGTCACTCTAAGAACCAGCTTGCTAATTGTGTGTATTTACTGGCTGAAATAAGACCTTCCACACATGATGAGTCATTGAGGTTGGGAATGGTGTCTCAGCATATCTCTTACATGACTGCTGACGTGGAACTATTTCTGCAGCTGAAAATCCACACCATATAAAAACGCAGGAGCGTTACAAAATTGCATCACACTAAAAGGGAGGGATTACAAAAAAAATGAATGCAGTTACAACTAAATACAAATTACAAATAAATATGAATGCAATTTCTTTGCTCATGTTTTTGCTGGAGGCAGCACACCACTCTATTAAGCTCAAACTGCCCATACACAAGTAGAAGTTTGTCCAAAAATCCTTGTTTTTCTGAACATCCATTACCTTTTCTAATGGTTAATGGAGTCACATCAGTGTTCAGTTTTGACTGTAGTAACAACAAAATGCGAAGGAGCAGGATGGAAAATGTTTCTCAAACAAATTCAATTCTAACAATAAATGTCTTTCTTTCAAGAAAAATCATACATATTGTAATGAAAGCTATTTAAAGGATAAGTTCACCTTTTGACAAAAAAATAATAAAGGCATATTTTTTGCAGGCAAAAAAAATGTGCATTTTTTATTTTTTGTTTTGGGAGCCTATAAAGCATTGCACCAGCGATCAAGAAGACTCAATGAACCACCGCAGCGCTCACAGAGCCGTGGTAGTTTATTAAACATTTTAAGCTGACAGCCGCAAAGGCTGTCGGACTTTGTAGCTTTCCATTCACAGAGGACTGACAATCAGCAGTCGGCTGTCACGGGGGGTTCGGGGGTGGGTTCCAGGGCTGGTGCATTCATAACATGTTGCATGTTACACCCTGAATATGGGTGTAACATTTACCATGTTATAAACAGTGAACTTATCTTTTAAAGGAGAAGTATTACCAAAGATATTTTGGCTATAATTCTCCTGTAGGTCACAGCAGTGCAGTTCATTCTGCACTTCTGTGATCCATTTTCAGCTGACAGCAGGCTCAAGTCCACTGTCAGCTGATATCACTAGACTGGCACTGGGCTCAGTCTCTCAATGATCCCCTGAAAACCTGACCCAGCCTCTCCCACTCCCTCCACAGCCCAGCACTCCAGTGAGCACTGGAGGGGCAGAGCAGAAAGCCAGTGACTGACAGTCATGGGGGGAGAAATGAATGGTCAGTGGTCTTTGATCACTCAGTCCTCACTGCAGAGCTGGTGGGGGACAGATATAGCAATGGATCAATGCATGTCTATACTCTTTTAATATGTCTAGGATTCAATTCACACAGCAGGTGTGGATGATTTTTTTGGGGCTTTTAAGTGAAATTAGCTGATTCAGTGGTGGCAAGACAGAATGTACAGTTAGGTTTGAACTAACACAATGGGGTTAATGTACTAAAAGTTGAGAATGCAAAATCTGGTGTAGCTTCCAGTTGTGCCGCTCATTTACTTTCCAGTTTTTTTGTCAAAACCTAATTGAACAAGCTGAACTTAGAAAGCTGATTGAACCGTTCTTTGACAAATGGCAATCCTTTACAGAGCAAGAACTTGCGGACGTGGACATTCAATACTTTATGAAACCTTTCAGATACATGGACTGGTACCTAAAAGCAGAAATAGAACGAACTTTGGGAAAACTAAAGATAAGTGATTCGTAGGCCTGAATAATGCAACCATATTCTTGTTTAAATTGATTTCCCGACTTACTCCCTGCCTATATTAAGGTATTATATGGACGTATGCAGTGTTGACGGACTAATACTTTAGGATATGTATGGGAACACCCATCTCC
Organism: Pelophylax lessonae; assembly: GCF_965119305.1. Lineage (NCBI taxonomy): Eukaryota > Metazoa > Chordata > Amphibia > Anura > Ranidae > Pelophylax > Pelophylax lessonae. Next base: position 110,397,664 of record NC_138779.1, on the reverse strand, counting down.
AATAGTAATAGTAAAAAACAAAAATTAATCAATCGGACAAGCCTATGTTAATACGTTAAGATGCTGAGAAATGATATTCTTTCCCCCTTTTCCTTTCTTTTTTTTTTCTCTTTTTTTCTTTCTCTTTTTTTCTTTTTTTTTTTCTTTTTTTTCTTTATATTACTATAGAGTATAGATTTTGATATTGTGATTATTATTTTTTATTATGTTTGTATGACTTGTTGGCTATAAAAAAAATTAATAAAAAGAGATTTAAAAAAAAGAAGCTGATTGGCTACCATAGCTGCACCAGATTTTGCATTCTCCACTTTTAGTAAATCAACTCCAACAGGTCTACCTTGACTTTGTGGGGTGGCCTCCTGTACAAGGAGACACTGATCAAGGGATGCCTATTCACTCCTTCCTCCATGCCCCTGTGCGTCCCTGTTCAGAGGACGAATGGGTGCAAGTGGGTATACCTTTGTGTTGGTCTAGGTCTCTTTGATAAGCGGTTGTGAATGGTTGTGATGAGAGTGACATACCTTTTATATCTGTTGTAGATGGCCTTTTTTTTTATCAATATTAGAATTTAACTTGAAAGAGCAGAAGTGAGCATGGGAGCTGCAGCAGTTGGTGAGCTATAAGGAAGGCACGGAGTAAAGAATTTGTATGCAATATAACGGTAGCCTCATTTATAATTGCCACTGTTTGCATTTAACCACACACCACAGGCTTACTTGCGGTTAGGGACAGAGGTCCAAGCCTGGATGCAGTCAGCTACATCCATGCTCAGACCTCTGTCCCTAAACTGCTGGTTTGATTGCTGCTACATGCGAACAGCGGCAGCCGCTGTCAGTCTGTCTTTAGTTTATATAGTCTGAGCGGCCATTGCTATTCACATTCATCTGTTTTGCATTTGGAATCAGGTAGATGCTTCACTGTTGCCTGCAGACACTCATTATTGTATAGCTCCCCAGCCCTTCATGAACAAACTGCCTCCTGCTAGAGCCAAATATTTCAAATTTTGACTCATTAGCCCAGAGCACCTGCCGCCATTGTTTGAATGTAGCAGCAAAGAGTTTTGAAAACCAGAAATGGAATTTGGACGTAGACTCCAGGAAAACAAACCTTTTTTTTCATTAAGCTAGCGAAACTAACCTAGCCCAGCTCATGCTCATTTGCTAAGTTACCGAAATAGGCATGTACATCACTTTTATATCGGCAGTTATGTCACAAGTGCAAATACAAAAGATACAGATTCAACATTTTTATTTATCTAAGCAAAACAAATTTCTCTTTATTCTCTTTATGCAGCTCCTTCCTGTAAATTTCTATTTCAGATTTGCGGTTTTTCAGTTCTTGTCTGTGTTCTTTGCTAAAGAGGAAGCTAGGCAGAGGAGGGAGAGTAAGGGGGCTGAAAGTACAAAGCTATGCTACTTCTGCTGTTCTCTGTAGTTCCACAAACAAACTTGTCAAAATCAACCGTTTTGTTTTTTACTACCCATCCACCATTTTAGAAGTCTTTCAGTTGATGCCACATTCCCCCCTTTGATGCTATCGTAGATAGAGTTTGAGCAGAGACTAAGCATCACTTAGCATCATTATGAAGCACTGAATTCAGAGGTTAAACCCCTGGGGTGCGGGAAGAAGTTATGGTAGTTCTAATTCGTCCTGGAGAGCTAATGGTTGGTACTTCCACATGGCCATTACATGGGCCGCTACCTTCCTCTCTACAGTGGCCTCAATGAAACCTCGGATCGTCCTGGCCACAAGGTGAATTAGACAAGGAAGAAAAATGCAGGTGGCCAGTATTGCCATTGGTACCCCTAACATTGCTTTTAGCCCGCTTGCATTTGGGAACCAATCCCCAAACCAACTGACAGCATTAAACCCATCGCAGGTCTGTACGGGTATGCGAGCTAGCTTTCTCACGATCATTAATCTTCAGACAGTAATTACTAAGATTGAACTTATCACACACCCCTCCCTCTGCAGCTAGCAGGTAGTCTAAAGCAAGCCTATTCTGGTAAATACCGGCTTAGTTCCTTGCTCAGCTAGTAAATAAAAAACAATTGCAGACTCATTAGTAATGATTTCTAATACAGCTTGTACCCTGATAATTTGGTTAAGCATATAGATAAGGGTACGTTGACCATATGATCCATCCTCTGCACAGGTGGCAGGGTCTTTATACTAGACAATATGTTCAGGGGGCCATTCATTGTCTTTCCAACTCCCTATCTGAAGGTCAGGTGCCCTCTTTTTCCTCTGTAGCTTCTCATTTACAGGGATTCCCAGTTGTTCTCTGCACCTAATAGGAAGGAGGAAGAATGAGGGTTTTAAGGTACCTAAGACACATGCTCTTGACCAGTTTTGAGGGAGCTCTGACTAAGTTTTGTTCCCACAAATCCATTACAGTATCTCTGGGGCCTTCCAGTCCGACTCTTTCGTGAGATCCTCCCATACCCCCTGTAAATTGGTGAAATTAGAAAAAGGGTGTGGGTCAGGCTCCTGTACATCTATATTCCTCCACCAAGATGTCCTTTTTGAAGTATAATTTTAATACCGCTGTCCTAAGCAGGCCATTTCTCCTGCATGGGTTTTATACAGGGGGTCAGACCTGGCTATACAGTATTTCCCAACTATTGATGTTTTCAGATGCCATTCTGATTTTACTCACTTGGAAGGCTTTCTAGAGATAGCATTGTATGACTTTGTAATCCATCTCCTAGGCTTCCCAAGGCCACTGGTCCCCCATATTAGTTCCCCCACACATAGCAATTCCATACCTTTAAATTATCAGATACTTTCTCTGCCAATTCCATGAACAGATTCTTAGTGCTAGGGGGTATCTCTATGCCTGTTTCATGCTCTTCATAGAGGGAATGGAGTACTTGGTGAGTGGCACTCTTGGCAGTTTCTGTTTCCATGGATATGTGTACAGTTGTCCTGGGGTCTAATCTCTTCCCCTATATATGTTGATTCTCAAGTTACTACCCCATTTTGTTAAAAATGTAGTGGGGTTGTATATGGTGAAGTTTACATAGGTGCAACTCCCAACTGAACAGATAGGCAGTGCACATTAAATAGGTGGTTTCATTATGCACACAGATGCCAGTTACCACACCTTCACATTTGTAATATGAATGCCACAGCAACATTTTGGTGGTTATGGGGCCTACCTTAGTAGCTTTGACACACAGGTCACATGATGTGCCCTCCCCCCATGGGTCTGGCCAGTGTTATCACTATGGTTACCAGCAAGCTAATTAAGGCATTTCTCAAAACATCTTATCAATGAATATTCCCAGCTTCGGCTATGCATTGACCAGTCAGCTTCCGGGTGTGACTGAAGCAGAGCTAGCAGATATCAGATGTCCTATTCTTCTGCCGTGCGTTGACCCACCAGCTTCCAGGTATGTGTTGGGAGCAGGGCTGAAGTCTTACTACCCTCCGCCGTGCACAGGCCTGACATCTTCCAGGTGTGTGTCAGATGCAGGGCTGGAGTTCTTTCCTCTTATTTCTCTGCTTAGATTTAGCTTTAAAGGGTCCTGAGGGTCTACTGTGCTCAGCCAGGAGTCTGTGTGGTCAGCAGCTTGCTTTACCCTGGAGTGGTGTATCCAGGGGGTCACCTCGGCCTCCTTAATGGCTGTGGAGGTTGAAAGTAGGACAGTATAAGGACCTCTCCATTTTTGCTCTAGGATGGTTGTGTTCCACTTTTTCACCCACATTGTATCTCCTGGCCTAAAGGAGTGAACTGGGTTTGTCACTCAGACTTATTGGGAGTTTCTCCTGGGCCCATTTCCCTCTGTCCTGCATATTCTCCCTTAATTTCTGTAACCGTTCGCGGTTCACCCCCCCCCCCTATCTGGTGTAAGTCTCCCTTGATGTCTTTTATAATGGGTGGCGGTCTACCATATAGTACTTTAAAATGGGACAGTTTTGTCCTCCTTGTTGGAGTACTCCGAATCCTCAGCAGAGCAATGGGCAGCATCAAGGTCCACTTAATTTTGGGTCTGACAGAGTTTGGCCAGTTTCGATTTCAAGGTGAGATTCATCCTTTCCACTTTTCGAGAACTTTGAGTTGATAAGCGGTGTGCAGTTTCCAAGAGATCTTGAGTGCTGTTGCTAATTCCTGGAGGCACTTGTGAACAAAGGCTGGGCCGTTGCCTGAGCCTATGGATAAGGGGATTTTATATCTGGGGATGATTTCAGGGAGCAGGCATTTGACCACTTATTTTGTAGTCTCAGTTCCTGTGGGCAAGGCCTCTACCCAGCCTGAGTAGGTGCAGACAGCCACCAGCAAATATTTGTATTCTCCCTAGGGTGGCATTACAGTGAAGTCAATCAGTAATTCTTCCATTGGTGAGGCTCCTACAGCTTGTACTCTGGGAATTTGTACAGGCCCTTGTCTAGGGTTGTTTTCGGGCATATTCGCCCCATTCTATGCATATACTGGCTGCAGCTTGTGCCAGTGGGGGTAGCCAGGGAATATAAAAATGTCTATCTAGGACCTTTTCAAGGGCAGTTTTGCCTATGTGTGTTCCCCTCTGGAATTCTGTCACTAACTCAGTTGCCACTGCAGTTGGGATGGCAATTCTTCCATCTTGCAACTGGTACCACTGGTCTTCCCTGTACTTTCCAGGTTCAGTTTCTATCCATTCTTGTTCTGCCTGTGGGTAGCTTGGTTCCCATTCAGAGAGTGGTACTGGGAATAGGGGGGCCATATTCTGTTGCGGGGGCCGCTGGAATGCTGCATCCCTGGCTGCTCAGTCTGCGGTCTTGTTGCCTCTAGCTATCTGGGTGTCTCCCTTCTGATGGTCTCTACAGTGGACCACTGCAACTTCAGAGAGGGCCAATACTGCTTCCAAGAGTTCCAGTCCCTCCAGATGCGATGAGCCCTCTTTCCTTATACAGGGCTCCATGAGCATGGAGAGTCAGGAAGGCATACTTAGAGTCCACATAAATATTTGGTCTTAGTCCAGCATCGAGTTGTAATGCCCTGGTTAGCACAAATTATTCTGCTTTCTGAACAGAGGTTCCCTGTGGCAAGGCTCTTGAATCTATCACTGTCTCCTGTGTAATCACTGCATAGCCGGCATAGCAGATCCCATCCTTTCCAAAACTGCTGCCATTAGTGAAGTATTCAACATCTGACTTTTCCCAGGGGCTGTCTTTCAAGACTGGCCGACTTGCATAGACTTCATCCATGACCTGGAAGCAGTCATGTGCCAGAGGTTCTGAGGTAGGAAGCAGAGTGGCTGGGTTTTGGGTATTAACTGTCTCTAAATGGATTTGAGGATTTTCATACAGCATGGCCTGGTATTTGACCATCCAGCTGTTAGTGAACCAGCAATTTCCTTTGTATCCATTAGTGCCTGTACCTGGTGTGGGACCAGGACATTGGATTCCTGACCTATCAATAACTTTTAAACTTTGATCAACAAGAGGGCTGTGGCTACGATAGCCCGCAGGCAAGGTGGCCAACCCTGTGCTACAGTGTCCAGTTGTTTTGAGAGGTACGCCACAGGGCGTTGCCATGATCCCAGTTACTGTGTCAGGACTCCCACTGCTATTTCCCACTTTTCACTGAAATACAAATAGAAGGATTTTTGGCTGTCTGGGAGGCTTAGGGCAGGCACCTGCATTTAGGAAGCCTTAATGTCTTGAAAGTTGTCTTGCTGTTTTTCCCATAGGAAGGGCTCCTTCTCTCTCCCCTTTGTGGATTCATAGAGGGGCCTAGCCTTGGTGACAAATCTGACAGAATCCTGCTGTTCCCAGAAATTCATGCACTGGCGTCTGGTGGTTTGGGTACAATCTCTTGGCACTATTGAGCCTTTTCTTCTGGATACTTTACAGCCTGCTTCTTATAGTAGCTGCAAGAGTTCATTTGTTCTTCCTGTCTCTAACTTCCTCTCTCATGTCTCTAGCAGACTGACTGACAGTATGCAGCCGAAAAGTCTCACTCCATCTCTTATAAAATTGTCCCAGACGTTTATTGGGCTTCTAAAAGGTCCCTGCAGTCTTGCTAAGGTTGGTAGGTTTTTTTTCTGCTGACTTCATCCCCTCTATAATAGCTTTCTGATAAAGTTGCAGTCCCAGTTGTTCTTTCCTAACTTCTCAACATGCTTTTGCACTGCCTGGCTTATTCTGTATCTCTCCTTCATACTGACTCACAAAAGGTTGTGGTTTTATGTGGCTTTCTCCAATTCAGTAGGTCTGTTTTGGTAAGAAAGGAATGTTGTCTAGAGTTTAGTTGCTGGCCTCACAATCCTTTGGGAGGGGGGGGGGGGGGATGTACTCTTGACCTGTGCGCCCATTGGTGGCTTCTGTTAACTCATTTGAATCTAAATCTATCTTATTTATACTGACAGTGTCACCCCTTGAGTACATATGGAAGTACAGTATATGCATTGAGGTTAGGTATTGATATGGTCTGGTCACCTTCCTGTGCAGCACGATGACTTAAGTTTTATTCCCCAGTCTATAGGGTGGGGCATTGGAACTTCTCTTCTCATGCTTGCCTGTGACATGTCCCTCTATGTATGGGGGAGGCTTCTCTTCAGCCTTAGGATCGACATATATACTTCTGGTACTCTTAGTTGTTGGCTGTACCTGTCATAACCATAATTCTACACTGTTCCTCACTTAATAGGAGTTTGATAGGGTAATTGGCGCTGCCAGTAATTGTAAAAAAAAATATATATATATATATATACAGGGGAGTAATATATCTTACAAATACAAGGACGATGTAGGTGATAAAAATGTGATAACAATGGTATAAGTAATGGTCCTTATATATACCCAATGATTCCAATGTAATGCCACAGTGTGTATTCTGACCAACACTTGATAAACTTATAGCATTAATAAATAATTAATAATTAATAATTAATCATAAACCAATAAAGTGAAATGACATAAATAAATAAAATGTGTGCAGTGCCTACAGGCAATAAATATGTCCCAACTGGTAGAAAATATGTGAGTCTAAAAATAAATAAATAATTAAGGTGACTCGTGTAGTAAATAATGTAGACACTAGGTGGCAGTGCTATTAAAAGATGATAAGTGTGGATATCCAAGTAAAACAATCGTAAAGTGATGAAGCGTGCCAAGTGGTGTATTAATATCAGGAGTAAAATGTCAATACCAAAAAAGTGAAATAATGGATATCCAAGTGAGAATCAATATATAAGAATGGTACTAAAAAATTAAATATTGTGCCAAGTGAAAATAGAATAGTTTGGGATCTCTAAAAACACTTATAGGGATTCCAGGAATAAATATACACAAAGAATTAAATAGTCCGTAATAAAAGTGAAGAAAGTCCACAGATTTGATCAATATAATGATCTTCCAAAATAGTGCAGCAATATTGTGCTATAAGGTGCCAGAAGAAATTTTCATAGATGGAGGGGGTGCTTCCCAGTGATGGATCAGGATGTAGGTGTCGGGTGAGGGAATTTCCGTGCTCCCCTTCCTATATAGCCCGCACTCACCAGAGAGCGGCACCCCTACAGGGGTAACCAGCGTTGGATTAGTGGGGTGTTCCCCGGAAAACTGCGGTGAGCCTCTCCACTCCTTCTGGGATCAAATGCACTTCCTCCTTCCAGTAATCAGGTATTTAGGCAAGCGATGTGTAGTGTGGGATCATAGGCAGCGCTCCAGAGTATTAGGAATGATGTCCGAGATTATATGGATAGAAAACGCTAATATAGTGATGTACCGTAAAATGTGTCCATTTATTAAACAATTTACATAAAGTACTCACATTTAAAATAAAGATACAGTATCCGTAAGCAGGTAGGGACCGTGAACCCCTCGTATAGCGGTACTTCCGGACGCCGTGCGTCTCAGCAACCGGATGTGCGTCTCAAAGGGCGGAACTGACGTGCCTACGCTCTACACGTTTCATCATCAAGCTGACGTCATCAGGAGCAGCGTGAGGCTACGTGAGTCCCGCTTGTATAAATCCTAGTAGGTTGCCCGGCAACCGGAACGAGCGCCCAATCGGAAAATTCATGTTAGCGCGTCATCGGTTGTTGGGCAGAACTTACTAATCTAAATCTAAAGGAAGTGTTGAACTCTCCCGAGTGGTTTGTGTTGACCAATGAATTTTATTCGGGAGCCAGAATCAGCAGTTGCTAGGGTAATGTTTTAAAGGTGGATTGGTTTATTCTGTGACCGCGGATAGTAAAGCTAAGTTTAAATTAATAACAAAAGGATCTGATAAAGCGCCCAAGCTAATTAATCTATATTTTGGAGATTATGTATTCTCAGATATAAGAATATAATTAAATTAGCGACAAATATAATTAGATAATTAAGTATAGTCAGGTGTAAAAATATATTTAAATTAGCATCATAGAATATATTCTTCAAAAATAGATTGGATAAAAAATACTTGGATAAAAAATACTATGAAATGGTATAAAAACATGTACACTCTAAATGAAGATAAAGAGAAATTATTATTAAAAAATTATATATATTATTAAAAAACTATTAAAATTTATAAGAGAAGTCTGGCAAAACAGCCCGGGACAGCATTATAATTATGGAATAATTCCAGTAAGGACTACATCATGTTTATGGAACTGGTATGTATATTAAGTTATTGTAAAAAAAGATATATATTATCTAAAATAAAAAATATTTATAGGAATGCGGGGATATATATATATATATATTGTGTTGCATCTTATTCACTAATCTATTCTCATTGGGGAAAGGAAAGGCATTAATTTCCTGTGGACAGGCAACCCACTGGGTGATACATACATATACAGGATATATATTATTTAGCAAACTTCTATATATCTATAATAAAGATATATCTAAAAACATATACCAATAAACATCATATATGTGATCATATAGGTAACATTGTAGATCCATATGATATACTATAAGGACCAAGAAATAAATTATCACCAAATAAATTGGAAGGGTGTATCTAGATCAAAATAATCATTCCTGGTATATATAAGTATCTGGATCAAGTAATCAGCCATAATGTGTTCTATAGATGAAGGGAAGGTCATGTGACTTAGTGATAGTCATAGTTAATAAATATTCTAGTTAAAGGAGAATATATGGGTAAATTTCCATAATTGTATGCAGAAGAAACTATACAGAGAAATAACTTGGCGTATTAGGACATGATATGTTGCTTCCATAGGAACTAAATGACAAATTTGTTAATAGTTATCAGTAATGTCAAATTGTTATTTAAAAGATTAAAAATTAATTAAAAATCAGAAATAAAACAATTCAAGTCTATGTCAAGATTAAGTCCTCCAGGTTGTAGGGATTCTAACAAATATATCCACTTAGTTTCGTTTTGTGAAACTTTTCTGGTTTTATTTTCACCTCTCCAGTGTTCCTTAATACTGTCTATTCCATAAAATATTAGCCCTTTAGGGTTCCGATTATGTACATCTCTAAAATGTCTGGATAGACTGTGTTTAGGAAATCCTCTCTTAATATTTCCAATGTGTTCCCTGATACGAACCATTAAAGGTCTGGTAGTTCTGCCTATGTACTGTAGTTTGCAAGGACATTCGACAATATAAGTCACGTGAGTGCTATGGCAGGTAATCAGGTTTTTTATTTTAAAAGTCTTCTTATTCACATTGGATTTATATTGTGTGGTTTTCTTTTTCTGTGCTGGGTTATTTCTGCAGGCTAGGCAATTGCGACATCGGATGAAACCCTTCATATCCGGAAAAAGTTTCACTTCTTTTGGAGGATTTACTACATTGTGGACAAGTCTGTTCCTCAGTGTAGGTGCCTTACGATAAATGAATCTTGGCCTACTTGGTAAAATTTTAGAGAAAGTCTTATCTGATTTTAAAATAGGCCAGTACTTCTTAAAATTTTTTTCTACTGACTTATATTGCTTGTTAAAACCAGTTATAAAAGCATATTTAAAATTATTATCGTTGCTTCGAGTCTTCGTTTTTAGTAGTTTCTCTCTTGGCATATTTTTGATATTGTCTTTTGTTCTTTCTAAAGTCACTTTATCATATCCTTTCTCCTCGAATCGTTTAGTTAGTTTTGCAGCTTGTATTTCAAAATCTTCAATATTGGTACAGTTTCTTCTGACCCTCATATATTGTCCTTTAGGTATATTTTGCTTCCATTTTGGATGGTGGCAGCTGGAGGTCGGGATATACCCGTTTTTGTCTGTAGGCTTAAAAAAGGTTTTGGTCTCTATTCTATCAGCCTTCTTAAAAATCTGTAGATCCAGGAAATCAATTTGTTGTTTATCGTAGTTGGCTGTAAATTTTATACCATAAGGGTTGTTATTAAGTTGCTGAATAAAATTATTTAAAGTGTCTTGTGCTCCTTCCCATACTAAGAATATGTCATCAATGTAACGACGGTAAAACTGTAGTTGTGGTATACTTTTCCCATAGATCATTTTCTCCTCAAGCATGTTCATAAAGATGTTGGCTACACTGGGGGCATAACGTGCCCCCATGGCCACGCCTTTTGTTTGTAGGTAAAATACTTTATTGTACCAGAAATAATTCTTTTCCATTGCGAGTTGCAACCCTTCTACAATGTAGTTGATCTGTGATTGTTTTAGGTCGGTTTCTTCTGATAAAGCCTTTCTGACGCTTTCTATCCCATCCTTCTGTTCAATGCTGGTGTAGAGTGAGTTTGCGTCAATTGTTACCAGGAACTGTGTCTCCTTTGTTGTAAATTGTTGCAGTTCTTTGATCAATTCGGTGCTGTCTTTTAAATATGATGTTCCATTGCTGACTAGCGGCTGAAGGAATGTGTCCAAATATTCCCCAAGTCTAGAGAAGAGTGATTCGATCCCGCTGACTATTGGTCTCCCTGGCGGTTTATCCAACCTTTTATGAAGCTTTGGGAGATAATAGATGACAGGTGTTTTTGCTGCTTTTGGAAGTAGGTACATAGCTTCCTTTTCTGTTAATATTCCCAATTTTGTTCCTTTCTTAATGTATGCCTCTAATTTTTTCTTATATTCCTTCTTTGGATTTTTAGATAATTGTTTGTATGTGCCAGGGATACTCAGGAGATTTTTCATTTCGTCCTCATAATCTTGTTTATTGATGATCACAAGACCGCCTCCTTTATCGGCTGGGCGTATTACCACATCTTTCTTTTTTTCAATTTCTGCTATGGTATCCCAAATTTAATTCTCCTTGTTGTTGTATGTCTTTAGGTTCTTAATGTCATATTCCACCATCTTCTTGAATGCCTGCATGCATTCATTGTTTGGGACTTTGGGATTAAAAATGGAGCGATTCCTTAATTTAGTGTGTTTAAAAGGGTTGCTGTTATCAGTAGTCCTCTGGGTTCCGTTAATTTTGAAAAATTTCTTTATGTTCAATTTTCTTAAAAACCTCTGTACATCTATGTATGCTTCAAATTTGTCTAGGTTTTTATTGGGGGCGTATTTCAACCAGATCCATTCGCGCGGAATTTTCTTTTCATCAACTGTTCCTCACTTGCTTTTTTTTTTATATCCAGTTTGGGTCATCCCCTATTACCCTCTTCCAACAGTCTATGTATTAGATTTGGCAGTGTTTTTGTCGGTCAGCAGTCTCTAGGTCTAGTGTTCCCTGCAGGGGCCACCGCATTCCATTGTGGGGCTAGTCTTTGTCACAGTGTTTCTAGTCTTTTAAGACTCAGTTTTAGTTTACAGCTTTTACAGAAACCCTTCCTGAAATTTTTGACCATACACTCTAAGGGGATAGGATTGACTGGTTTCCACCCATTTTGTAGCCCTAGAGAGACATCAAGACAGACACAGAGGGTAAGGTAAGGTTTTCAGAATCTGGTAAGGGGTCCAAGACTCTTGACACAAAGGGGTAACTCAAACGACAATCGGTTTCCCTTATCTCAGACTCAGATGCAGTCGCCCGACTGAGAACTGTGTCTGCACAGGGTCTACTATCGCTTCGTTGCCAGGGAATGTCTCATGCACACCGTTCACACTGACCTTTGCCATCCGGGATAACTAACTGGCTGAGGTCCACCCAGGATGTTCAATCATCCAACTTGGGGTTTCCTCGAGAGGTGATCAGGCTCTCCTTCCCTCAAATATTGTCAAGAGGTCCTGTCTGATTATTATTCCAAACCAAAAGGCAAAGGTCTCACCTGATCCTGAAGTGGAACTCCAACTGTTTGGTTGGTTCCTGAGTCAGGTTTCTAGACGTCATTGGGGCTGCTTCAGAGCAGGCCATCAAGATACAGCGCAGTCTTCCAGACAATTTGTCCACTGGCGCCTGAGACATAGGCGTGATCCAAGGGGCCGGCTCCGGACCGATTCCCAGGAGTCACGGTGGGACAGCAACCCATCTCAAAGTTCCACCTAGTTTCCCGGCCAATGCACCAAGAAATGTAGCAGCAACCAGTTGTTTTGAAACCAGAAATGGAGTTTGGATGCAGACTTCAGAAAAACAAACCTTTTTTTTTTTTGCTAATGAAATGAACCTAGCCCGGCTCACACTCGCTTGCTAAGTTACCAAAATAGGCGTCACATCACTTATATATTGGCAGTTACGCCACAAGTACAAATACAAAAGGTACAGATCCAACATTTTCCTTTATCTAAGCAAAACATACTTCTCTTTATGCAGCTCCTTCGTGTAAATTTCTATTTTAGATTTGCGGTTTTTCACTTGTCTGTGTTCTTTGCTAAAGAGGAAGGCAGAAAAGGGAGAGTGAGGGGGCTGAAAGTACGCTGCTATGTCACTTCTGCTGTTCTCTGTAGTTCCACAAACAAACTTGTCAGAATCAACCATTTTATTTTTTACTTCCCATCCGCCATTTTAGAACGCTTTTCAGCTGATGCCACAGCGATGAAACTATGCACAAAAACATAGGAACTGGGGTGCAGGGGTGCAGAAAAATGGCAGCAGGTGCTCTGGACCGATGAGTCAAAATTTGAAATATTTGTCTGTAAAAAAATGCAGTTTGTTCTCAAAGGGCCTGAGAGCAGTACAATAATGAGTGTCTGCAGAAAACAGTAAAGCATGGTGTTGGTTCCTTGCAAGTTTGAGGCTGGATTTCTGTAAATGGAGTTGAAGATTTGGTCAGGATTAGTGTTGAGCGAACACGGACTGTATTATTCGTGTTCGTACCGAATAATTGGATTTTTTGTACCCGAACACGGACACGGACACTTTACTGTATGTTCGGGTAAAAATCCGTGTTCGGTCGTTTTATTTCCGGGTTTTGCATGCTTTGGCGCTCTTTTCATGGCGGGCTTTCAACAGCCAATCAACAATCGTTTAACTGGTGTGCCTTAAGCCATCCCAGCCATGCCTGCAAATGTCTCAGTAGCTGTGATTGGCCGTCTGAAGCATGTGACCAAGTCTTTATAAGTTCGAGGCAGCCGCAGCGGCGTCATTATGCTGCTTAGATTCAGGGACAGAGCACACATCAACGTGCTGGCTGCTGATTAGGGAAAGATAGGCAGGAAAAAACCATTTGTGTCCGGATAGAATTGAGGGACAGGTCGGAGTGTTTAGGCAGGGCGAGTTGTAGGCATTTTAGGGATAGAGTCTGCTGAATTATATAGGGTCAGTGTCTTCTACAAACTACAATCGATATTGCTGTGTGGGGGGTGGGGTCTGCACTCAATCCTGATCTACGATCTCTTCTCAATCCTGTTAGGGACAGAGTCTGCTGAATTTTAGGGAAACTGTGTTCTACAAACTACAATCGATATTGCTGTGTGGTGTGGGATTGGAGATAGGCAGGTGTCAGTGATCCACATCCATTTTTCTGTGTGTGAGCTGCAGTGAACACAATCTTTTTGGGCTGCAGTGAACACAATCTTTTTGGGCTGCAGTGAACACAATCTTTTTGGGCTGCAGTGAACACAATCTTTTTGGGGTGCAGTGAACAAAATCTTTTTGGGGTGCAGTGAACACAATCCTTTTTGGTGTGCAGTGAACACAATCTTTGTGGGGTGCAGTGAACAAAATCCTTTGTGGGGTGCAGTGAACACAATCTTTTTGGGGTGCAGTGAACAAAATCCTTTTTGGGGTGCAGTGAACAACATCCTTTTTGGGGTGCAGTGAACACAATCTTTTTGGGGTGCAGTGAACAAAATCCTTTGTGGGGTGCAGTGAACACAATCTTTTTGGGGTGCAGTGAACACAATCTTTTTGGGGTGGAGTGAACAACATCCTTTTTGGGGTGCAGTGAACAAAATCCTTTTTGGGGTGCAGTGAACAAAATCATTTTTGGGGTGCAGTGAACACAATCTTTTTGGGGTGCAGTGAACACAATCTTTGTGGGGTGCAGTGAACACAATCTTTTTGGGGTGGAGTGAACAACATCCTTTTTGGGGTGCAGTGAACAACATCCTTTTTGGGGTGCAGTGAACACAATCTTTTTGGGGTGCAGTGAACACAATCTTTGTGGGGTACAGTGAACAGAATCTTTGTGGGGTGCAGTGAACACAATCTTTGGGGGGTACAGTGAACACAATCTTTGTGAGGTGCAGTGAACACAATCTTTGTGGGGTGCAGTGAACACAATCATTGTGGGGTGCAGTGAACTCAATCTTTGTGGGGTACAGTGAACACAATCTCATACTGAAGGTTTGAGGGTGCTGCCTGTTCCATACTCCCCCTACTCCTCATCTAGCCTTTTAGGGGTACAAACAATAGTAATTGGGGCCTAGTGTGGTTGTGTACGTGTGATATACATACACTTTTTTGGGATCATATTTTCTATTCCGCTATTTAATCAAAAACCTTTGGGGATCAGTTAAATTGGGGGATAGTCTGTGTTGGTACGTGTGAGAGAGATCCACCTTTCCAAGTTGTTGGGGTTCATCTCATACTTCTGAAGGTTTGAGGGTGCTGCCTGTTCCATACTCCCCCTACTCCTAGCCTTTTAGGGGTACAAACAATAGTAATTGGGGCCTAGTGTGGTTGTGTACGTGTCATATACATACACTTTTTTGGGATCATATTTTCTATTCCGCTATTTAATCAAAAACCTCTGGGGATCAGTTAAATTGGGGGATAGTCTGTGTTGGTACGTGTGAGAGAGATCCACCTTTCCAAGTTGTTGGGGTTCATCTCATACTTCTGAAGGTTTGAGGGTGCTGCCTGTTCCATACTCCCCCTACTCCTAGCCTTTTAGGGGTACAAACAATAGTAATTGGGGCCTAGTGTGGTTGTGTACGTGTGATATACATACACTTTTTTGGGATCATATTTTTTATTCCGCTATTTAATCAAAAACCTTTGGGGATCAGTTAAATTGGGGGATAGTCTGTGTTGGTACGTGTGAGAGAGATCCACCTTTCCAAGTTGTTGGGGTTCATCTCATACTTCTGAAGGTTTGAGGGTGCTGCCTGTTCCATACTCCCCCTACTCCTAGCCTTTTAGGGGTACAAACAATAGTAATTGGGGCCTAGTGTGGTTGTGTACGTGTGATATACATACACTTTTTTGGGATCATATTTTCTATTCCGCTATTTAATCAAAAACCTCTGGGGATCAGTTAAATTGGGGGATAGTCTGTGTTGGTACGTGTGAGAGAGATCCACCTTTCCAAGTTGTTGGGGTTCATCTCATACTTCTGAAGGTTTGAGGGTGCTGCCTGTTCCATACTCCCCCTACTCCTAGCCTTTTAGGGGTACAAACAATAGTAATTGGGGCCTAGTGTGGTTGTGTACGTGTGATATACATACACTTTTTTGGGATCATATTTTCTATTCCGCTATTTAATCAAAAACCTTTGGGGATCAGTTAAATTGGGGGATAGTCTGTGTTGGTACGTGTGAGAGAGATCCACCTTTCCAAGTTGTTGGGGTTCATCTCATACTTCTGAAGGTTTGAGGGTGCTGCCTGTTCCATACTCCCCCTACTCCTAGCCTTTTAGGGGTACAAACAATAGTAATTGGGGCCTAGTGTGGTTGTGTACGTGTGATATACATACACTTTTTTGGGATCATATTTTCTATTCCGCTATTTAATCAAAAACCTCTGGGGATCAGTTAAATTGGGGGATAGTCTGTGTTGGTACGTGTGAGAGAGATCCACCTTTCCAAGTTGTTGGGGTTCATCTCATACTTCTGAAGGTTTGAGGGTGCTGCCTGTTCCATACTCCCCCTACTCCTAGCCTTTTAGGGGTACAAACAATAGTAATTGGGGCCCAGTGTGGTTGTGTACGTGTGATATACATACACTTTTTTGGGATCATATTTTCTATTCCGCTATTTAATCAAAAACCTTTGGGGATCAGTTAAATTGGGGGATAGTCTGTGTCGGTACGTGTGAGAGAGATCCACCTTTCCAAGTTGTTGGGGTTCATCTCATACTTCTGAAGGTTTGAGGGTGCTGCCTGTTCCATACCCCCCCTACTCCTCATCTAGCCTTTTAGGGGTACAAACAATAGTAATTGGGGCCTAGTGTGGTTGTGTACGTGCGAGATACATACACTTTTTTTGATCATATTTCCTATTCCGCTATTCAATAAAAACCTTTGAGGATCAATTGAATTGCGGGATAGTCTGTGTCGGTACGTGTGAGAGAGATCCACCTTTCCAAGTTGTTGGGGTTCATCTCATACTTCTGAAGGTTTGAGGGTGCTGCCTGTTCCATACTCCCCCTACTCCTCATCTAGCCTTTTAGGGGTACAAACAATAGTAATTGGGGCCTAGTGTGGTTGTGTACGTGTGATATACATACACTTTTTTGGGATCATATTTTCTATTCCGCTATTTAATCAAAAACCTTTGGGGATCAGTTAAATTGGGGGATAGTCTGTGTCGGTACGTGTGAGAGAGATCCACCTTTCCAAGTTGTTGGGGTTCATCTCATACTTCTGAAGGTTTGAGGGTGCTGCCTGTTCCATACCCCCCCTACTCCTCATCTAGCCTTTTAGGGGTACAAACAATAGTAATTGGGGCCTAGTGTGGTTGTGTACGTGCGAGATACATACACTTTTTTTGATCATATTTCCTATTCCGCTATTCAATAAAAACCTTTGAGGATCAATTGAATTGCGGGATAGTCTGTGTCGGTACGTGTGAGAGAGATCCACCTTTCCAAGTTGTTGGGGTTCATCTCATACTTCTGAAGGTTTGAGGGTGCTGCCTGTTCCATACTCCCCCTACTCCTCATCTAGCCTTTTAGGGGTACAAACAATAGTAATTGGGGCCTAGTGTGGTTGTGTACGTGTGATATACATACACTTTTTTTGGATCATATTTTCTATTCCGCTATTTAATCAAAAACCTTTGGGGATCAGTTAAATTGGGGGATAGTCTGTGTTGGTACGTGTGAGAGAGATCCACCTTTCCAAGTTGTTGGGGTTCATCTCATACTTCTGAAGGTTTGAGGGTGCTGCCTGTTCCATACTCCCCCTACTCCTCATCTAGCCTTTTAGGGGTACAAACAATAGTAATTGGGGCCCAGTGTGGTTGTGTACGTGTGATATACATACACTTTTTTGGGATCATATTTTCTATTCCGCTATTTAATCAAAAACCTTTGGGGATCAGTTAAATTGGGGGATAGTCTGTGTCGGTACGTGTGAGAGAGATCCACCTTTCCAAGTTGTTGGGGTTCATCTCATACTTCTGAAGGTTTGAGGGTGCTGCCTGTTCCATACCCCCCCTACTCCTCATCTAGCCTTTTAGGGGTACAAACAATAGTAATTGGGGCCTAGTGTGGTTGTGTACGTGCGAGATACATACACTTTTTTTGATCATATTTCCTATTCCGCTATTCAATAAAAACCTTTGAGGATCAATTGAATTGCGGGATAGTCTGTGTCGGTACGTGTGAGAGAGATCCACCTTTCCAAGTTGTTGGGGTTCATCTCATACTTCTGAAGGTTTGAGGGTGCTGCCTGTTCCATACTCCCCCTACTCCTCATCTAGCCTTTTAGGGGTACAAACAATAGTAATTGGGGCCCAGTGTGGTTGTGTACGTGTGATATACATACACTTTTTTTGGATCATATTTTCTATTCCGCTATTTAATTTAACTGGGCCTCCATGCTAGACCTGTGTGCCTTGTTGCGCTGTTTTGAGTACTCCACCAACATGGCCAGTGGCAATGACGCCGTTCTCAGCTTAACTATCCCACTTCTATGCCTCCTTGAAAAAACAATTCGGGCGATGATGGAAGAGGATGTGGCACAGGATGAGGAGGAGGAGGAGGATGAAGAGGTAACATTTCCAAGGCTTTCAGGGCAGTCATTCGCAAGGGGCTCCGAGGGTGGGTTCCTGCACACGCAAACGCCAGGGACGCAATTGTCCAGCAGGGGCACAGTTCTGGAGGATGAGGAGGAGGAGGAGCTGGAGGAGGAGATGGAACCATGTTCACAGCAGGGTGGCACCCAGGCCAGCTCATGGCCATCACTGGTGCGTGGCTGGGGGGATACAGAGGACACGGACGATACACCTCCCACAGAGGACAGCCTTTCGTTGCCTCTGGGCAGCCTGGCACACATGAGCGATTACATGCTGCAGTGTCTCCACAACGACCGCCGAGTTGCCCACATTCTAACTTGTGCTGATTACTGGGTGGCCACGCTGCTGGATCCCCGTTACAAGGACAACGTACCGTCCTTAATTCACTCACTGGAGCGCGATCGCAAGATGCGCGAGTACAAGCGCACGCTGGTAGACGCCATGCTGCTGGCATTCCCATCTGACAGCGGGGCCACAGTGGAAGCACAAGGCAGAGGAGGAGGAGGAGGAGGTCGCCAACGCAACCAGGGCACCGCCAGCACCTCAGAAGGCAGGGTTAGCATGGCCGAAATGTGGAAAAGCTTTGTCAGCACGCCACAACAAACAGCAGCACCAGCAGCTCAGATGGAACGTCTTAGCAGGAGGCAGCATTTTACCAACATGGTGGAGCAGTATGTGTGCACACGCCTACATGTAGTGAATGACGGGTCTGCCCCCTTCAACTTCTGGGTCTCCAAATTGGGCACATGGCTTGAGCTTGCCCTTTACGCCTTGGAGGTGCTGGCGTGCCCTGCAGCCAGTGTATTATCTGAACGGGTATTTAGCACGGCTGGGGGCGTTATAACAGACAAGCGCAGCCGCCTGTCCAGAGACAATGTGGACAAGCTCACGTTCATTAAAATGAACCAGGCATGGATCCCACGGGACTTTTCCGTACCTTATGCAGAATAGCAATGGATACCGACCTTACCCACCCATTGTTCCATTTTTGCTCTTTCTCACTCTTTTGGGGTGTACCCTCATTTAAAATTTTTGAAAAGAAGCAGTGTTGGCTACCTCGTCCTCCTCCTCAGGGCCAGATTAATGTAGGGGCTATTGGAGCTGCAGCTCCAGGCCCCTACCTTTTATATAGGCCCCGGGTTGGCCATATTCACTGTTACCGCTCTTCTGTCACTTGTAAACACAGAAGTCTGGCTTCTATGCTCGCTTCCCCAGGCAGCACCCTCAGAACCTCCCCACACAGCGTGAAGGCCGGACAAGGAGGGACAGTTGGCGATGCATGGATGTGTTTATGGGCTTCAGAGACAGCATCCCATGTTGAATTAGGCATGCATGGCTGCACCCTTCCTCCTCTGGGTGCATGGCAAGGCACGGCCCTTAAGGCCCTTCAAAATCCTCAGCACCAAGCCCATGATGCTGTTAATCCGGCCCTGGTCCTCCTCCACCGCCGCTTCCACCTACACCGCCCATAGGTGTGCGCAGCCTATTGCATTAAGGTGTGCACCCCAAAGTTGAAATACACATGCATGTGTTTGCCAGCAGGGAGAGTAATGTATCGGGGCCATGTACCTGTAGGCAAGGAGAAATAGAGCAGAGCAGGTCCCAGGGAGATCTTTCCCATCTCCTCACTGGCAATGCTATGTGCCCTAGGTGATTAGGGTGTGCCCAGGCACACCCAGCACACCCTGTGCGCACGCCTATGTCACCGCTAGGCTTGTGACGGTATCAGATTTTCATGCTGCGATTAATTGATTAAGGTTTTGCCACGGTATACGGTATTATCACGGTATTCTATTATTAAATTTAAATTATTAAATTTCCACCTCACTTCAATTTCATTGCTGAATTTAGGGGCTTTGGTTCACTTATGCACATTATTATATAGTCAGTCAGTACAGACTCTGTGAACCAGGCCTAAAATAGGTCATCAAGCAGTGTCTGGCCTAACTGGTGATAACTGGTTCTGGCGCTCGGCTCCGATCCGATGGCCTGGTCATTAAGAGGGCAAATCCTTGTGGTCAAGAAGTGGTTAAACCTGAAGGAGGTGTTGTTTATAAATTACTTTACTATTGCTTTAGGCCTGGTTCACATGTATGCGGGTTGGTGGTTCACATTTGCACAGGCATAGCAGCCCATTGATTTGAATGGGCTGCTATGCCCTCATTTTCCGCAGAAAAAAGGTGCATGCAGCATTTTTTTAAAATTCAGTGGCCTTGAAATCCATCCTGCTTTTGCACCATGCGACTAACCTGCAGTTCCTGCTCTGGCAAGCTTTCTGCATTTTTTGTATACGTGGGCACGGCATTTAAAAATAAACAGTTTGCGTGTGCAGCAACGGCAGGTAAGTCGCATGGTGCAAAAGAAGGATGGATTTCATGGCCACTGCATTTTTTTAAATTCTGCATGCACCTTTTTTCAGCTGAAAACGCAGGCATAGCAGCTCAAGCCCATTCACATCAATGGGCTGCTATGCCTGTGCAAATGTGGGCCCCCAACCCGCATACATGTGAACCAGGCCTAAAGCAATAGTAAAGTCATTAATTGGTTAAACCTGCAGGAGGACCGGTGTTTTTATCTATTAATGACTTTACTATTGCTTTAGGCCTGGTTCACATGTATGCGGGTTGGGGGCCCACATTTGCACAGGCATAGCAGCCCATTGATGTGAATGGGCTTGAGCTGCTATGCCTGCGTTTTCAGCTGAAAAAAGGTGCATGCAGAATTTAAAAAAATGCAGTGGCCATGAAATCCATCCTTCTTTTGCACCATGCGACTTACCTGCCGTTGCTGCACACGCAAACTGTTTATTTTTAAATGCCGTGCCCACGTATACAAAAAATGCAGAAAGCTTGCCAGAGCAGGAACTGCAGGTTAGTCGCATGGTGCAAAAGCAGGATGGATTTCAAGGCCACTGAATTTAAAAAAAATGCTGCATGCACCTTTTTTCTGCGGAAAATGAGGGCATAGCAGCCCGTTCAAATCAATGGGCTGCTATGCCTGTGCAAATGTGGGCCGCCAACCCGCATACATGTGAACCGCCAACCCGCATACATGTGAACCACCAACCCGCATACATGTGAACCAGGCCTAAAGCAATAGTAAAGTCATTAATAGATAAAAACACCGGTCCTCCTGCAGGTTTAACCACTTCTGGATCGCAAGGATTTGCCCCTTTAAAGACCAGGCCATCGGATCAGAGCGCCAGGACCAGTCATCACCAGGTAGGCCAGACACTGCTTGATGGCTATATAATAATGTAATGTGGGCTGCTAGGCGTGTGTGTGTGTATATATATATTTATTAGAGCTGCACGATTCTGGCCAAAATGAGAATCACGATTTTTTAGCTTGGAATAAAGATCACGATTCTCTCACGATTCTCTGTGTAACAAAAAAAAAAAAAATTGGGATAACTTTACTGTTACGTTTTTTTTTTTTTTTTTATTCATTAAAGTCTAATCATTGCGTTTGAAAGACTGCTGCGCAAATACAGTGTGACATAAAATATTACAACAATCGCCATTTTATTCTGTAGGGTCTCTGCTAAAAAAATATATAAAATGTTTGGGGGTTCTAAGTACTTTTCTAGCAAAAAAAAAACTGATTTTAACTTGCAAGCAGCAAGTGTCAGAAAAAGATCCAGTCTTTAAGAGGTTAAACTTCCTTTCTCCCTGGCAGAGGGAAGGAAAAGATACAAATGTAATCATTTTTGTTTATAGTTAGGAGACTTAATGCTGAAAGGTGTTAGCTGAGTGAGTGAATGAGTCATCCAGCTCACTGAAATGTATCAATTCACAAGTCAGGCAGACTTGACAGAGAAACTCGGTATTTTAAAAATGCCACAATAACAATACCGTGGCTATGCAATACCGCGATATATCGAATTACCGAAAACCGGCATATGTCTAGTCACCGCCACATCCACCACCACCTCAACCTCCCTCCTACTCCATATGGGCCTCGTCCTTCAGAGATGAAGAAGAACATTGTTTTATTTTTCTGTTTTTTTTTGTTGTTTTAAGTTATTTCCCTATCCACATTTGTTTGCAGAGCACTTGCCATGCTCTTAATTACGTTTTGCTGCCATTTGCAGCACTCTAGCCCTTTCCTTTGGTGTTTTAGAGCCATTTTAGTGCCTTAAAGTTCGGGTCCCCATTGACTTCAATGGGGTTCGGTGTCCGGGAAAAGTTCGGTAAAAGTCCGGGACACGGACCCGGACTTTTTTTTAAAGTTCGGCCGAACCCGTCGAACACGGACATCTAGGTGTTCGCTCAACCCTAGTCAGGATCAATGGTAAACTACAGGCAGATGATCATGCCATACCATCAAGGAGGTATGTGATTGGTCACAAATTTATTCTGCACCTGATCTCAACATCATCGAGTTTGAGAAGAGAAGAGACAGAAGGAGCAGAAGAGACAGACGGATTTGAGGCAGCCTACATCCACAGGTGATCTATAGTTAGTTCTCCTAGATGTTTGGAACAACCTACCTGCCAAGTTCCTTCAAAAACTGTGTGTAAGTGTATCTAGAAGAATTGATGTATTGAAGGCAAATTGTGGTCACACTAAATATTGATTTGGTTTGGATTTCTCTGCTTTTCATTTACTTTTTATTTTGTTAATTGATAAAAATAAACTATTGCCACTTCTATTTCTGAAAGCATTCTTAATTTACAGCATTTTTTTCACACCTTCTTAAATACGTTTGCACAGTATTGTATGGTAACATTGCCAAAGTAACACTTGTCAATTGTACGTGTACAGTCATATAAGTAAATGATAAAGCAATGCCCTGTGTTATAAACACAGCAGACATCATGACTGGAGACAGTTCCTTTGGGTTGGTACATTGGCGTCAAAAGAGTTAAGGAATGTCAAAGGGGTGGGTGGGTGAGGTGGTGTAAATTTAGTGGCAGGTTATTGGTGGGGAAAAGTAAAAAGGAGGAGACTTTTGTGTCACTGCAAGTCACGTGACTTACTGGTTCCTCAGTCTATACAATTTTCACGAGGGAACAAACCCCCCCCCCCCTATTCTCTCTTCTCCTGCACTTCTCCCCTCCATGTGCTTCCACATCTTGCCCCCACCCGGTACAGACCTACCTCACCATGGAGCAACTCATTGATCACATCAGGTAGGAAGCTGTGCAGTGTGGAGAGGACTTAACTGGGGGGTCTGGTCACAGGACTCCCCCCCTAAGTTTCTGAGACATGACTATGCTTGGTCCGGCACTCTGCTTCACATCTAAGCCCCTCCCCAGCTCAGGCTGTGCAGTGTTTGGGCTCCAAGGGTTCCCACTTGGGCTCCAGCCACAAGAGGAGAGCAGCGGCATCTCAGTATTCTTCCACAACCCAGGGAGATGCTTCTGATGGCCTTCATGTGTCCCAAGAGCCGATCGGAGTATCAGGGGGTGGAGCTCCCGCCCTGGTAGCACTCGATTTAGGGCTCCTGGCTGCTGGCTTTGAACAGACCAGGCTGTGGGGAGAGAGGAGAGCTGCACCTCATCCTCCTATGGTGTCCCCTGCATGTCAGCAAGTAAGTACAGCCGACATTTTCTCCTCCTCTACCCTCTCCTCCACTCTGCCTAGGCCGTCTCCTGTGCTTCCCTTTGGTTCCACCTTGTGGCTGGTTCCAGACCAACAGCAACCAGCTACTGCTGTTTTACCTATGCAGGACAGCTCCCTCTTGCTTCCTGTGTCCCAGCACCCTGCCACTCCTTCCTATCAGGCTCCTGATGGCTTAATGTCACCCTCGCCCCCCCCCTTCCCAGAGGACATAGGGGCTGTCAAATTTGGGGGGTTTCGGGAGCCCCCCAGTTGTCCCGCCCTCTTCTTTGTCTCCACAGATATGCATGTTGGGAGGGATTGGCATCGGGCCTCAATTTTCACCTCCGACAGCTTCTCCGCAGTGCATCCAGAGCAGCGTAAGGGTGGCCCCCGATTCATTGGGCACAGATGGGAGAAATCCCATCGGTGCCCTATGCAGTAAGGTGAAAAACCTTCTGCATGCAGCTTCCCCGGCAGCCCCTCCAAATACTTACTTGAGGCTCTCTTGTTCCTCATTGGCTCAGATACAGCAGCAGGAGCCATTGGCTCCCACTGCTGCAAATCAGAGCCAGTGACAAGGGAGAGAGCCTCAGGTAAGTATTTAGGGAGGGCTGCTGGGGAAGCTGCATGCAGAAGGTTTTTAAGCTTACTGCATAGAATGGTCACACAGAGTGGGGGCTCGGGAGTGGGACACACAAGTGCCCCCATAGCAAGCAGCTTGTTATGTGGGCACTCGACAGGGGTTAGAGCCATGAGCGCCAGTGGGGGACCTCAGAAGAGGAGGATAAGGGCTAAAACCATTACACAGAGCAGGTAAGTATGACATGTTTGGTATTTTAATTTAAAAAAAGAAGCTTTACAATTACTTTAAGAACAAGTATGGCAAATGTTTTTTTTTTTGGCCCTACTTCTAAAGTCTGCTGTTGGCTAACATCACAGACAGAGCCGGATTTCATATTAGGCACTGTAGACATATGCCTACAGGTACCCTTCCTAAAAGGGCACCCATCTGTACATGGCTGGATCTAGGGGGGGGGGGTGCTAGAATGCTAGAATGGGCTGCACCTTCACCCCCTCAGATTTCAGTTGTGCCCCCCCAGGCCGACCCCTCCATGGCCGCTGCAAGAACAGACAAGAGAATTGACTGCAAGAAAAGAGCTGGTAGGAGATGTGGGCTTTCTGTGCTCTCCCCGCACCTGCCAGCAGATTACACCAGTGTTAATTTTGGCAGCAAATTTCAATTTAGTTTTAGTCTTAGTCTTAGGACTAAAATGGCATTTTAGTTTTAGTCCTATTTTAGTCTTCTACTTGCAAGTGTTTTAGTTTTAGTCGTATTTAGTCGACTAAAACTCCAGTATATTTTAGTCGACTAAAACGCCCTACATTTTAGTCGACTAAAACTCATTTTAGTCATCTATAATCAAATGGGTGTAGTTCAATTGTAATTTGTAATGCATTATTTAAGCATTTCTCTACAATTTCCAAACTCATTATATACTACTGCTGGTCCTGGAGTGAAAAATCTAATATGTTATTATTTATGCTTTGAGCATGCACCAGTGTTAATTTTTGGCAGCAAATTTCGATTTAGTTTTAATTATAGTCTTTTGACTAAAATGCCATTTTAGTTTTAGTCGTATTTTAGTCATCTGAATTGTGTTAGTGGACGAAAACGTTTTAGTCGGTTTTAGTCAACGAAATTAACACTGGATTACACAGGATCCTCTTAGATTGCATGGTACATGGCTTGATTATCTGCCCCTTACTCACATTTCCGGGAGATGAGCATCTTTGCAGAAGGTAGGGGATGGGTAATCAAGCCGTGTACCATCCCAATCTAAGAGAATCCTGTAAGATTGAAGGGGAGGCTGTTTGTGCTGGGAAGAGAAATGGGGGAGAACGGGGGATTTTTGCTAGAAGGAGGAATGGGGGGGGGGGTATGTTTCAGGGGGCAGAATTGGGAAAGATTTGTGCTAGGAGGATAGAATTGGGGAGGGTGGGCAGGTATTTGTGCTGGGAAGGGTAAATTGGAGGGGTTGTGCTAAGGGGACGGATTTGAGGGGATTTGTGCTCGTAGGGGGGATTTGGGGGTAAAGATTTGCACTAGGAGAGGAATTTTGGGGGGGGGGGGGGATTTGTGCTGGGAGGGGGATTTTGGGGGAGAGGAATTGTGCTGGGAGGGGGATTTGGGGGGATAACTTACACTAGGAGTGGGGATATAGGTGGGGAACCTACACTAGGAGGGAGTATTTGGGGAGGATTTATGATAGTAGTGAGGATTTAGGGGGAGGGTTTACACTAGGAGTGGGGATTTTGGGGGAGGATTTAAGCCAGGAGGGGGTATTTGGGGGAGAGGGTTTGGGCAAGGAGTGGGGATTTGTGGAAGAGTATGTGTGCTAGGAGGGGGGATTTGGAGGAGAGTATGTGTACTAGGAGGGGGATTGGTGGAGAGTATTTGTACTAGGAGGGGGATTAGCGGGGAAAATTTACACTAGTAGGGGGAGGGATTTAGGGGGTGGATTTGTATAAGGAGGGGGGATTGGGGGAGAGTATTTGGATTAGGAGGGGGGATTAGGGGGAGAAGTTACATTAGTAGGGGGAGGAGTGGGGGATTTGATGCTAGGAGGGGAGATTGGGGGGGGTTATGCTAGGAGTGGGCATTTAGAGGCAGGATTTAAGCTAGGAGGGGGTATTTAGGGAAGAGGATTTGTGCTAGGAGTGGGGATTTTTGGGAGAGGATTTGTGCTAGGAGGGGAAATTTGGGGGGAGAATTTATGCTATTTATGCTAGGAGGGTGATTTGGAAGGAATTAGGATGTGTGCTTGGGGGTGGGGGGGATTTGAGCTCAAGGTGGGGTTGGGGGGCAAAGATATGTGCTGGGTGGGTTATTTGGACTTTGAAGATGGGGAATTTTTGCTTTATTATTTTTGTAGAATTTTAACTTTAACTTGCAGAAGGAATTTATGCTTAGGGGTAAGCGTGTTGATTAGTGCTGTGTTTTTTTTTTGCTTTTTTTTTTGGGGGGGGGGGGGGTGCTTCAGAATTCTCTGCCTATAGGCTCCTGACATGTAAATCAGGCTCATTTCACAGAGCTGGTCCAAACTCTGCAGAGATCCCAACAATACATTTGGGATCCACCCAGATGCCTGACAGTAGGCTAGCTCAGCCTCTCAATGGGCCCTTGAGAGTCTGAGCCAGCGGCTCCCATCCCCTGCACAGTTCGGCACTCCAATGAGCACTGGAGGGCCAGAGCACAGAGCGATGACTGACAGTCATGGTCTTTGATCACTTAGTTTTCGGTAAAGAGGTGGCGGGGGACAGAAGCAGCATCTAATTGATGCTGCATCTACATAGATGACTATAAAAGTTTGTTTTTTTCTGAATCCCAAACTTTTTTAATTTTCTTTGCACAAGGGTAAGTGAGCAAAACCTCACCCTAATTACTAATCTTAGTAAACATTCACTTTGCTTTACCAGTCTGTATTGCTTTAGTAAATCAGCCCCTAATATTGATCACTGTATACTATAGGATGACCCAAAGAGGTTGATTTACTAAAACATCATAGGTTTAGCTTAGATTGATCAGATAGAAAACTGAATGTTCCCTAGGCTTAGCCAAAATAGCCTTGCTTGGGAAAGGTGTAAATTAACTTGAATCCTTTGTTGCAGGCTTTTTTGGACAAAATATTTGGTATGGACTGCAATGGTGGAAGGATTGTATCTTATTTTCATATTGACTAGTATACACCCTGGACAGCCCAAAGTAATTCCAGTGACAGGCAACACCTGGATGGATTCCTTTACCAATAGCATGAGGGTTGGAGATCCTGTATGGGATGCAGTGAGCAATGGTGATATTGATCGAGATATATAAATGACTAGTTGTATTTGAAACTAAACAGAGGTGCTTACAATATATATGGGCCAATCATGTGAATGTTCCACACTTGTTTCAGTGTGTTAGTACTGGTCAACTTCATATGGATAACTTCAGGTGTGCCCGGAGCAAAAAAAATAAATAAAATAACCAAAGGGCATGCATGACTGGGTGAAGAGAGGAGACAGGAAGGTAAAGGGTTAAGGCATAGTGGGTATGGTATATACGACCTGATTGGTGGAAACAAGGAGTCCTGGTGGTCATCAGATGGAGAAAAAACATTGCACCCACCCTCCATGTGTTTTGGTTTGGTTCAAGGTCTGAAATCACAGCAGCCTTGCGGTTGTGGTCTTTGGAGGTGGTAAAAAATCAGTGATAGTCTAATGGTTGGGGACCCATCTGTGGTATGGCATCCTTGGGTAATGGTTGGTGAAGGAGAATGACAGGACCTCTTTCTAGTTGCTGGCAACCATTTTCTAATGCTTGACCTGTGTCACACCATTTTAAATGTAGCCTTGACTTATAATGACTTAATTCAGCCTAAGGTTACTTTAAGTCTTCAGTTAACACGAACA
This sequence comes from Pelophylax lessonae, assembly GCF_965119305.1. Taxonomy (NCBI): domain Eukaryota; kingdom Metazoa; phylum Chordata; class Amphibia; order Anura; family Ranidae; genus Pelophylax; species Pelophylax lessonae. The sequence goes on along the minus strand of NC_138779.1, from coordinate 110,369,474 downwards.
ATGACCTAAGTAAATCATCCGATATGTTTTTTCCGTGTTCAGCCACTTCAAGATAACGATACATTCTCACACATTTAACTTCCTTTGCTTTATAACACCTTCTGCTTCCTTTTAGTCTATTTTGAATTATAGGAGCTAGACAAGACGTATTTCGCAATTTCTAACGGACATTCTGTATTAACCCATTGTCCAACTTTTGTGAGAACTTGACTGTCCATGAGTATCCACTCCCCCTCCCAACTGTATTTCCTGTTCAATTCTGTGTATAATAGTTACCCCGCTTTGCTGAATAAACTTAAGAATGTTTTAGACTGAGCAGTGGTTGCACGTGTTTTCTTTAACAGGATAAAACATTCTCCAGAGCTCTGTTGTTTTTGCATAGAACAGACTAGACTATTGCTATTAAGTCAGGGACTAAACTTTTGAATATACATTTAAGGTATCTAGGGTGAATATTAAGAGAAATCACCTTCAGATTGGGGGCTACGTCTGGGATCGGAGAGAGAGCGGCCATCACGGGTCCAAGGATTCACCGGTCTGGGTAAGGAGATATTTTATTTTATCTGTTTGCCTGTCCGGTGGGACTTGGCCGTTTGGCCCTGGTTCCGTTCTTTGAGCCATAGACACCAAACGCTCAGGGAGCGTGTTGGATAGTAGAGCAGCTCTGGGAGATGCTCTGGATCTTTACATATATATATATATAGAAGCTTCAGGGAAGCTTGAATACTAATATATATATAGAGAGGCTTCAGGGAAGCCAGAATAATATTTTTCAGGGAAAGATATTATATGTTAGGTTGTTGAACCTAAGTACGTTCTGGGAGCGTATCGAGTCAGTGTCTCTGGGAGACACAGGATTTGTCATTTATAAGGAAAGACAATATCCGGGGCTTCTGGGAAGCCCAGGGGATTTTTTCTCGAGAAGAATCCCGTTCCTCTGGGAGGGACAAATAAAACGTCTCTGGGAGGCGTTGAAGCTGTCTTCAACAAAGACAGTATTTTTTTTGGGGTTTCAGGGAAGCCCAGGGGGTTTTAGGAAAACCCCCGTTCCTTTAGTGAATAATAAATAGATGTCAGTCTGTTCTGTGTAGAAAACAAATACTTTCCTTTTTTCTTGCTCCTATCTTTCTATCGCATAGAAACTGTAAGATTTAGAGTATAAGATAATTTGTTTGTGTGATCTAACAAAAGCTTATTTAGTAAGTAGATAAGTCTCGTTCATCACGTGATTGTCTTGTTGTTTCATTTTGTTTTGCCATTTGAAAATATTGCCATATTGTGTTGAAGTATTATATTGCTGGTTTGACATATATGGAAACTGTGTCTATAATTATATATGACTTGTAAAAATTGCGCCTGCTGACTGTTAATATAACACAGTGTTCCTGATAGCGACAGTTTCATTATTACTGTAAAAATTGACTGACCGATCGTAGGTTATCAGACAAATCAAGATGAATGTTTATTATGTGTATTGTTTGTTTGTCTATAATGGTAGGAAAGCCTTCTTGATAGCCACTATACCTGGGAGTATAAGGTGTAATATACATACACCAAATGGCTTTTCAGGAGGGTTTTTAACCATAAAGAGGGTCTAAGGACCCAGATACATTTAAATGATTTTGTGAATGTGTAAATCTTAGAGACATGTTTTGTTTATGGTTTTGTGAAATTATACTGAAGGTTTAGGTCTGATACTGGCCATGCATGATACAATTTTCTTACAATTTTCAGTGCGGTTTTCTTGAAATTTACCTTCAGCTATGTAGTACAAACCTCTGCCTAATTGGATACAAATGAATATGTTCAATTTTGACCTCTTATGTGGTTTGTGGTGGATCTAACAGAAAATTGTACGATAAAGAGTTGTCCGGACATGTGTGGCCAGCCTTAGAGATATTAGGATACAAGTAAATCTTTTAGTAAATGTTTAGTTGTAATATAAAGTACATGGAAAAAGTGGGGAGAATTGGTTTATTTATGCCCCGTATTAGTACACAAAAAAAAAAAAACTACAAAGAGCTACTAGAAGTGAAAGTGAAAGTCTTTAAATACGTAGATATAGACCACAGCGATTACCTATAGACAGAAGACGGGTGAGAATTTGGCGTTTTTGGGCAGTGAAGTGTCATTGCTGAGTAGCACAGTCTTAGAATTCAAACATTTGCCGTTAATTTAAAGTCACAGTACATGTTAATTGTAAAACAGCAAGTTTCTGATTGGGCTACTAAAACTTTGTAAGGTTTTCAAAAAAGCCATAACAGAGAGCGATGTGGCTGGCTCTTTTGATCTGTCTAAAGAAAAGCAGCCTGTCAGGGCGCATTTCCAAGGACCTTATCAGAAGAGGCAAATCAAAGAGAAGAACATTTTCAACATAGGTCCCCCTATAATAATAATATTACCTTACAAATACCCCTGACCACACCTGCACCCCCCGGTTTCATTCTCCAAGGCAGGTGTAGTTTTCTTCGTAATGTCAGACAAGCAGAAAATGTTTATGTGTCAGATACATTTAAAACTACTACATTTCCTTACACGAGGGGAAAAGAGGGGGGGGGGGGGTCACTTCTGCAAATGAACGGTCTCAGCATTCCTACACATATGCAATTATTTTTATAGAATTTTTTAGAAGTTTTGCCATTTATACATTTGTGCCCATCTTGTATGAGCGTAGTAATAATGAATAAAAACACTATTTTACTAGAAAAAAAAATATATAAATTGCCGTTGTCGGCAGGATATTTTGAAGTTATTTTTTATAGAATTATAGATAATGAAAAATTATATTTTGCAAATGATCCCCTATGTGAAGGGGAGCCTTTCTGCAAAATTTTGAAAATTGGCTATTTGCCAAGAAAGCGTTCAAGTGTCATATCTTTATTCCTGTTATAATTATGGAATTTATTTTTGGACAGAAAGGGTTACCGCAATTAGTGTGACCATTGGACCCTGTTGGCACAGAGCCAAAAGTTTCAAATCAGATTAACTTTTTATCTGATTATAGTTCTTGAATGATATTCTATGGGTATCCTCTATTACAAGAGGAGAACCTCTGGCCAAATTTTTGTTAGAATGGCACGGAAAAAAAAAAAAAAAAAAAAAGTTTTTTTTTTTTGGAAAATTGGCACTAAGCCAAAAAGTTTTTTAGTTCTTTATCTGATCATAGCATGCAAGTGGTATATGATATGCCATCTCTACTGACAACCATACCATCCGATGCTACCCACTGTACAGTGATTGGTTTAAGTAGTGTGTTTTTTTCAAGCGTCCTATTGGACGAGGAGACACAGCCATCTTTGTTTCTTATTTTTTCAGTCCAGGTAACTTACCTGGTGTAGAAATGCCTTAGGGCCAAGTAGAGAATTCAATTGTCCGCTCTATAGTTCTCCAGACCATGCAAGAGGGGATGGACACCTGCTCATGGGTCAGTCCCGCTACAATATGTATATGACATATGTAGTCACTCTGTGGAGGCCAGTCAGAGCGAGTGAGTTTATTGAAGAAATGTACATGTATGTGGAAACAAAGTGTCACAGGAATAATGACAATGGTGTCAGGAAAGTGTTGTTTACCTTGGTTTTGTTCTCACAGGTGATAGTAGAGTCAGTCATATAAGAAGTGGGTCTTGCCAGCCCACAATGGGTCTTGCCCGCCCACAGGATCATTGTTATAGATCCAGACTGCTCCTATCTATAATAACATTTTGAGACAAACCACAGGTCCAGAAATGTCACCAGAAATGTTAAATGCGTTTATATATCTGAAAAATGCTATGGTCGTAGCGCCTGAACTGGGCCTCCCAAATCATGGAAAATGTTTTGTGTTTATGCAAGGGACAATTGTAAGACCATGACAGGTGAACTTGCCCAGGAGTATGGTGGTAAACTTTGCCCTATAGTTTTTGTCCAAAGATGGTCGCAGTCCAGGCCTAAAGGCATGCCTGAAGTGACTCCAAGCATAGCATCTTGTGAGATGGTAATAGGGATGACCACATCATTTGCCCTAGGTAGGCCCCAGTTTTAAATGGGCTACTGGTATTAAAGGTTGTGTTACACCACAGCATGATATATAGGCAGCCATAGAAGGAGCAGAGGATGTTTTTGTAGATAATTTCCTGCTCCAAGCCAAAAGATCACACATTGTTGAAGCTACAAACACATACTACAGAACAGGTTTTAAGGACTAGGGTGATGTTTTAGAAAAAGTTGAGAATCGCCTTTTTCTAAAAGAGGGGAGCTCTTGTGTGTATCCCCGCAGCTAGCACCCCACTGTTTATTGCCTAGTATTATGGAATAGGACACAGGGGTTGGGAAAGAACATATGAAGTATTACTGACAGTTTAGTGCAAGCATATGTTGCTAGATGCATCACTTGTATTAGAAACAAACAGACCAAACATGAGCATCTCCAATACCCATCAAACCCATTCACACATCTACAAATAGATTTCACATATAGGCCCAAAGCAGGGAAGAAATAAGAGTTCTTTTTAGTCAAATAGTGGACATGTTCAGCAGATGAGTGGAAGCTTTTAGGACCACAAAAAGGGAGATGCCCACACGGTGGCATGCATTCTCAATCAGGAGATTATTCCTGGATGGGGGTGCCTGCTTTGAATTAGGTTTAATTATGCTCCAATTTTCATATCAAAAATATGCCAGGAACTAGTTAAAATCTTGAAAATAGATTATTATCCGCAGAGTTCAGGTATAATGGAAAGAATGAATAGCACAAATAAAGAGTAATTGAAACTTAAGAATCAAGTGGAACGGAACGAAAAGTTGCTCGCACCTTTTCTTTTCTTTTTACAGGAAAATACCCATCCCTTCAGAGAAGGAGACATAGTGGTGATGAAGCTGCTGCCCAAAGGAAAGAAACAAAAGGATTTCGCCTACGGCCCAGAGACCACTGTGGTAGCAGTTACCAGGACCGCTGTCTTGACCAAACACAGCCCTACTTGGATCCATGCCACTAGAGTGAAGTTGGTGCAGACAGGACCTGAGCCAGAGGATCCAGAAGCAAGCAAGAAGGTACTAACGGGGGCAGACCGCCCTGACCTTGAACAAGAGGATCCAGAAGCAAGAGAGGTACTAACGGGGGCAAGTTGCCCTGACCTTGAACAGGAGAGTCAAGAAAAGGGGGTACTGACAGGGGCAGACCGCCCAGACCCTGTAGAAAATGACTTTTCCAGTTGCACCGGACTCAGCCAAACTATGGCTGCTGATAATCCTGATTCCATTTTCAGTGTTTTCCCTTGTATGGACTGTTACTAGCTGCATCTATCACCCTGAAAATTTGGGTGTCATGAGAAGTATATGCGGACCATACCCTGCATATGAGACGCATAACAGAACAAAGAGAGAATTGAGTATTGAGCATAATGTAGTTGAGAATCCACCCACTTTTCATAGTGAAATGTTACTAACAAAATTTAAATATGCTTATGCTAGGAAGTCAGGTTTTGAGAAATGTTGGATATGTAGCAAACTCCATCCAGAAACAGCCCGCATCCCTCTTATTGCTGTCCCTTTGAATATTACACAGTTCCTTAATGAAACCTCTGCTACTTTAACTAATGTGCCAAGTAATAATAATATCACCTTCCCAGTAGATGGTAGAAGTCATTTCCCAGACTGGTGTTTCAGCCTAGGAAATAACACACGTGTTAACCCTTCCATTTGCAGAAAGTCAATTCTTAATATTACTTCCTGCCAAGTCCCATCAGGAGACTCATGTTCCCTGTTTGACATATCAAATCCTAGCTTAAATAAGACCATAAGGGATAATTACTAGAATTTCTCTACAAACATACAACAAATACTGGACCACCTTGTAATTGCAGTACAAAATAGACGCCTACAAGAATACATTGCCCAAAGACCCTTTTCACTGGGAAAGAGTATATATGTATGTTGTGGGAGGGAATGTTACCCCTGGGTCCCTCTCCATGTCTCAGGGTGGTGTTATTTAGCTTCAGTCGTCCCAATTATGGGAGTTGTGGATAATGACAACAATGGGCACATGCTTGAAGCAAGTGCACATCCAAGATACCCCTTGAGACATAGAATCAAAAGAGATCTGTTTAGCACAGGAGACCTCGCGTGGGCGTGGCTCCCTTCCTGGACTGGGTGGTCAATCGATATGATGAAAAAATTAAATAATTATTCTGGAATCATTGATGAGATAATGGAAAAGAATTCAGATGATATTAAGTTGCTAAATCTTGAACAAAGGGCCATCAGGAAGAAGTTAGAATTACATGATCTAGCTATAGAAAGTATGAGTGCTGCATTGACTGGCCTCTGTGAGCATACTGAGGACTATGAATGTTGCACTTGGATATACAATACCACTTTGGAAGTGCCAAATTATTATGACATAATTGCCCAACACAGAAAGGAGGTCAATAAGTTGCAAGAAGAGGCCCGTAACATTGCTAAAAGCTGGGATCCCTTTGTAGGTATGGGAGGTTTTGGTTTTGGAGGAATGTTTTCCTAGTTAAAAGACATCGCTATGATGATTGTGATGATTTTACTTTTTCTATTATTTTTATATGCATGTTTTAAGCTTATTGTGTGTTTAATCGCTAAAACCACAAAGAACCCAGACTCAGCTAGCAGAGGGGGATCTTATGTAAGTTTGTACTTTAACAGAGATGCTGAAAATGTTGACACATTTCTAACAGCTAGACAAGGTGTTCTGATCCAACAAACCCAAACCCCTTTTGATTACCAGGAATATGTAAAGTTTTATAAAGCTAAGAAAGCTAAGTCTACCGTTTAGGTGGGCAGGTTTAGGTCCTTATTTGATTATACTAAGGAAACAAAGGACATTGTCGCCTAACCTGCTATTCCTTTCCAGAGAGGCCTTGTGTCCTCTGATGACACCGTGTAAATGATAAGGAGAAAAATCATGCATATGAAATTATGATTTTTTAGAGGGGATTGAAGGAGAATGACAGGACCTCTTTCTAGTTGCTGGCAACCATTTTCTAATGCTTGACCTGTGTCACACCATTTTAAATGTAGCCTTGACTTATAATGACTTAATTCAGCCTAAGGTTACTTTAAGTCTTCAGTTAACACGAACAATGACCTAAGTAAATCATCCGATATGTTTTTTCCGTGTTCAGCCACTTCAAGATAACGATACATTCTCACACATTTAACTTCCTTTGCTTTATAACACCTTCTGCTTCCTTTTAGTCTATTTTGAATTATAGGAGCTAGACAAGACGTATTTCGCAATTTCTAACGGACATTCTGTATTAACCCATTGTCCAACTTTTGTGAGAACTTGACTGTCCATGAGTATCCACTCCCCCTCCCAACTGTATTTCCTGTTCAATTCTGTGTATAATAGTTACCCCGCTTTGCTGAATAAACTTAAGAATGTTTTAGACTGAGCAGTGGTTGCACGTGTTTTCTTTAACAGGATAAAACATTCTCCAGAGCTCTGTTGTTTGTGCATAGAACAGACTAGACTATTGCTATTAAGTCAGGGACTAAACTTTTGAATATACATTTAAGGTATCTAGGGTGAATATTAAGAGAAATCACCTTCAGTTGGGGTCACATCTGTGGTATGACGTCCTCGGGTGCATTTCAGTTAATGATGGGTTAACTGGGGACATATAGGTCTCTGCAGATAGTTTGGTCATTGTCCCTGAGCCGGTGTGTTGTGGCTGGGGGCCTATTGTTCTGCAGATAAAATTACCCAGTTTTGGGTGTAGTGCCTCCGAAGATCAGTTACCTTAATACATATATTTCTGTTTTAAAGAAACAGTTTTTTTGTTACTATTGTTACATGTTAATAAAAGGCTGCTATGGCCAATTTTTATCCAAACTCTGGTGTGGCCTGGTTATTGACGAGTATAGGTACAGAATTGGTTTGGTATGGCATAGCAGGTATTTTTTATTAACATTGGGGACATCTGTTCTACCTCAGTTATGCAATATAGATGCTCTTTGTTCCTACAAATTATGTTGAGTTTGCAATATCATTTTTTCTTTGACATTTGTTTTTTTGTTGATAATAAATAAGGAGGATCTTCAGGTCAATTATGGATATGAGACAAACCTAGCTCGTTCGCAGTTCCCAAAAATACAAATCTAGTACTGGAATTTGCCATAATAACCATGGCCAATTCAGATGTATTAGAAGGGCCTTTATTGGGGTTTTGCAAAAGTCAGTCCTCTCACTATAAAAGTGTGGGTTACCAGCAGCCCTATAGCTTAGTTGTGATCAGGGCCGGATTTACATCTAAGAAGCCTATAGGCAGAGAATTGATCAAATATTTTCATATAAATATTTATATTTGTGGGGATGGCTGCGAACTGTGATGTAAAAGGGAACGCTCTAGTCACCAGACCCCCACTCTATGGTTATGGCAAGGGTAGCACTGAGTGTTTGCTGTTTGTTGGTGATAAAGGGTCTTTGTTTTGGTTCCTTATGGTATGGGGGTGACGACTCTCTGCCGGATCTCCCACAATCTCCTTCCTGTATATCATCCCTGCTCTTCCACAGGATACTATAAGCTTCTGTGCTGATGCATGTTGTCCAGGCATATTTCACTGTTGTCACCCTTTAAAAAAGGCCTGTGAAATGAACATTTATAACTAGCAACAATTAGGAAATATGTGAAAAACATATGTAGCCTGTTATCACTGCAGTGCATGTGAACAGGAACTGGCTACAAAGAGGCTGCAGGACATTAAGAAAAAAGGTACCCTCCCTCGCTCCATCCTTGAAGTCTCCAAGATGCACTGCATTTTCTATCCACGTGACATTTAGTAAGGGTTTACATCTACTTTAGCAGATTAGCCAATGCCTACAAACCCTACACCGGGGGTCGGCAACCCGTATATCGAAGTCTACCTGTCAACCGCGGGCAGGTGACATATAGACCACAAACAGGTCTCTGTACCACTGATCCCCCCCTTCTGGGTGCCAGTCTTTCTCTCTCCCCCTAGCCTCCTCCGGCGCTCCTTCTAGCTGCCAGTTCTCTCTCTCTCTCCCAGCCTCCTCAACTGCTGTTATCAGTGAACAGGAGGAAGCACAGCTCAGGGCGGAGGGCAGGAGAAGGAGCTGGCCAAATCTATTTTTCTCGTTAACCTGCAGGTTTATTGGTTGCTAGGACACAGGATGGTCCTAAGCAACCAATCTCCAGCTTGTTAATATGAAAAGTCCCTCTGCCAGCTCCCGTTCCCACCCTCCATCCAGAACTGTGCTGCATCCCAATCTCCGCTGTGTACACAGGTAGAACACTGCGACTATAGGGGAAGGGGGGGGGGGGGTCAGAAGATACTACTGTGTGTGTGTGTGTGGGGGGGAAGTGATGTGATAGGCAGAGGACACTGCTATGGGCAGGGCCACCCCCATAGCAGTGTCCTCTACTGCCCTTCACATAACCCCCCACCTCCTGAACCCTGCATTGTAAGCACAACGCTCTCCTGAACCCTGCATTCTGAGCACAATGCACTCCTGAAACCTGCATTCTGAGAGTAATGCCCTCCTCAACCCTGGATTTTGTGCGGATCACACTCCTGAGCCCAACACACTTTGGAACCCTGCATTCTGAACGCAATGCACTCCTGAAGCCTGCATTCTGAGTGCAATGCACTCCAGATCCCTGCATTCTGAGCGTAATGAACTGGTGAACCATGCATTCTGAATGTAACACACTCCTGATCCATGCATTCTGAGTGTAACACACTCCTGACCCCTGCATTCTGAGTATTGGTGAACCCTCCATTTTGAGCGTAATGCACTCCTAATCCCTGCATTCTGACTGCAACGCACTTCTGATCCCTGCATTCTGAGCATAACATGCTACTTAACCCCGCATTCTGAGCTCAACACACTCCTTAAACCTGCATTTTGAGGGCAACACATTCCTTAACCCTGTATTATGAGCGCATAGCACTCCTTAATCCTGCATTCTAAGCGTAATGCACTGGTGAACCCTGCATTCTCTGCATAATGCAGAATTCTCAGCCTATAGGGTCCTAAAGTTGTATATCCAGCCCTGGCTGCAAATTGCATCAGACTGCACAAAAAGTAGTGCATGCACTGTGAAAATTGCATGATACTGCAGTACCATGCGATTATGTGTCCACAAGCACACTGAGTTTGCGATCTACATTTGGGGTTAACAATGTATTATCACCCACAGTAGATCACAAAGGCAGTTTGCTTTGAACACAGTGCAGGAAACACACATGGAACATGTCTTTTTGCCACTGCATTCTGGTATGAACCAGCCCTAACAACAGGACACTGTGCCCGGTGATCTTTGACTTCATCAGTGTTGTTCAAGTAGATCCCCATTTCTCTAAGGTTGCCTACCCCTGCCCTACAATAATCTCTCACTGAACACTTCATTCATTTTCATATAATTATCAGCAGCACTCCCTAGGTTTTTGCTATCACAACCAGGGCCGGATTTCCCATTAGGCACTATAGGCATGTGCCTACAAATGCCATTTAAAGAGGGGAGCCCGTCTGGCGAGGGAGAGAATTTTGCACTTCTCCACAGGTTTAGAGGTGCAAGCAGCTGCAGGCAGTTTAGGTATGCTTCTGCTCCCCCCATAGGCATAGCATCAGGGGTCACAATTTCGACGCTGCCCATGCTCCAGGGGGCCCATGCGGTCACCCTGTCACAGTGCAAGCAGAATCTGGGTCACAGTGTGATGTCAGCAGCCAGGAGATCCCCCACAAAGAATTTAAATGAGAAGCTCTGAATGGAGGCATTTTCAAGTCCTGAGCGGAGAGCCGAAGAGTAGTGGAGGGAGGATTGGGTGAGGCCAGCCCTGGATGGGAAAGTGTCAGTGCTGGCAGCCAGGCAGGGACCAACATCGAGCTATCATAGGGCTGAGTGAGGGAGGAGGAGGAGAGCACTGTCCGGGAGTCGGGACCACTGTGGTCCCCCACTACCTGCTGACATTCTCACACAAATGCTCAAAAGAATCACCTAACACCTCCTGAGGGGCCCCTGGGAAGGGGGGCACTAGGCTTCAGAAGTAAAGGAAATCCCTCATTATCAGCATGGGGGAGGGAGAATGTGTCATTACCAGGATGATTGGGGGTGGGGGATAATCAGTCTTGATGAGGATTCTTTATGAGAAGAAGAAGTGAAGGGGGATTCTGATGCAAGAGAGAACACTGTGGACCCTGATGTAAAGGGGAACGCTGCTGACTGTAAAGTAAGAAGGGGCTTTGGTGACCAAACAGGTTCTGATGTTAAGGATAATTCTGAGGACTCTGATGTAAAGGGGAACTCTGGAGACTCTTGTGTAAGGGAGGGGCTCTGATGGCTGGTCCCCATTGGCTGCAGAGTTTCAGACTTTGGCAGACAGTTTGACAGCTCCTGACAGCTATCTCCTCGTGGCAACTCCTCCGTTATTTGTCTGGATTTCTGCACCGCTTCCTGCAACAGTTTGACATCTAGCAACATTAACGTGGACTGGACTCTCCCTTGGTGGTCCAACCTCAAGTTATTACATGCCTGTCCCCTCGGATGTTTGTAAGTGTATTTTTTATTGTGTATTGATGTTCTTTTTAAATAAACTATGCTATACCATCGGTGGCTTAACGCCTCTCCTCTGTTATAATATAAAACTAGGCTTTCAAATTTCTATTATCGTGTTAAAGTTTATCTGAGATTTTAGTGGTTGGGTTTACATAAACTATGCTTGAGTCCTTTGAAATTCAGTGCTGGTGTTTTTCTGTGGACACAAATCTTTACATCCCTTTATAGACCAATATCTGTCTGCAATAACAGACTAAAAGCTAGCTGTCTGTGCCCCAATTATGGAGATCCCCCCTCCCTGTTTGTCCTGTATACCATTATCATTGAAAGTGAAAGTAAAAGGAAATCCTACATTTTGGGTTGTCCCCAGAAAAGTAATCGAGTGGAAATCCCCTAAGGGGGAAACTAGTTCTAGTGGCCTGGGGGTCCCCAAGAAATTCCCTAAATTTGCAGGGAATCCCACTCACTTCCTGTTTGGCTATGGGACAGGAAGTGAAGGGAATCTCCACAATGACACACAGAAGGTGAAAAAAAAACCTCCCCTTATCCAAAACAAAAGGAAAACATTTTGCCTATAGTTCTACATCAATTATTCTGTGTTTTTTTGTTTTGTTTTGTTTTTTTTTTTTAGATTAGAATTTTTAGTCTGATGTTATTAAAGTGCATTAAGCAGTAGTAGGTGGCACTCCATTTAGGAGCTACCTTTTTTTCACATTGTAGTTGTGGTCTGATCTGTGGCTCTGACATTATCCTTCATCCTTTACTTTTCTCCAGTCACTCACCTTCCATAACTTTCCACAACTAGGGGTTTTGGTTTGGTCGTTTCTTTCCTTTTCTCTGTAATTTTATCCATGCCTGTACCATGTTTTATTTTCCATGTGTGCTTCCATTTTTATGGCTCTTACTTTTCCTCAACCGGCTTACCCTCTTGACCACTCAGTCCTACACATCTATGTTCCATTTTTACTTGGTGTCACCCTTAACACTCCTATGTATCTTCTTCCTTATATTTGCACTCTATAAGCAGCACTATGATATATCCTTATCTTAGCCACATTTTTTAGCAAGTATACTTTATATATATTACTCTTGGACATCCTCTTTTGCTGCTTATATGCATTTTCATATATTTTTATTCCACCCAGTTAGACAACACCCTCCGATGTGTGGCTTCTCCGCTTTTGCCCGCCTGCCCTGCGAGCCCTCAGCTCCTGTGGGAGACCCCTGGTGCCATGTTCCATCTCCTATGCCAGCACCGACTCCAATTGCAACGTAAGCTTTGGTATATTGGGGGATTTACTTTCCCCCTTCCTTGTTTGTTCAGTCTTCATTTTATATCATTGTTGCTGATCTTTATACAGTTATACATATACGTTTTTTAGATATGAACAAAACATCTACTCCTGATGAAGTGGCACAGTTGGTCCACGATACGCGTCGAGTCTTCTGATGTTATGATCATACATACTATTCCATTTATGCAATTTTGAGTCTACGATGTTGTGATTTTCATCCAACAATTACATTATTGTTGTTTTAACACCTATTTTATTTTTATGAACACTGGATTTGTGGATTTGAGGATGATTTACCAGTCATTATATTCCTCTGATGGAATCACGTTTTACCATTATTGTGAACTATTTTATGATGATGTTCAATACTTGTTACATTAATAAAGGTATTTTACTGTCCCTGACAGCCTGGTCATGTCTTTCATCTAAAGTCCTGACCTTCCTCTTTTAATCGATTGAACCGGGATGGAGACGCACGGCCCATCCCACCGTGCGTCTCATTTAAAGTCCCAAACTTCCCCCCTCTTTTTTTTTTCACATTACCTGACTACCCTAGATCCTAGATGTACCGCAATCCCCTACCATGTCCCCATATACAGTATACGTAGTCAAAAAATGTTTGGTCTTTTCTTTGTATGTAAAATAAACATAAATATATCACATACTGTACATGTGTTAATTTAATCTGCACTGGGTTTTTAGTAATCTTCTGTGGTCCAGGTCTGATTCATTTTTATTTTATTAAAAGTCAGATTCTCAGTCACAAATCCTCCCTCCTCTTAAGAGCTGAAGGCTTATCTGACATAATACATGCAGCAGGGCAGGCTAGCACCTTAAGTGCATATTGGACCACCTCCAGCCAGTGGTACATCCTTGACACCCAGTAATTCATGGATTTAATCCCTTGTTTTTCTTACATTCTTGCTGTCTTTGCCCATGTTTGCTTGAACAGAGCAGGGACAGCCTTATGTGGAAACAAAAAAAAAAAATGAAATATTATAAAAAAGAAATTAAATATATTTCATTATTATTAACTACATAATATTAGGTAAATAAATATTATTTATGCATAAAATAAATTCATACATAAACAATCAATTAATATTATAAATATAAACAAATTTTGTTTATGTAAAAAAAAAATGAAAAATATAATAAAAAATGTAAATCTGTAAATACAGTTTAACAGCTTGCCTACGGTGCCAATTCAGACAATTATTTCATACATGTAAAAAATCTTTTTGCTAGAAAATTACAAAAAAATTAAAAAAAGAATTCCCAAACATTATATATTTTTATGCAGAGGCCCTAGAGAATAAAATGATGGGTGTTGGATTTTTTTTATGTCACACGGTATTCGCACAGTGGTTTTTCAAATGCAATTTTTTAAAGAAAAAATACACTTTAATGAATCTTAGTGAACACAAACACAATATAATTGTCAATTTTCTGGTAAAATATAAAATATGATGTTACACCGAGTAAATGAATACCAAACATGTCATGCTTTAAAATTGCTCAGGCTCAAGAAATGGTGATATACTATGATACAGTACAATAAATTATCCATAGGCAACACTTTAAAAGCCTTTAAGGTTACCAGTTTAGAGTTATACAGGAGGTCTTACACTGGCATTATCGTTCTTGCTCTGACGTTCACAGAAATACCTCACATGTGTGGTGTGATCACCATTTATATATGCATGCGGTATCTTCGTGCATGTTCACATTTGTGTGTGAGCATAGGGGGGTAGGGCTCTTTACATTTTTATTTAAATTTTATTATTTATTTTATTTGAACTCATTTTTTTTTTTTTAACACTTGACCTTTATTATTTTTTTTTTATCAATTTATTGCTACTACAAAGGATAGCATGGACCATGACAGGTCCTATTATTGGAGATATCTGGGGTCTATTAACACTCTTCCTTGTATTCCTCCTCTGCCTCCTGTGGTCTCATTGCATTCCATATGCTGGCTGAAGGTAGGGATGGCCTTATGGATAAAAAATACCGGAGAAGGAATTACCTTCTGGTTCCTGATGTATAACAAGCCAAAACATTGCAGAAAAGGGTGATTCCACGAGCTAGATTGGAAGCAGTCACAAAAGCAGCAGTTTTGAGAAACTAGCATTATGTAGAATAAACTGTAGGGGTGATTTGTGGGTGCTTTTTTTCTTCTACTACTTTACTGCAAAAGTATGTGGTTATGTGCTGCAAACAAAAAAAATGTGCCTTTGTCAGCAAAAAGTGTACCTTGCTTTGGTCCTGAAATAAAAAAGGCCCTAATAAAAATATACCTCTCAAAAATAACAATCCCTAATTTAAAGAAGGATGGGCATCATATGGCAGTTAGATTATACACTTAATTTTTGCTGCTGCGTACCCTTTCCTCTAACTGTAGGATTTCCCCTTCAATTTGCTGTTGCCTGTACCTCCCTATAGGAAGGGTTGCATCACAAAGAGCTTTGACGAAGTGAGGCTCAGACTGCCAATCTTGGGGCTGGTTATAGTGTAGCCTTTTTTTTTTTTTTGCTGATGCCCACTGCCATTTGGAGCAGCATTGTTCAACCACTGTAAAACATTTGTGGCTATTGTGTCTCAAATAATACACTCTAATGCTTATTTCAAGATAAAACCTGCCTCACCTCTTCCTCTTATATTGGAGCCTAAGATACTTACATGCTGCCTTACCACTAAACAATATTTATGACTATAGTTTCTCTAATTTTCATTTCAAGATAAAACTTTGACCTTGTCTCTTTCTTTTTGTTGTCTATTCAAGTGCTAGCGTACTATCCTGACGCTTGCCAGTTTCTACCAAACATGTACCTGAAGCCTGTATTTTGACTATTTTGGGAGTAATTGGGGATAGGGGTTAGGAGGGATATGAAGGAATCTGGGGTTGTAATTTTAAACTGTTTTTGCACACTCTGTTTTTACATTATTTGACATGACTTTACTGATTTTTTTTATCACCCCAGCTTCGGAAGGTTTTACCCTCTTAATGACCAGGGCATTTTTTGCTACTCAGCACTGCGTTACTTTTACTGGCAATTGCACAGTCATGCGATGCTGTACACAAATGAATTTTTTTTATAATTTTCTTCACACAAATAGAGCTTTCTTTTGGTGGTATTTGATCACCGCTGGGTTTGTTATTTTTTGCAATATAAATGAAAAAATACAGAAATATTTTTGACTTTCTGTTATAAAACATATTCAATAAAATCCAGTGTCGGCATAAATTTTCGCCAAAATTTATTTTGCTACATGCCTTTGGTAAATATAATTCACAATAAGTGTATATTAATTGGTTTGTGTGAAAGTTATAGTGTCTTCAAACTATGATAAATATATTTGAAAATTGATCAGTTCTTATGTACTGATGGCCTATCTTATTTCTTGAGGCCCTAAAATTCTAGGACAGTACAAATTCCCCCCAAATTACTTCTTTTTAAAAAGTAGTCTGAAGCAATTAGTAACAGGCATAGCGAGTTTCTTGAAGTTGTAATTTTTTTGCCAGAATTATTTTTAAATAAAGGAAGTGAATAAAATGTGTTTGTTTTCACATTTGTCTTTTTTACATACTGTCACCAGGGCAGTACAACTTCATCATATGACTGATGTGGTGGTAATCAGGGACAGTGACTGATGACAGTATGTAAAAAAAAAAATAATTACATTTTTTTAACTTTTTTTTGTTTTACTTACTTTTATCAGAGTAGTTGAATGTCACTATAGAAACAGGGATCAGGGATTTATTTTTTAGCGTAGCAAATACAGCTGTTATGAATAGATTCATATGAATATGAATGAATGCATAGTGATCACATGATCACAGCGCCCCAAATACCAGACAAGGTGGTCACAGGGGGTTAAGAAGGGGCATATGCAGTGTGCCCCCAAACCGGAGCATACAAAATGAAGTACATGTATGTGATTTTTGTCTGCACGTGCTGCCCCATTGCAGTATATGTACTGTGGCTGGTCAGCAAGTGGTTAAAACATTGTAGTTCTAAGATGTTATACTAATAAATGGTTTGTCACTTTAAGGAAATTAAGTTACTAGGGCTTTTGCTTTATTTATAGGCTTTTTGATCTGTTCAATTCAATTCAGGCCTATTAGCCGGAATATAAAAATTAGTTCAAAACGATCGAACCACCTTACTAAGCCTTATTTCAAGTTGATTTGAATTTGATTGGGGTGTTATCAGGGGTGTACCTACAGGGGTCGCAATTGCAACCTGGCCCCATGCTGCAGGGAGCATATGCAGCCCCTCTGAATGCCTGGATACGAGGAGTGGCGTGGGTGGCTGCATAGAGAGGAATCAATCTCTCGCTCCTCCACTTCTCCCTCCCATGGGCATTCAATGACTGAAGGAGGAAAATGGTGAGATTGATTCCTTTATTTACAGAATTTGATTTTAGTGCAAAAGACAAAATCTTCCTAGCAAATAGGAAAAGTATTACTGCAAGAAAGTAATGTTCAAGGGTTCTTAATTTGCATCACACCATCACAGGACAAGCAAAGTACTCCTGTAAAAAATGTACTGTATGTGCCAGACCTAGAAGGAAGCCTTCTATCCGTGAAATCTCTTGAACCCTTGCTAACTGTGGTCTCACAGTTCAGTTCCAAGGGGATGAATGCACAATTTGAAAAATAACAAGCAATTCCTCAGAAAAAGAACACCTAGATAGACTCATCGCTGCAGACGAGCAAGCCAAGACTGCCACTCAGAATTCCTACAATAAATGCATTCAAATATGGCACAGATGACTGGGGCACCGAAACCAAGAAGCCAAAAAGGAAATTATAAAGAGAGGTTTATCAGAAGATATGACAATGCTGCCATGCAAAATTCTAATGAAATACAAATGTTGTATGGAAGAACAGGCCACACATACTCCACTTCCACAGACTACTGAATGAAAACTCCCACATCAGGTGGGAACAGATATCTTCTGACTTATTGATGATTAAACCAACTTTTCTGATGAAACACAAGAATGAAACATCATAAAAACTTCAAGAGTTTATAGCCATGTCCAGCAACAAATTCCGGAGGAAACCAGGATTAATATGCATCGACAACGGAGGGGAATACATGAGTAAGGAAATGGAATGATATCCAAAGAATCGAGGTGTAGCACACCAGACAACTACACTATACACTCTCAAACAAAACAGTGTAGCTGAAAGGAAAAATCGCACTCATTGAAATGGCCAGATGCATGCTATGAGATTTTAACCTACCTAACAAGTACTGGGGAGAAGCAGTCATGACTGCAGAGTACCTACAGAACAGACTACCTTCAAAAGCTACTAAATCACCCAATTCCAAATGTTGCATGGGTCAAAGCCTAGCAAAGGGCACATTGAAGTGTTAGGATGTAAACCATATGCTTATATCCCAAGCGAGAAGCAATCCAAGTGTGAGAGCACAGCCATAAAGGGCATTTTGGTGGGCTACAAAAAACTAACTAAAGGATATAGGATCCTCTATTCAAATACTGACAAAGCGACAATAAGCCACATTGTTTATTTTAGTGAGAGTCCATCATCAGAAACAATGATACCTGAAAGCTGTGAAGTGAATCTGCCCAGTGAACCAGCAAGAGAAGCTGACCAAAGTAAGGCCATGCAGGAGTCAGAATAAGAGGTGGAACTCTTAATAGATAAGTTGAGTTCCCCTCTAGATTTAGCAGAACAGTCTGAAATTAGAACATCCATTCAGGCAACAAAAGGTATACCACCCCAAAATCTGTAATATGCTGCTACGACACATAACATATGTGAACAACATGGAGAAAAAGCAAAAACAAAAATGAGCAAAAAGCAAAACCAATAAATGGAAAAAGGCAGAAGAAGAAGAAATAAATTGATTCAGGAAAACAAAACCTGGACACTCCCGAAACACCCCCCTAACCACAAAACTGTAGAAAGCAAGTGGATTTTTAAAGTGAAGCTCAATGCTGAAGGAAATCTAAACAAAAATAAGGCCAGATTAGTTGCCAAGGAAAACTTCCAGAAATTTTAAGAAGATTACGATGAAATATTTGCTCTCATCATAAAACATTTCACCATCAGAACACTTCTTAGCTTTGCAGCCGGGAAGGACATGTGAGTGAAGCTTTTAGATGTCAAAACTGCTTTCCTATACAGAGACATTAAGGAAGTTCTCTACATGTAGCAACCATTAGGGTTTGATCAAGGACACAACCTTGGCTCCAAACTTCAAAAGGGCATCTACGGCTTTAAGCAATCTGCAACAACGTGGAATGAGAAAGTAAATTAAGTACTCATGAGAGATTCTCAAGAAGCAAAGCAGATCCTTGTCTCTATTACAGAAATCAGGAAGATAGGTAGGTATACATCATAATTCATGTTGATGATATTCTAATATATTTTGAAAAATAAGGGATCCCCATAGAGAGGGAAGAAGATGGAAGTTATTTTCTCAACCATAGTCATAAAGAGAGTCATAAAATTGCTGAAATCTTGGAACAGTTCCACATGCAAGATGCAAAAGAAGTAAAAACACCCATAGGACCAGGCTACCAAAAGAACAATGAAGCAGAAAACTTGCTACCTAACAATGACATGTAGCTGGAAAGCTGCTATATATTGCCACTGTGACAAGAACAGACATAGCTGCAACAGTGGGCATGCTTTCTAGAAAAGTTTCATCACCCTGTCAGTGTGACTGAAATGCAGTAAGAAGGGTGATACAGTACCTAAAGGAAACAATTTGGATAAAGCTATGACTACTAGCAGTGTCAACTCCAAAACAAATTGGGTATGTGAACTTTGATTGGGCCAGAAGCACAAATCTAGAAGTGGTTACGTTTTCCAGTACAGGGTAGGAACCATAAATTGGTCTAGCTGAAAAGAAGTGAGTGTCACACTATCTTCAACTGAAGCTGAGTGCATCGCAGCAGCATATGCATGTCAAGAAGCAATATGGACAACTCTTGATGGACATGGGTGTGAACATTTTGGAATCCATTCCAATTTTTGAGGACAGCCAGGGATGTGTAGAGTTGACACAATCAGAGAAAGTCAATCCTAGCACTTTGAGTGTCATCTGCTTGGGGACACTCAGGAGCAGGATGCTGTCGACATTCAGTGTTGCACATCAGAAGAGATAGCTGCAGATGCACTCACTCTATTATAAAAGGAACAGCGTAGTCTTCTTCAGAGGAACCTCAATGTCATATAGCAAAGCACATGCTGTTGAGAAGGGATGTTAGAAGTGAAATGTACTATGCACTCCGAACTATAGATGGCACTGTAGTAATATACTAGCATCTATGTTGTTTATCAGGGGTTGGGCTTGACTCCTTAGTTCCAGTGAAGGGAACTCTTAAGGCGTCAGCATACCAAGACATGTTGGACTTTGTGGGGACAGTTTGGGGATGGCCCTTCCTGTTCCAACATGACTGCGCACCAGTGAACAAAGCAAGGTCCATAAAGACATGGATGAGCGAGTTTGGGTTGGAGGAACTTGAATGGCCTGCACAGAGTCCTGACCTCAACCCAATATAACACCTTTGGGATGAATTAGAACAGAGACTGCGAGCCAGGCTTTCTTGTCCAACATTAGTGCCTGACCTCATAAATGCGCTTCTGGAAGAATGAACAAACATTCCCATAGACACAGTCCTAAACCTTGTGGACAGCCTTCCCAGAAGAGTTGAAGCTGTTATAACTGCAAAGGGTGGGCCAACTCAATATTGAACCTTACCCTACAGATTTGGTATGTATAGACAGGAGCAGATGCTGTCTCAAGGCTTATGTGGTGCTCCATGAGAAGGGGCTCAAAGAGATACCAATGTGGAGTGATAAGCCCTTTGACACATGGCATAACTTAGAAGGCTTAAATGGATTGTAAAGGCAGAAGGTGTTTTTATCTTAATGAATTCTATGCCATATGATAAAAAAAAAACCTTCTGTGGGAAGCAGCCCCCCTCAGCCCCCCGCAATACTTACCTGAGCCCGTCTGTATCCAACAATGTTGCAGGAGTGTCTAAGATGCCTGAAACTCCCCCCCTCATTGGCTGAGACAGCAGCGTGGTGCGATTGGCTCCCGCTGCTCTCAATCAAAATCATTCAGCCAATCAGGAGAAAGAGAGGGTGGGGCAGGGTCACTGGTCTGTGTTTGAATGGACACAGGGAGCTGTGACTTGGCTCAGGTGCCTCCATAGCAAGCTGCTTGCTGTGGGGGCACTCAACAGGAGGGAGGGGCCAGGAGAGCCGAAGAGGGACCCCAGAAGAGGAAGATCCAGGCTGCTCTGTGCAAAACCAACTGCACAGAGGAGGTAAGTATGAGATGATTGTTATATTTCTTTTTAAAAAATGAGACTTTACAATCACTTTAAGAAGGGAGAGCAGAAGGTAAAAATGAGAATACGAAAGAGAAAGGAGAAGTATAGAAAAGAAAAGAAAAAAAGGGTTAGAGGGGGGTTAGGTAGGGAAGGAGTGATAAGGGGTGGGTCAGAGCAGGACTAGGGAAGATCCCAAACCCTAGGACAAGGCCCTAGTTGGTAGCTGGTGACCAAAAAGGGTCATTTGGGATCCCCCTCAGTAACTGGAGATCCAGGGGTTCATGATTTTTTTGAATTTCGTGACCTTTCCCAGCAGGACTGCTGACATTTTTTTAATTAATTAAGCACCAAGTCATCTTAGTTCTGACCTATAGTATTGTTGGAACTTTCCCATTTCTAGCTAGGGTTTATTTTGTGATTGTGAACTTGAAGGATATCAATTTAAATTGGTTAACTGTGCACTGGTCAGTTTTCAGGTTGAGCAGTGCATCATATGAGTTTGTAGAAATACTGGCTTTCAAAACTGTATAGAGCAGTTAGGACACCCTTGTCTAAATTTTTTTATCCCTGGACACTCTCACTACACATGTACCAGAGTGCCAACCAAGCCACATCCCAAAAGCAATGGTCGGGGGTGCCTTGGATACATTTAGCCAGTCTCGACAATACCATGTACCTGCATAACATAAGTTTGTAGTTTGCCTCGAAAAAGGAGGAGTTGATTGACCCATGTGCATCAGTGTCCCATATTTGGGACAATTGATGAGCTTTCAGCGGGGTCCCCTGTTCCAGCTCCCATTGAGTAGTGTAGGGTTAGCGGTCAGACGTATTCCCAGACAACAAGGATTTGTAGATCAAAGACAGAGTGCCTTTTGCCAAAGGGTCGTTGTGGCAAATGTGCTGGAAAAAAGTAAGAGTGAGCAATGAGTCTGTGTGTCTCAGGTGTGATTGGACGAAGTTGCATCTAGAAGGCATTGGTAAAGTAATGAATTAGAAAGAAAAGAAGGAGAGGAGTGTGGTCATGTGGATAACATATCAGAGGGACAACTATCAGCATAAAATTCAGGTTGCCGGTCATTTTAAAAAAAGCAGATTTCCAACTGACAACAGGCAATTTGCAGGTTGAACAGAGTAAATTGTAGAAGTTTATCACAGGAAAAAGATGCAGAAAGTTTAAACTCCAAACTTTCTGCATTATTCAATGGCTAAGGCATGATTCTTTTTCTTTGTTCAACCCGCGGGTTTAAGGAAAAAAAATAAACTGA
This sequence comes from Pelophylax lessonae, assembly GCF_965119305.1. Taxonomy (NCBI): domain Eukaryota; kingdom Metazoa; phylum Chordata; class Amphibia; order Anura; family Ranidae; genus Pelophylax; species Pelophylax lessonae. Next base: position 110,347,056 of record NC_138779.1, on the reverse strand, counting down.
TTCCTCTATCCACACATTCATTGTGAATGGGGGAATCAATCGCGCTGAGATCTTGTATTCTACAGGCATGGAGCAGAATACAATGATCAGTTTTGCTGGCTATAGCTGGCAGCACTGATTGTTCAGGAAAAATCCAGCAGGCTATCGATCCACTTGTGTAGAACAAGCTAGCCCATACATGGATCGAAATTTGGCCAGTCATTGCTGAACTGGCTGAATTTCCATTCACATATGGCCAGCTTAAAATGGTAAAACACTCTACTACTGCACAGAACAAAGACAAAGGAGCGGTAACAAGAAAACAAATATATTGGTAAAAATTAGGTTGTGTTTATGTTACATTGATTACTGGACATACTGTATTGTCAAACTTTGATTTACACTTTAATCTTTGGGATAGATATTTCTGAGGCCTTTAGCTTTGCATTATAGTTTTATTAGCATTTTTTTTTTTTTTTTTGTTAACATACCATTAAAGCTGAACTCTGGGCAAGTGTAAAAGACACACATTAAAGCAGCTTTGTATTAAAAAATATATCATTAAACATATTTTAAATGTCAGCAGTGTAAGAACCTGAATTTGGCCTGGTATCAGCCTTTTCAGTCCCCCCTACAGCAAAGCTCAGGGGGAAGTAGCATAATAAGTAAGTAAATTGTGTTGCAGTGCTCATATCCTAACAAGGGGTTTGTTGATAGGAGGAAAGTGCAGATAGACAGAGAGATGAGTTCTTCACTCAATCCTACCCTAAAGGACATGACTGTGCTGTGTGGCAGAGCTGTGTAAATATCATAGCTGGATAGATAGAAATGTAAATCCTTTGGTAGGTAAAACAGCTTCTATATTTGTATTTCATCTGTGTATTTATCTGTTTGTGTGGAGTTCAGCTTTAATAAATTTGCTTTTCCAATTGTTGCATAAAAATAATTTGTATATTTAATGAAGAAAACCATAAAAGAAAACTTAACATCATTAACTTTAATTTCTGAAATACACTTCAAATTTTGGCATAGGTATGTTGGGGGCTTATAGTTTTGCCTCATGGTGATTTTTAGGTTAACATACCATTTTAATAAACTTTTTTTTTCCAGATTTTTTAGTGGTTGGTTTCAAAATATCTTATAAATGCATTGAAGACAACTGTAAAATAGAATTGGATTGAATTGCATTTGGGGTCATCAAATTGTTTATATCATTTTAATGGAGGTACTTTTGTTGCTTATAAACCCACAATCTATGCACTTGACATGCACAATGCGTAACCAGTCCACAAAATCATACATTTTTTCCTTGCGATTTCCATACAAATTGGCTCATAACATCCATTGCAAACAGCATCCTTGGTCAGCTTTCCATAATGGATTTTCACAGTATTTGTGATTCAAAAGTTACAATGCCAATGCATGAAATATTTTTTTGCACGTTCAATGCAAACACTCACCAGAATAAAAATAACCTTTAATAGCACAATATAATATAACACCAAGATAACATTTTTTTTTCTATACAGTGGCCCTCCCCAACCCCAGTAAAATACATTAACAGAGTTCTGGATGCTACAAAGCTTATTTACAAAAGGGAAAAAACATCCGGTCCAAAATAGGATATAAATAGATTGTCCATATATCAAAGCTTATTCCTTTGCAAGAATTGCCACAACTTGTAAAGTCTGAATACTGACTGACTGTAAATCTGGATCAGGTGCATAAAATGACAATGACGTAAACAAATTGTCCTCATTTTGCAAAGGACTTCAGTGTTGAGAACCCGGCCATGTTTGATCGGTCTCCAGCTGATTGGCTAGGAAATTAAGCACCAACAATCTGCATTTTTTTAAGAACTACTTCCCTTCTTCATGCAGTATTCCCAAGGTTTCTTGGGCAGAGATGGCAGTACCAAAAACAAACAACATATTCCTCCAAATACCAAGATGGTTCCTGCTGCTGCTGCGCATGCTAAAGACCATGAGTATTCATATTCTAGATGTACGTTCTGGTTACTTGCCATGAGCCAAATGACTGCCTGACGAAATACTACCATGGTGATCATGACAAACACACCTGTGGAGAAAAATGATAAGAAGGAATTAACAGAGCTTTCATAAAGTTCATGTGACGTGTGACTAGTGTAGACTGCGTAGAGTCTGTGTAGAGTGAAATATGTGACCCAAAGTCCTGTGATTTACAATCCCCTATGTGGACCTTTGAAAACTGAACTAAAGGCAAATATTAAAGATTGTTTAATTTTGTTATATATTGCTTTGTATAGCAGAGTACCTGAATCCGTTTTGATGTTAGCGTCCTATTATACCTTGTACAACAGCACTCAGACCAATAGAGTGAGGGGCCCCATTATAGAGCAAATAAGCCCTGCTAAAATCAAAGCAGGAAAATAAAACTGTTCCCTGTAAAGAAAAACAAGTTACTCTCCTGTTGCCTGTGCAAATAAATTCAGAGAATGTTGGGATTGGCAGAAGTGACCATTGAGAGTGGTGGGAGACTAGGGGATTGACACTTCTGGAAGTGTAAATTTTTGAAAAGTCCTTAGGCAGTGCTTGGGACATGAGCAGTGGGAGAAATACGTTTTATTATCTCCTTTACCGGGAACAGTTTTTCTCCTATTTGAATTTAGCAAACTTTAATTCAAAGTGATTTTAAAGGCTGTTTTTCTTTGTTTGTTTTAATAAATAACAAACGTGTTATACTTAGACCCCGTTCACACTGGGGCGACCTGTCAGGCGACCTGGTCGCCTGACAGGTCGCCATAGGTCGCCTGCCATAGAGAAGCTGTGGACCCGTTCTAATAGGAGCGACACAAGTCACTCCGACTTAGAAAAAGGGTCTGGAGCTTCTTTGGGGCGACCTGCATTGACTTCAATGTTATGAAGTCCGTGCCGGCCGCTCTGAGGTCGCGGTGCGAGCTGCGCGCCGTGACCTTTGAGGTCGCCCCGGCAAGTCGGATCGCCCCAGTGTGAACGGGGTCTTACCTGCTCTGTGCATTGGTTTTGCAGAGAGCAGCCCCAATCCTCCTCTTCTGGAATCCCCTGCCAGCAATCCTGACTCCTCTTGCCTTTGAGTACTCGCACTAGCAAGCTACTTGCTGAAGGGTACTCGTGCAGACTTGCTTTTGAGCCACACTGTGTGTGTCTGTTGAAACACACAGTGCAGCTTGCCCACCCCCCCTGCCAATGGCTCACTCTTCTTTAAATGAATCCAGCAAGGAGGGAGAGAAAGGGCAGTGCCGCTGCTCTCGGGCACAGTGCTGGACCGAGATCTGGCTCAGGTAACTACTTAGGAGGGCTGCACCTAAAAAGGTTTTTAACTTTAAAGCAGAGAATGCATTAAGGTTACAAAAAAAACTTTAGCCTTTACAACCACCTCAACTTCAACAGAGAATGTGGTGTCTCTTCCTAGCTGACAGGCAGAAGTGTATGAGTTGTAAGGCCTCATACACACAGGGCGTTTTTTAATGCTCCTAGAAGCCAGCATCTTTCTTGCAGAAAAAATGCCTGACACTTGTAAAAGTGCCTAAAGCTTTTACAAGCTTTTTGAATCTTTTACAGGCATCAAGCTCCTGGGCATTAGTTAATTTCATAGGCCATTGAAATGAATGCTCAAGAACTAGTGTTTAGGCGCGTTTAGCAGCGTCAAAGTGATTGTTCTGCCCAAACTCTGCTGCTTCTGGACTCACTGGCAGTGGTTTTTTTTCCTGCTTCTAAGCTCCTGCCACTAAACGCTGCTAAAAACCTATGTGTACATGGATACCTAGGCCAACATGGAGGGGCGTTTAGAGGCAGGAAAGAAAAAACGCCAGACTCCCCTAAAAGCAGCTGTAAAAGCATCCAGTTTGCATGTGGCCTTAAAGTGACCAGACATATTAAAGCTGCATACAGATGGATGTATTAAAATAATCCCATTTATGTTGGATTTTCCTGCCAGGAGCTGGCAGAAAAATCGAGTGCAAAAAATGCTCAATCTGGAGCAATTTTACATGCGTACATGTGCATTCATAAATTATTGCCGTTAGTTCTAGCAACTAGAATGAAATGTACATGTATATGAACATGTTATGCATGCAAGCTGCCTTCAGAGACATAACAAAGAACAAAAAAAAAAATGCTTCTGCAAGCAGGATTTTTTCTGCCCATGTGCAGGAGGCCTTATTGTTCCTTTGGCAAATCAGGGAGTTCACTAATATTGTATTGATTTCATATGGGTATTTAGCTGATTTCCTGGAATTCAGCTTTAATGTAATGCATCTAAAGCTTTTTAATGTTTTTTTATGTAAAAGTGAAAATCTTCCTTTGCAGCACTAATACCAAGGAAAACCCCTAAAGGACAGGAGGCACTGTAGAAATAAGAGTGTCTCAGAACAAGAACACTAGAATAACAGCAAAGTTTTATAGTGAAAGTTAAACTAGGCATAGACATTTGATCAGATGCCGATTTACAGGCATGATCCAATAATCTTTTTTGGAAGGTACTCTTGTATCACTCAAGTCTGGATGTATATTCACTATGCAAACATATCCAGAAACAGCTTACACTGCAGTTATCTCACGAGAACAATATAGATCAGCCATTGATATCCATCAAAGCACATTAACTTTCCTCCTTAACACAATTGTCCGTGGAGTCTGCTGTAGCCTTTAACTTGGAGAATCCTTAAGTGGGGTACACACTAGTAGAAGATCTGCTGAAAATTCCCATCCGGGGTAAAATCGTATGATTTTCGGCTAGTGTGTACACAACTTTCAGCAGCCAATGATGACAAAAAAACAAAGCCACATGATCTGCCATTACTTTTATTTATTTTATGTTTAGATGCATTGTATATACAATAAAGGGATGATTAGTAATTAGTGATCATATATTTGTTTCCCAATTTGCAATAAAGTATGTGAATGCATTACAAATAGATATAAAAAAAAGCTCTTGCTGTGATTTGTTAATTGGCCTGCATTTTTTACATTCAAGTCAGTTAAGTTGAGCTCCCTAAAGCAGACTTTCACTTAAAAGCGAAAGTCCTGCTATTCCCCTCCACCCCCAACATATTGAATGCTCTGTTTTTTTTTTCTTTTTTGGGGGGGGCAACTACCCTTTTCTAACCGTAACCTGCTCCCACGTAAGCAATTGTCTCCTAGGCAAGAATTACATAAGCTTAGTGGACACTATTTGTAGCAGCAGAAGGAATGAGACTCTAGGGCAGGGGTATGCAAACTGTGGCCCTCCAGATGTTGCAGAACTACAAGTCACCCAGAGGCAGAGGCATGATGGGATTTGTAGTTTTAAAACAGCTGGGCATAACCCTGCTCTAGGGTATGTGTTTACTCTTGATAGGGTAGAGAGACTAGAAATTCTGAGTGAAAATGTTCTAACTTGAATCTATTAGAGGTGTATTTAATCAGTGTTTGAATCCTTCCAGCATAAACTACTAACAAGGGAAATATGAGATTTTGGGTGGACGGATCCTTTGAAATGTTGTGAGCAATGAACAGTCTATAAACTTTGCTTACCAGAAAGAATGAAGAAGAATGATGCAGGCTTAAGGAGGAATTCCACACCTTTGCTTAAAACCATTGTTATGCAGATTGCTCCCATGACCATCAGAGTTATGCTCAGCAGAGAGAGAATAGCTGCTGTGATATTCATATCTATGGGAGGAACATATTGATGAATGGCAAGAAGGAAAGCAGAAAAATTAAGTCTATCTACAAATGACTAGACATGAGTTTTTATACACATAAATACAGGAATTTACAGGACCAAGGCATCAATATAACTGTTGTACATTACAATCCTGATAGCAATAGCTCTGTAATCCACTCAATTTCTATTTATCATGTTCCCAATTTCCCCTACTCCCTGGTCAAAGCAAAATGTTTTTTTTATTTTACTTTATATTTTTTCATATTTTTGTGACTTCTAAGAACCTTAAAGTGGACTTTAACTTAAAGCGTAACTTCGTTTTTGTTGAGAAAAAATCATTTCCCTCTGGGTGATCTATGTACAGTCAGTCCCCGGGTTACAAACATTTGACTTTACAAACGACTTCTACTTACAAGCGGAGGAAGACAACAGGAAGTGGGGAGAAATCTACCCCTAGGAAGGGAAATTCACCCCTGTAAGAGTTATCAAGATGTCTCCACTGAAGCTTAATCATCAATCCTTGTTTCTACAACAACCAACATTTTTCAAAATCCAATTGTCATAGAGACTGAAAGTGGGGTGACATATTCTGAACAGGGGCACAGACAGCAAAGCAAATGTTTACAAGGGTGTTAACCCTTCCCTATGCTATCCAAAAACCTTAAAAATTATTTTTTTGGCTGGAGCTTCACTTAAAAAATCAACTCACACTGTTTGCGTTTGGGGCCTTGCACCGACAAGGATGTCAGATTGGGAGCAGCAGCTGTGTCCATGGAGCCACTGCAACCCAATTGACATGAATGGGACTGCCTGCATGGGGATGCATGGAACACCTGTATATGCAGGAAAAATGGTCCTTACATGGGTGTACACTTTAGTACACCCATTGTGATCAAGGCCTTAGTAGGAATTTAAAAGGAATTTATATTGTGTTTATGTGCTAATTATGATTTTAGTGTATTTTTAGTGAAAACAGTGATTTAATAAACATTTGCGTAACTAAACAGGGCCTAAAAAATCAACTATTGCCAGGATGGTATTGGGGTTCAGTGTGTCCCCCAGTACAATCCCCAAGGTCAGTCAGGCTTGGGGGAATTTTACTGGGGGACAGACTGGCCTAGGGGTATTATACTGGGGGCAGATTGACCTGGGGGGGTTATACTGGGGGCAAATTGAACTAGGGGGGAACATAATAGGGGACAAAATGACCCGGGGCGATTATACTGGGGGACAAATTGACCTCGGGAATTATATTGGGGGGAAAAATGACCTGGGGGGATTATACTGGGGGATAGACTTACCTGGGGGGATTATACTGGAGGACAGACTGATCGGGGGGGGGGGGGATTATGCTGGATAACAGACTGACCTTGAAAAATTATTTGGGGGGACAGATTACCCTGGGGGAGGATTATACTGGGGGACAGATTAACCTAAGGGTGATAAATAATACTGAGGGACAGATTAACCTGGAGGATTGGAAGGATTATATCGGGGAACAGACTGAATTTAGCCACAGCCAGTGTTCGCCATGATGTGCTTCACGCGCTGCAATACTCTTTTACTTTGTGTGCCAAAACGTGCTCTAGGTCTTTTACAAACCTAGCAACACCCCTGGCACAATGAAAACCATACCCACTTTTCACTGTGGTGCACTAAGCACACTGCCGTTTTTTTTTTTTTTTTTCATATTAAGCAATGGGGTCCAACTTATGCTTTTGCACACAGGCCCGCTGACTTAAAAAAATGCCCCTGAATCTAAGGTCCCTAAATTCATACATACACATACTAGGGACAATTTAGGCAGGAGCCAATTAAACTACCATAATGTCTTTGGAGTGTGGGAGGAAACCAGAGTACCCCAGAGAAAACACATGCAGACACAGGGAGAACATGAAAACTCCAGGCAGGTAGTATTGTAGTTGAATTTAAACCAACAACTCTAGTGCTACCAACCACTATGCCAGTGTACTGCCCATATGTTTACACTTGGAATATTGGATGTGTTCACTTCATCTTATTTTGCAATTACGCCCTGATTCATGAAGCTACAATAGCATTGCATGGCTTCTGAAGAGGTATTGGGGCTAATTTGTAATGTTGAAATAGAACCTAAAGCTAGGTTCCAACCAAACTGGCTTATCAAATATATCAAGTGTATAATATGAATTGAAAGGCCACTTTAACTGATAGATAAACATGTAATCACGTTGTTTTTAGAAGTGACCTTAGCACACTTTAAATGGTATTGCAGCTTAAGGGATTCAGGTACACAGATTATTGTGAGAGCCAGTCTGAGTAGACTGGTAACCTTAGAGGGAGAGACATCTATTAAAGCACAATAACTGGGCAGTCAGCAGATATGTCTGCCCAGCTGCCACATGTGCAGCGAAAATACTGTATAATTGCAACTATGGATAGATACAAGGATTCTAAACATTAATGCACATCTACAAGATTACAGTATACAGTGTACATTAAGCATATCACTTTTATATGGATATCTAAAAAATAAAGACCATTTACGCTATAGATTTGGATGTACGGTGTTGGCTGCTAGGGTTCACCAACATTCACAGTCTGTTCCACCACTCAAAAGAAAGAATGCAGCCCTGCTCCAACATCTCTAGCACTAAATATACTTTACTTTTGCGAAAGGTACAAAGACCCCACCAACATCCCAATCCTCTGATGTGTTTCACCCATCAATAAATAGGCTTAGTCACAGAGGTGATGAAAAACAGAAAAGGGTGAAAATATTTCATCATTGTTACTTCCAAGCAAGGTACAGTACATTGTGGCTTGGTTTTTAATTAGTAAAGTAAACCATGGACTTAGCATCTTTTTTTTTCAATATTTTTATTGAGGGTTATCAAAGAAAATAGAAAAATGCATTAGAAACGAATAAATAGTATGTACTTAGTATCTTTAAAAAAACTTGCTTAGAAGAAAAGATTATGTTCCTCAGGTCAAAGATTGGGCACCAGGCAAATAGATCAAGGCATTTTTGTGCCTTTGGCCCCTTTCACACAGGCGGACCGTTCAGATCCGCCTGTCCGTTTTTTTGGCGGATCTGAACGGTCCCCCCATGCATTCCTATGGGGCATCGGATGTCAGCGGAGACATGTCCGCTGACATCCGACCCGATCCGATCCGTCAAATCTGGACGGATGGAAACCCTATTTTCCATCCGTCCAGCGGATCGGATCGGATGGGATCGGGTGAGAACGGACTGACGGTCCGTTGACATCCGATTTCCCCCATAGAGATGCATGGGGAACTGTCAGCTGTGTCTCCGCACACAGCGCGGAGACACAGCTGTCCTCCTGCTGCTCAGCGGGGGATCGGCAGCTCGATCCCCCGCTGAGAAAAACGGACTCCGTCCAACGGACGGAGTGTGTGAAAGGAGGCTTTAGGTTGATAGCCGTCAATTGACTGCAGGTGTGGGGGTTTTACTCACAACCTGTTCATTATGAAGATGACAAAGTCTGGTCACAGTAAAGCTGGATACACACTATACAACCTTTGTTGTTAGATTTCAAATGGTGAAATGTGGAAGTGGACACACATGAAAATTTCGCTTGAGTGCTCCTGTGAATGAGTTCTTAGAATAATCCAAATAAAAGACATATATATATATATATATATATATATATATATATATATCATTTTTTTAAATATGGAAGTATATCATGTGCATGTAAGCTCGTCAGATAGAATTACTCTTTGCAGTTCCAAATTTGACTGACCATTTGTCCCTATAAAGTACATTCATTTGGGTGTATCTTGACCCAATGGCCAAAGGACAGCTTGTTGGCTGACACTAGAAATACTTTATCAGAACAGTAATCAAATGAATGTTTTGTGTATAAGTAATGAGCAGTTATAAAACAGCTTTTCCAAATGATAAATGTACTCAATGACAAGGGTGCAAAGGACTGAAATGATTTACCATTCGGAATATTATCCTTTGTTTAACCACTTGCAGACTGCCTAACGACAATTTACGTCGGCAGTCAGCCCCTCACAGGCAAAGCGACGTAGGTCTACCTCGCTAGCCTGTGAGGGTCTAGGGAGCGAGCGCGCGCCGCTGGAGGCGTGCTCCCGCTCGGTCACAGACCCCCCCGCGCGAGTGACCGGCGGACCCAATGTCCGCCGGTCACTCGCGATCGTCGGTTACAGAGGGAGAAAGGCAGGCGGCTAATGTAAACAAAGCCGCCTGTCATTCTCCCCTGTGTAACAGCATAGATCACTCGGTCCTGCTATGTAGGACCATTGATCTGTGCTGTTACACCCCTAGCCACAGCCAATCACAGTAAGAAACATGCCCCTAGGGACACACATAACCCCTCAATCTCAAATAAAGTTAACCCCTTCACTGCCAGTGTCATTTTTACAGTAACAGTGCATATGTATAGCACTGATTACTGTAGTAATGTCACTGGTAACCCCAAAAGTGTCAAAAATGTCAGTCAAGGGTCCGATCTGTCCGCTGCAATGTCGCAGTCCCACAAAAAAAATTGCAGATTGCCGCCATTACTCGTTAAAAAAAAAAAACTATAAAAATGACAAAAATCTTTCCCTTAGTTAGTAAACGCAATAACTTTTGTGCAAACCAATCAAAATACGCTTTTTGCGATTTTTTTTTACCAAACATATGTAGCAGAAAACAAATTGTTAAAAAATTTTGATTTTTACATTTTTTTGGGGAATTTCTTATAAAAAAATGTGAAAAATATTGTTATTTTTGCAAAATTGATGCTCTTTTTTTGTTTATAGCACATGATCAAAAAATCGCACAGGTGATCAAATACCATCAAAAGAAAGCTCTGTTTGTGGGAAAAAAACAACGTCAAATTCGTTTAGGTACAGCGTCGCACGGCCGCGCAATTGTCCGTTAAAGTCACGCAGTGCTGAATCGCAAAATAGGCCCCGGTCAGGAAGGGGGTAAAATCTTCCGGGGCTTAAGTGGTTAAGGACTTGAAGACATTGGGGTTGATTTACTAAAAGCAAATAGTTTGTTCACTTCATGAGGTGAAGCTCCGTTGACTTCCATCATTCAGCCATGTAGAAGCAAAAATGCAGTTTTTTCTTATTTTCCTTACATGTGATTTGGTACTCTTTGCAAGGTGAAATTTAACCACATTCACTAAGCTCTGTGGCAAATTCTCCTGCAAAGTAAAAAATCTATTTGTCTACAGTAAGTTAAACCCATTGTAAGTATGCAGAAAGCTGGCCAAGTTGCTGAAACAGACGTTTTCCAATTAACCAGTTCGGCTCCAGAGCAATTTTCTTTCTTTGTCGCATACATGTAAAAATCCTAATTTTTGGTAATAAATTACATAAACCCACAAAACATTATATATTTTCTGAAAGCAGAGGCGCTGTAGAATAAAAAGATGATAGTTAACATTTTTTTTGTTTCACGTGATATTTGCTTAACTGTTTAATAAAACGCAAGTTTTCCCGGGAAAAAATATAATAAAATGAATTTTAGTGCAAAATCACGCCATATAATACCCATTTTAAGGTAAAATATAAAAGATGAGGTGGCATACCTAACATTCCATGTTTTAAAACACCCGCAATATCGCCAAAAACGTTGGTGCCCAAAATCACCATAGGTGACACTTTAAAAGCTGTTACAGCTCCTTAATTTAGAGTTAACTTGGAGCTCTTGTGCTAGAATTATTGTTCTCACTCTGACATTCACGGCGATATCTCACATGTGTTGTGCGACTATGGTTTACATTCATGTACGCACCATGGGTTTGCGTTTGAGCAGGTGTGAGGGGCAATGGGCCTTTTGCCAACTTTTTTTTTGCATTTTAATATATTTTACTATCATTTTTTTTCCATTTTTCTTTTCTTTTTCCTTTTTTTTTTTTTTTTAACGTAATTACAATCACAAGAGGTTAATAAACCCCATATGTGATAACATTGGGCAGGTGACAGGTAGGAGACATAAGGGGGTCCAATAGGGATGGGCTCGATGTTTGAGTCGAACGTAAGTTCAACTCGAACACCGGGTGTTCGTGTGTTTGCTGAAAACATGAACAAACGAGGCGCTTGGCGGGAAGTTCACCAGCTGACGAGTGCCCCATAATGCACTGCAACCTCGTAGGGAATTGGCTGCTGATGATTGGCTAAAGCATGCACCTGACCTGTATGCTTTGACCAATCACAGCACAAAGTACTGTCAGAGTCATGATTGGCCAAAGGCAGGGTCCCTTTGGCCAATCATGGCTCGGGGTTAGGTCCACGCCCCACACTCTATAAGGCTGCTTACATGGTAGCTCTGTGTAGTGTGTTAGTGGAGATTAGGCAGGTAGTTAGTGGATCGTGTGTTCAGTTAGTTTAGTGTAGTGTAGTGTAGTGCTGTGATTCTTGTGAATAACACAGTGTAGTGGTGCCACTAAAGTGTTGGTGTGTGCAACACTTCTATGTCACCCCACTGATCCCATTTTTTTTCATTGATATTGAGCATCAGGCTCCGTTGCTGCATTATTAGTATTCCCCCATCGTTGTCGCAGATGCTATTCCTTCTACGTCAGCATTGGTTTTCTTTTTTTTTTTTTTTGTGGCACAGCAGCACTAATAATATTTAGGGCATAACTGCTGTCCCCCCTTCTGCGACACGGGTGTTATTCCTTCTGCGCCAGCAATGATTTTCTTTTTTTTTGTGGTGCAGGAGCACTAATAATATTTAGAGCATAATTGCTGTCCCCCCTTCTGTGTCACAAGTGCTATTCATTCTGCGTCAGCAGTGGTTTTCTTTTTTCTTTTTTGCTTTTATTGTGGCGCAGCAGCACTAACAATATTTAAAGCATAATGGCTGTCCCCTCCTTCTGTGTTGCGGGTGCTATTCCATCTATGTCAGCAGTGGTTTTCTTTTTTTTTGTGGCACAGCAGGACTAATAATACTTTAATATTTAGGGCTTAATTGCTGTCCCCCCTTCTGCATTGCAGGTGCTATTCCTTCTGCGACAGCAAAGAACTAATAATATTGAGGGCATAATTGCTGTCCCTCCTTTGTCGCAGGTGCTATTACTTCTGCTTCAACAGTGTTTTTTTTTTTTTGCTTTTTTTTGTGGCACAGAAGCAGTAATAATATTTAGGGTATAATTGCGGTTTCTCCATTCTGCATTGCAGGCTTTCCTAATTTTTTTTTTTATAAAAAAAAAACTATAACAAAACGGTTTATAGTGCACCGAGCAAAAAAGTATTGCACCCTAGCACCATATTCCCTTCCCACACTCTGAAATAAAAGTTATAAATATACCCCCCAAAATATAAAAAACAATAATAAAACAGTTTTTAGTGCAGGTGACTGTAGTAATGTCACTGGTCCCCCCAAAAGTGTCAAAAATGTCAGTTAGGGGTCCGATCTGTCCGCTGCAATGTCACAGTCCCGCTAAAAATCGCAGATCGCCGCCATTACAAGTAAAAAAAAAATAAATACAACAATAAAAATGACATAAATCTTTCCTGTAGTTAGTAGACACAATCACTTTTGTGCAAACCAATCAAAATAAGCTTATTGCAATTTTTTTTTACCAAAAATATGTAGCAGAAAACAAATTGCCCTAAAATGCTAAAAAAAATTGATTTCTAATTTATTTTTTTGGGAGAATGTTATATAGCAGAAAGAGAAAAATATTGTTTTTTTTTTTTTTTTTCAGAATTGTCGCTCTTTTTTTTTGTTTATAGCGCAAAAAATAAAAATCGCAGAGGTGCTCAAAAACACCAAAAGAAAACTCTATTTGTGGGGAAAAAAATACATCAATTTTATTTGGGTACAGCATCGCACAACCGTGCAATTGTCTGTTAAAATAATGCAGTGCCGAATCGCAAAAAATGGATTGGTCATTAAGGGGGAAAATCCTTTCAGTCCAGAAGTGGTTAAGGAAGAGCCTTGTAGCAAAAAGAAAACCAAATTGTATAGACGGGAAAGCAGTTTTTTTTTTTTTTTTTTTTTTGCATCTTGGTACTGTTGATCTTTTCGAGCCTTTTTTAGCCACTCCCTCTCATTTCTCTGGACCAGCTTCCTAATAGTAACAAGTAAGGACCATACCTGCTTAATGTGTGGTGGCATGTCTAAAAATAGTTTCCATTAGTTGACAAAGCATGGACAAGGACCATCATTATGTATAAGATGACGTGTTATTTGTTGAATTAAAGCTGCATATTTAAAAAGATTGCAAATGATTTCTGAAGTTCTGACATTACAGTATAACATCATTTTTGATGAGGAAAAAATAATCTGGATGTAATATTTAGATTATAGGGATATTCTTCTCATAAGAAATAGCTGTTTCTTTGGCCATGCCATTTTCTGACTGATTCCTAAATTTGAAGGACTGGTTCTTTATAATCAGCTGGTACACTCTTAGTGTTATGAAGACGAACGTTGCAGTGTCAGCATCCCTTTAGTAATTAAACCCTTGGGGAGTATCTTAACAAAGCCAAAATTCCTATTGCAGAGGATGCCTATAATTTGACTTAAATCCTAGAGCAGATTTTGGGAAATATCAGTGAGCCAAGCAGAAAATTACATCCGTGTACAGAACATCCTCAGATTGCCATATTACATTGAATTTTACAGAAAATTACAACTGCAGATTAAAAAAGAAAGGTCATTTTTATAAACATTAAATTACAACATGGCTTGTGCAGCATTTGCTAAAATTATATTATTTTTTTTATTTGTTATATTTTTCTCCACAAAAGTGGAGTTATCCTTTGTGGTGTTGAGATGATTATACTCATGTGGCAGATGTGTTTTCCAATGAGTTATGCCAGTCCAAGCTGCATTTTAGAGCATGGCATCCCACTTTTATTAAAAAGTATAAACAATTCACATAGAAATCAGTTGTCCACACAGTTCATCAACATGAAAAGCCAAGCCACCTGGCTCCCTTATCAGGAGCACCATTGCTCTCCTTACCAGCTCTTCTGGTTCACATGGTTCTCTTAGCCCTTAGTGGCAGAACCCTGCTGCATGGCCCACTCCTTGCCCCTGGGTAGGGGTTTTCCTGACACCCTGAAAGGAGCCGACCTGACTCCTGGCTACTGCCTGGGACACCTCTGACCCCTGGTTGAGACTTCCAGTCTCCAATATGGGAATTGTCACCAAACTGAAGCCCTGAGCTATCCTCAGGCTTGAGTATATAATGACCCTGCACACCTACGTATGCATCCAGTAAAATCCGGACACAGGATTGAAGATTCCATCCCACCCAAAACACTGTGGAGCCTTCAAGCTCCAGGCCCAATCCAGAACTACAGAATCTGGAGGAAACCAAAACACAGCTGTCTCCACTCAGAAAATCTAGTTTTCAACTTCCCGTTAAGCCTCAATGCAAATCCTGTGTTATTTTCTGCTATATTTCCACAGTGGCAGGGCCTCACACTGTCACACCTTTAACAAGTTAAAGTGTATAGGAGATTTTAATGATCTGGTGTAAATCTACTGTAACTTTAATCAATTTAGGTCATATGAAGGGCCAGAAGGAATCAGAAGGTACATTTTCAGAGGTACTGTCCCAGTACTTAAAAATGTATTGGTTTCCCAAAACAGCTCATTTCAAGGTATGCCGTGAATGGTAACTGTCATATTTGCTTTTGCCCTCAATGGAGCTGTCAAGCCATCATATGGATGGCGTCATAACTGATTACATGTGCAGCACAAAAACAATTGGAGATCAAACAGAGGCCAACATGGCAGCATCCTTGTCTGTAAAGTACTGTATAGGAGGGTTTAGTTCCACTTTAAGTATTAAAAGTGAAAAAAAAAAAAAAACATAACAATGTGGTGAGGACAGAGAGTAGGATTTTAAAAGTAACTCGAAAGTATGTATTCGTGTTTCTATGTATACAATATTGGTCACTGTATTAAGGTACAATAAGATCCCACTCTCTGTCCCCACCACATTGCTATATTTTTTTTTTCACTTTTTATTTACTGCAATTTTTTTTTTTATCAAAAATTCAAAAAGGAAGAGTCTGTTATCAGATTGAACAATCTTCTCAAATTTTCTGTGGAAAATTACAATTGTGAGGTGAATCTGTGAGATGTTAAGGGGCAATGCAAAACATTTTTATTTCAATGACTTTCCCCATTCACTTGTTTGAATTCTGCAACAGAAGAGCAAGATCAGGAAATAAAAAAATATTACAGCGTAATGCATTTGAGATTTCCTGGAAATGACCTGTAAATAAAATCTTTTGTACCAGTAATAGCAGCACATTGCATACCTATTTTATTTGGAGGGATAACCTCATTTGAACTAGAAAAACTTGAAAAAATGAACTCACCTTTGTGTGTAACACGTTGAAATATATACGCATTTTCTCCAGTAGTGAAGAACTTGAAATATGAGCAATTAGAATCTACAATAAGAGATACAAAAATGATTAAAGGATTAATAAAAAAAAAGTAACAGAAACAGACAACTGGCATTGCATAAATCAAGATAATAACAAAAAAAGTATTGCTGCTACAATAACAACTTCTATTAAATGTAATTAGTGTTAGTATTTCGAATTAGAAAATCTGTACTCTGTTCATGTTTTGTTAAAATTAATTTAAAAATAAATCAATACAATCAATGTATAAAAATGAATTATTTATTGGGGTTTTTTGTTTTAGTTTTGTGTCAGGACCACCAATGGGTTTTTATTGATGCCTTATCATTATTGGGAAGATTTCCTGTGATATTCTGTCCCCTATTCGCTAATATAGAAATTGAGGGGAAATCTTTCCAATGGAAACGCACAGCAATAGATTCATATTTTTAGTGGAGCAAAACTCTGTCAGGTTTTTATTTCTGTCTGTGTACTCCACTGGAGTGTTTTTTTTTTTTCTCTCACTTTCAATGTGGTCACCATAGCAGGAAGGGAACAAAATACCTCTAACAAAAATGAAGGCTGGATTATTTTCACTCCCCTCACGTAATTTTTCCCTTTAAAGCCAATAGACCTCCTGCAAGGAAGGTCAAGTGCACGGTAGACCTATATTGCATATAGGCCTGTGGTCTGAACCATAGGGTCACAGCTGTGCACACATTTGTGCATGTTTCTGGTGGTGCTCTGGCACATGTACATGAATGTCTGCCACCAGCATTGGTGTAGCACAAGTGAGGAAAATTGTTAAGTGGTAGTCAGCTGTGACCTGTGACCTGACCTAAGTTCTGTTATCCAGTATTTGACCTGGCTTGTGTCCTGATTTCACTGTATCCAGGTTTCTGCTAACCTTGATTTATGTCTTCACTTTACTTTTGCTGTCTGTCTGGTAATGGCCTTAGCCTGAACTTTGACAATGCTCCTGCTTTCCGAATTGGTACTTCTGTTGCCTAGCTATGGCTGACTGCTGCTCATTTTGACTACATCTTTGTTTTCTGAATCTGCATGGTTCTGTGTCTAAACTGTGTACCAGTTTTCTGCACCAGATTCAGTTTGAGCATCCTTAGCATCTCAGAAGTCCCCACACTATCCTTGGATTGCCTACTGCATTTGGACCCACGGGCTTCCATGGCACTCCTTATCTTGCTACACCCTGTCACTATCTCCAGGGTATTTGGCAGAAGATGTAAAGGAAGCCACCTTGTAATCTTGGCCTCTACCAGGTATGTGATACCTGCTTCCTTCCCTCTCACTTACCCCTACCTCATCTAAACCACTTAAGGACCAAGCCTATTTCCGACACACGTTGTTTACAAGTTAAAATCAGTATTTTTTGCTAGAAAATTACTCAGAACCCCCACACAATATATATATATATATATATACTCTCTCTCTCTCTCTCTCTCTCTCTCTCTATATATATATATATATATATATATATATATATATATATGTATATATTTGTTTTGCAAAGACTCTGGAGATTGTTGCAATATTTTTTTTTGTCACATGGTATTTGCGCAGCGGGCTTTCAAAGGCAATTTGTATGGAAAAAATACACTTTACTGAATTAAAAAAAATAAATAAACAGTAAAGTTAGCCCAATTATTTTGTATATTGTGAAATATGGTGTCACGCTGAATAAATAGATACCTAACATGTTACAGTTTAAAATTGCGCACACTCATGGAAGGGCGACAAACTACGGTATTTAAAAATCTCCATAGGGGAGGCTTTAAAAAATTTTAATGGTTACCAGTTGCGAATTACAGAGAAGATCTTTTGCCAGAATTATTGCTCTCACTCTGGCGATGGCGGCAATACCTCACATGTGTGATTTGAACACCGTTTATATTTGTGGGTGCGATTTACGTATGCATTTTCTTTGATGCCCGAGCTCATGGGGACAGGGGCACTTTAAATCTTTTTTTTTCCTATTTATTTTATTTTTTATTTTTATCACTGTTCCTTTAAAATAAAAATATCTGATCACTTTTATTGCTGTCATAAGGAATGTAAACATCCCTTGTGACAGTAATAGGCAGTGACAGATACTCTTTTTGGAGGGATCTGGGGTCTAAAAGACCCCAAACCCCTCCACTGCACTTAAAAGTATTCAAAATGCCAAAATCTGCACTTTTCTGAATGCTGTCGCTCTTTTTAAATTGGCGCCATTGGCAGCCGAGTAAACTGGAAGTGTTGTTGTGACATCGCTTCCGGGTTACTTCATCGGAGACCCGATCGAAGCCAATTGGTGGGACGGGAGACCCAGAAGAGCAGTGGAAGGCGGTGGGAGGGGAGGGACATCCCCTCCCGTTCCCTTTGAGAATGGCTGAGCGGGTGCTGCGCCGTATCGGTTGTTATCATTAGAAAGCCGACCTCCGGCTCTAAAAAAACGTATTGGGTATATATGCCTGCAGCTGCAGGCATCACCCTGGTACAACCACTTCTTCAAGCCGACGTACAGGTACGTCGGTTTGCAGGAAGTGGTTAACTTACCCTAAGCGACTAATTACTTCATCCAGTCTCACCATCATATATGGTAACACAACCTTCACTATCCGATTCCAGAGGACAGAACAATATCTCACTTCTCTGGCAAGTTGTGATCAAATTTTCCACCTAAAATCCACTCAGTAGTTATGACCTGTGATATCATATATTTATTTCCACATTGTATTTCAGTTATTTCTAGCTTACTCCTATTAGTCTGGGCAATCCTAAAGCCTGTAAACTTACTTTCTGAATAATATCACACATTTATTTCCTTGAATTCTGTGACACATTTTTACTATTCCCCTGTGAGTAGGCACTACTGTGTCACATAATCCACAGAGCCTGCCTTCTGAAGTGCAGAGGTGGAGGAGGAGGAGGAGTTTCAGGAGGTGGAGTCACTACAGGAAGTATTGCTTGCAGGCAGCAAGGTACCATGGGATATGTAGTTCTTGGAAATTGAAAGTAAACAGAAGGTGAGAAGCTGCAAAAGGAGACTTTTTGGGTGAGATTATATTAGATTGTCAAATATAACTATTGTTTGTATTACTATTACAATGCTGGTGTTAAAAAAAGAAATATCGACTATAACTAAAGAATTTCTTTAAATTTGAACTATTACATAACTAAGTATTTGGAATAATTTATGCCTATGTCCACTGATTTGATTAAAACGAGGGTTCTTCAAAAAGTTTCCACACTTTTTTTTATGAGTTTCGCAGCCATCTTAACCACAGCGTGACAACTATTATACTAAACTGCAATGTCACCGGGCTTGCCAGTCAGACTAATCACATGACACTCTCAGACATGACCAATTACTACTACTCCAGCCCTCACCATTTCCAATAGAAATATAAAAGCATGGAAACTTTTTGAAGATCCCTCATACCACCTCTGTGTTAACTTGCATTACTACTTAGCTGTAAAGGTTATGCAACCCTCCCTTTTATTGCTTTATGTTCCTTGAACAAAAAAACGTTTTCTTCTCAATAAAAACTCCTTGAAGGGGAAAAGAACAGGGGAGGGTTAGAATATCTGTCAGTGTTTTATGGCTGTATGTGTCCCCCGTGCATCATATCTCCACAGCTGTCCACAAAAAACCGACATTACTTATTTTCCTATAATTCTTTAAAACCCAGCTCCAGACCTAATTTTCTCCTTTAACATTTTCCACTGGCTTTTTTTTTTTTAAAGCAGCTCATGTTACAATACTTGTTTTCAGCCTCAAGCCGTCCCCTGCAGTGCCTATTTTTGGCCACAAGATGTGCTCAGTCTTTTGTGTTGAATGAAGCCCAGTGGAAAGACTGAGTGCAGGGTGTCAAAGCTCTGCCCCCTGAACACGACACCTTGAGAGTTTTTTTATAACTCTGAAGGCGTTGCTGCATCTTGGATCTTTACATAGCTGCGTGCATATTGCCCTGGACAAAAAATACTGCTTTTAAAGTGATCATACAATAATCTGATCATTAGTAAGGATGATCGAACTTTTGAAAAGTTCGGTTCGACCAGAACACCCGAATTTTCCAAAAGTTCGGTTCGGATTTCAGAACCCCATTGAAATCAATGGGACCCGAACTTCGGTAATCAAAAAACACCATTTTGAAGCCCTAAAACCCAATAAATGCCCCTAAAAAGTGCCTAGGGTTCTGGGTCATGTCCCATTAACTAATAATCACACAAAAAAAGTTCTTAAAAATTGTCATTTTTGATAAAAAAGCCAATTATTGAAAAAATTAAAAAAAAAAAAAAAAGAGAGATTTTTTGATTTTTACTTTGGATTTAGTATATGGGGGGGTCTAAAAGGTGTGCATGTAAAGTTTCAGCTCTGTAGCATGTCCAGAACCATGAAAAAAAAAAGATAATTTTTCAGTAGAACAGGGATGTGGGTCGGGACCCTCCTTTAACTTTAACACCTATATGATCTTTTTTTCTGGTTCTGGACATGCTACAGAGCTGAAACTTCACAGGTACACCTTTTAGACCCCCCAGACACAAAATCACACAAAAAAAAGTTCTTAAAAATTGTCATTTTTGATAAAAAAGCCAATTATTGAAAAATTAAAAAAAAAAAAAAGAGATTTATTGATTTTTACTTTGGATTTCGTATCTGGGGGGTCTAAAAGGTGTGCATGTGAAGTTTCAGCTCTGTAGCATGTCCAGAACCATGAAAAAAAAAAGATCATTTGTATTAGAAAACTTTCTGACAGGGGGTTTGCTTCGCTCTTGTAACACCTTGCCGGTTTAATAGAAGGCATTTTTTTGGGATCTTTGCAGTCAGGAAAAACATCTGAAAATGCCCAGGTGTGTTTTTGCTGGCATTTTTTGGGGGGTTTTGGAGGCAGGCAAAACATCTGAACATGTGTATAGGGGGTATATATAGACATATATGTCTGAATATATACCCCTAGACATATACAGGTGTGATAGTAGCAGAAATATATTACTGTAAATGATTTCATTAGCGCAAGCATTTATTTCTGCTACTATCACACCTATATATGTCTAGGGGTATATATTCAGACATATATGTCTATATATACCCCCTATACACATGTTCAGATGTTTTGCCTGCCTCCAAAACCCCCCAAAAAATGATAGCAAAAACACACCTGGGCATTTTTTTTTGATGCTAGCGTTTTTTTGGCATTTTTTTGGGTTCTTTTGAGGCAGGCAAAACATCTGAACATGTGTATAGGGGGTATATATACACATATATGTCTGAATATATACCCCTAGACATATATAGGTGTGATAGTAGCAGAAATATATTCCTGTAAATGATTTCATTAGCGCAAGCATTTATTTCTGCTACTATCACACCTATATATGTCTAGGGGTATATATTCAGACATATATGTCTATATATACCCCCTATACACATGTTCAGATGTCATGTCTGACATCAAACATGTCCTCAAAAAAGCACTGGCAGTGGCAGCCCCTGCAGCATAAAAAATGCTTGGCTGGTGAGAAGCCATATTCCAGTTACGAAGCTATTCAGAGAAATGATCATTTCTCTATAGCGGTCACCCTGCTATGGAGGGGTTTTGTCACCCTGCCATAGCAGTCACTGTCAGTTAACCCTACACTACACTACGGTCCCCTTACAATTAACACTTTCCCTACAGAAACTCAATTTTTGAAGCGAACTTAAGTGTAAAGGAGCACTCTAACTACACTAGATATCCCTTTCCTCACACTAAAAATAGCTAAATGACACTTTTAAAGTAAAATTAACAGAACTGCTTCCATTCTCTTCCATGTCCAGTATAACAATGCTAGGAATATGGCGGGGGCGATCTTATATACTGGGGGGTGTATTCACTAATGATTGGTCTAGGGACCCCCTAGTCAATCCAATCACATTCCTAGCATTCTCCTGCCCCCTCAATTGGCTTTTGCTAATGGTTCTGGTCCAATCACGGGCTTTTAAAGCCCATTTCCTGAAGCATTGCATTTTGGGCGGTTCTGGTTGCCGAATTCCGAACTTTTTGGGCAAAAAGTTCTAAATTCGGCCGAACCTCGAACACCCAATGTTCGGGTCGAACCGATGGTGGACCCGAACCGTTCGATCATTCCTAATCATTAGTACACAGCTTTCGAGAGTGGATCACATTCGTTTATGTGAAATTATGTGAAGAGACAAATACAAACATTTTTCTTGTACAATACCAGAATGAACAAATTTTATTTAATCGGTACAGTATGCGTCTGTAAAATAGTTGGAAGACCAAGTCCACGCATGCTTGGAAACGAAAGAATACATTACAATACAAAACATTACATTACTGTCGTATGAGAATTTTCAGAACTTTAGTATTGGTTTTCGATACAAGACTAACATGCAAAAAGAACCAGACGATCATTTGTCCGGTATTCTCATTGTGTGTATGAGGATTTACATTGACCAGTTATCACAACATATGCAAAATAAAGGGCCAACTAAAGTGTGCATACCATAAAGGTATAATTCAATAGCAAATTGGGTATTAGGTGACCCTGTAGCCTTGTTGCAAAAATTTACAAAATGGGTATTTCGAAAACAAGATTGATACTGTACTTACTTGTCCGGCAGTTGGTAAGTTAAATCCTCTTTAAGAGATATTGGCACCAAAGTAGTGACATGGCAGCCAGTGGGAGGAACCACAGTGGGCGGCCGGGGACATTCTATCCATCAGACCCAGAAGCATCAGATAGCAGTGTCTCTGGTATCTTTTGAAGAGAATATTTGACTCACCACCCACCGGGCAGGTAAATCTTCTTCTTTTCAGGCTGTCTATCTTTCACTCTTTGCAACAAGGCAAAAATAAATTGTGAATATATATTGCTGAAAAACAAGTTCTGATAAATGTATTTTTTAAACAGGTGCTAGGTATGATTACAAAGAGAAATGCTCTGTGAATATCTAAGTATAGAAATTAGAGATAAGTGAAACATTGAATATAGACTTTAATCTACAGTGCCTTGAAAAAGTATTCATATCCCTTGAAATTTTCCACAATTTGTCATGTTACAATCAAAAATATAAATGTATTTTTATTGGGATTTTATGTGATAAACCAACGCAAAGTGACACATAATTGTGAAGTTGAAGTAAAATAATAAATGGTTTTTAATTTTTTTACAAATAAATATCTAAAAAGTGTGGCGTGCATTTGTATTCAGCCCCCTTTACTCTGATACCCCTAACTAAAATCTACTGGAACCAATTGCCTTCAGAAGTCACTTAATTAATACATAGAGTCCACCTGTGTGTAATTTTATCTTAGTATAAATACAGCTGTTCTGTGAAGCCCTCAGAGGTTTGTTAGAGAAGCTTAGTGAACAAACAGTATCATGAAGGCCAAGGAACACACCACACAGGTCAGGGATAAAGTTGTGGAGAAGTTTAATGCAGGGCTAGGTTATATAAAAAAATATATATATATCCCAAGCTTTGAACATCTCACAAAGCACTGTTCAATCCATCATCTGAAAATGGAAAGAGTATGGCACAACCTACCAAGACATGGCTGTCCACCTAAACTGACAGACCAGGCAAGGAGAGCTTTAATCAGAGAAGCAGCCAAGAGCCCCATAGTAACTCTAAGGGAGCTGCAGAGATCCACAGCTCAGGTGGGAGAATCTGTCCACAGGACAACTATTAGTCGTGCACTCCACAAATTATGAAAGAGTGGCAAGAAGAAAGGTATTGTTGAAAGAAAGACATAAGAAATCTTGTTTGCAGTTTTGCGAAAAGCCATGTGAGGGACACAGCAAACATGTGGAAGAAGGTCAGAATTTTTTGGCCTAAAAGCAAAACGCTATGTGTGGAGGGAAACAAACACTGCACATCACTCTGAACACACCATCCCCACTGTGAAACATGGTGCAGACAACATCATGTTGTTGGGATGCTTTTCTTCAGCAGGGACAGGGAAGCTAGTCAGAGTTGATGGGAAGATGAATGGAGCCAAATACAGGGCAATTCTACAAAGAAAACCTGTTAGAGTCTGCAAAAGACTTGAGACTGGGGCAGAGGTTTACCTTTCAGCAGAGCAATGACCTAAACATACAGCCAGAGCTACAATGGAATGGCTTCGATTAAAGCATGTGTTCGAATGGCCTATTTCAAGTCCAGATCTAAATCCAATTGAGAATCTGTGGCAAGACTTGAAAATTGCTGTTCCCTGACGCTCTTCATCCAATCTGACAGACCTTGAGCTATTTCGAAAGAAGAATGGGCAAAAATGTTATTCTATAGATGTGCAAAGCTGGTAGAAACATACCCAAAAAGACTTGCAGCTGTAATTGGAGTGAAAGGTGGTTCTACAAAGTATTGCCATTTCGGGGGGGGGGGGGGGGGCTGAATACAAATGCACGCTACACTTTTCAGATATTTATTGAAAACCATTTATCATTTTCCTTCCACTTAACAATTATGTGCCACTTTGTGTTGGTCTATCACATAAAATCCCAATAAATTACATTTACGTTTTTTAGTTGTGACATGACAAAATGTGAAAAATTTCAAGGGGTATGAATACTTTTTAAGGCTCTGTAAGCTCATCCAAATTGACTACTGTGTCAGTGAATTGCCAATGTCAAACAGAATTAGCTGAAATTGGTGTTTTATCTACTTTTAAACTTCTGGCTTAAAACACTGTCCCTACAATATTGGCTTAAAAAAATGTCCCCACAGCATTGGCTTTGAGCACTCTTTCGAAAACATTGACTTCAAACACTGTCCTTATACCATTTCAAGTAGGAGCTCGCACATTTGAAATTATTAGATGTTTTAATAGTTCTGTCAGTTTTGCAGTATTTATTCAGTAAGTTAAATGCCCAGTAAGGTAAACTCTAGCCAATACTTTTTTTTGGACAGAACGGAAAGAGCTAGAGCTCCTGCCAGGTTTGTATTACCTTCTTGATTCCTCTTGGGAGATCCTCTTTTCTTTCTGTGTAGCCAATGATATATGATGTGAGGGGAGAAGTCTCCAACAAAGACACAACAGTTTGACAGGGGTTCTAACTCTTTCTTTCCCACGCTGATTCAAACCAAAGAAAAAGTTGGCTCAAGCCCTTTTAGTTCCCAGTATTCAGGAAAACCGTTCCCATATATCAGACAATTGTTCTAGCAGAAGCACCCTCCATGCATTATTCTGTGCCAAAATAGGGTCTCAATCCACCCCCTTTCCCCCTTATTCATGTATTTGCAAGTAAGGTGCTATCATCTCTCCCTGAGAATCACATTGGTGGATCCAGTCTCTCAGCTTCATTCAAAAAATAACAGACCTGCCCGTGTCTTGTATTTATGAATGATCTCATAGCAGCCATGGAAGATGAGGTCAGAACATTTATACATACATGCATTTGGCAAGCATTGTGCTGATCCTTGTGTACTACTACTTTTTTATGTGTATGTGGCTTTCTGGGGTGGAGCAAGTGAGGCAGGAGAGCTACAGTATATCAGGAGGCAGACCGCAAGGCCAAAGATGAATAAGATGGCATACTGTAGACTTTGACATAAAAGTCAATATTTGCATACTAATAACATTACAGATTCCCTGCAGGGACTGATTTTGCAAAAATGGTTGTGATGGAACCATTAAAGGTACCACTATCTTAAAAGAACCATGAAGGTACCAAAATATTTTTTCTGGGGAACAAAAAAGTTCAGTTTAATGAAAATGTATAATAGTTTTCTTACTGGAAAGCATCTTGCTCTCTTTCTATCTGTAATCTACTATGGTCAAGTTTCGAAAAAGACAGTGATTACCTCCCTATTGCCTCATTTCCACAACAGCAAGCTAAAACAAGTTTTCAGCCTTACTTTAAGACCTGGTTATTTTGTGAATTGAATGGAGCATCTCTAGCACTGCTAACAAATTGTCCTCGTAAAGTAGAGGGAGCTTCAGGAAGAGCACAGGAGAAAGTTTAGAGAATCCTTTAAAGCAGTGAATTTTATTTATTTCATATCAGATAACACATGCCTAATGGAAAGCAAAAGAATTTAGAAATAAAGAAACATTACAGCTGACCATAGTGACACAAGAACAAGTAGGATGTCAAAGGAAGCTTACTCACCACTTGCATGGTGGCACTTAGAAGTTCAGCTATACCCCGCTATGATCTATTTTGTAACAACTTCAAGCTTTCCATTTGGCAGAACACCATGAATAATGAAGCATCTTGTCAGTCACTGCCTATGATGTATTTCACACTCCCTGATCTCATTATCTCCGACTCTAAAGCCGACACACATTTTGTAGCTCCTGTTTTCATCAGGTTTATGGTGGAGCCAGATGGATTAGAATTCAAAGCAGATGATTTGTGAATTGCAGAATACATTGACTACATCTATTTGTATATCCATGTTTGTATTCATTGTAGCTGCAAAGATTTAACTTTAATCTTTAATGTAGTTTCATATTTCATGTTTTCTTTGTTTATTGACCGTGTAAGCCTCGTCACAATGTATGTAATGCCAGCTGCATCTTCAGTTAATCTACAAAGAGCAATTGTAAAGTATGATTAACCTCACATAGTGGAGCCTGGGTTTCTTTACAGATGAAAGTAATATCTTACAAAGCACTTCTGTTAAAATAAAAAGCAGAATGTTTAGAAAGTTTTATCATCATCCTGTGTGTGTTGAATGTTTAATGATTGTTTGCCACTGGCCAAACTTTTGTGGATGTGAAACCTGTGGCCCAGAATTGCTCCTGACCTGCCCCACCTCCATGCATTTGTGGTAGTTATTTGGTGGACTTTTTATTGTATTTTTAGCGCCATCTAACAACTCCTATTGCGGCAGGAGGTATTCCAATTTTTCCTGGAGCCATGTCAGTCCAGGTTTTTTTTCAAGCAATCCATCTCTAGCAAGTCAGCAAAGAACCATATTCAATCAGCCACATTTTTCAGTGACATTTATAGCACTTTAAGGACATCTTTATGTGTGTTACCACCTTGTTGTACCATAATCATTAGAATTATACAAACCAATAACTGCTTTGGGTACTCTAGGGCCTTGGTTTCCCATTTATAAATAACATCATTCCACAATTTTTATCCAGAATCTGCATTCACTCACTTTCAATATGAAATCAAAGTTGTGGTAACATTTTTCAAAATTTACCATAGTTACATTTGCCAGCACTGGTTACTTTAGACAATTGCTGTTCTCAAATGGCAAGTCATTCATTTTATCAGAAAGTCACCATTGATTCTCTATGGTAATCCACATCATCAAATCTCACTCCTTAATCTACATTTGAACATTTAGGGTCCTACAAATGACAAATTAAATTGAAACTAAAGGTAAAAATAAGAAAATTGGTAGCATTTACAGTTTGTTGGTAGACAAGACTTTATCAGTCACTTCTGTAAAAAAAAAAAAAAAAACTGCTGTTTATTGAATAGTGTATACTGTGTAGTGCATGTGCAGTGCAGTTTGCACTACCAGTCCATTCCTGGGATCTATGAGATGCAGAGCATGTAACTGAGGGGTGAGATAATGTAATTTCAGTGCAAATCTGCAGGAGTTACCAGTTCGTGGACCTTACATCACTAAAAAAAGGCACATTAGAGGGTAAGTTTGCCAAAATGTGCAAATTTGCAGTGCATACTTGCACCTTATTGCAGGAGCTCTGGGAACCTGTAGATCAGGGGTCCTCAAACTACGGCCCTCCAGCTGTTGTGGAACTACACATCCCATGAGGCACTGTAAAACTCTGACATTCAGAGATATGACTGGGCATGATGGGAATTGTAGTTCCTAAACAACTGGAGGGCCATAGTTTGAAGACCCCTGCTGTAGATGATTTAATTCTACTCTAAAGCAGAACCAAACCCTCCTATCCTTTACAGCAAAGGAAGCTGCCTTTGTCTGATCTTCAGTTACTATGGTGTTACATATAAGATCAGCTAAGACACTGGCTGGGGGATGCCTTGACAGTTTGGTACAGTAGCACAACAGCTAAACTTCATGGTATGTCTTAACCTCTTAGTGCCGGCCGCTCCCGGTGCTTTAAAAGGTGTATGACGCCAGGAGGCAGGGCGGGGCTTATGATCACGTGACCGCCGTGATTGGCTGCCACATGGTCCGTAAACTTTCGGTTAGGGGACTGTAACTGTGCTGGGAGAGTGCAGCATGCAGCGCATGCACTTTCAGCACAGGTGTAACACAAGTATGTGGCCACACGGCGCTAAGGACCAGACACCGAGAGGCCACATATTTGTGTACAGCTGGTGCCAAGGGGTTTACTATGGCATGGCTTTTGGGAATCTGTTAAATCTCTGGGTTTAGTTCCACTTAAAACCAAAAATGTTTAAAGGAGATGTATAGGTTTAATGGAAGAACAAACACACATACTCACCTCTATGCTGTCTTAGGTCGGCTCTAAGCCCGATAACTGAGTGATCACATGACCAGTGATTGCTCAGTTCTTGGTCTGCTGAGAGAGGAAAGCAGTGACTGTAAGTCACCACTCTCCGCTCTTCTCCTTCAGCCCCCACTAGGCTGGCGAGGGGGCTGGCACAGCTGGTTTCTGCTCCCAGTTGCATGCTGAGAGCCAGAAACAGCTGTCAATCAGGAAGCTGGGTGGATTCTGATAATATTGATGAGATCCTTTCTAAAGCCTGCAGTGGCTCTGCCACGTCAGCTGTCAGAAGACAATAGTCTGCTATAAGCTGACTCTGGGTCACAAGAGCAAAAGTAAATGCACTCCTGTGAGCCAAAAGAAAATTATGGGCAGAAAAGCTTTAGCCATATTGCTCTTTTAAAAGCATTTGCAGACATATGCCCTTATCATTGGCTACAAATAACTAAAGTCAATCTAGAGCTTGAACACAGACATACCAGCATTTTATACTATAACCATTACAATATTTGGTATATTGTTATTGCATTTTTAAAAAAATATATATCTCCTAATCACTAACATGTATCTGTATATTGCAGACATTCCAAGACATCTACAGAGTTATGTACTGATATACAACTTAATACTGCATACATTTCAGTAATCTGCAAAGCCTAGCTGTACATCTATGAAAGACAAGCTGCTCAACCCACTTGCGGACTTATCTGCGTTAAAGAAAAACATGGCTGTGTAAGCAGGTTGTAAACATTCCAAGGCTTTGTCCACGAATGAATGAATGAAAATCACGCATTGAGCTGTTTCCACATTTACAGGACTTGCAATAGCCTTGCTAAAGGCATCTCCATCCTGCAGTGATTCTGAATTTGTGTGGGCGTCCTGCATAAGCTTCACCTGCAACTGGTACAAGAGATAACAGCATGCTGCTGCAGTCAAAAGTCTCCGGAGGAAAGCCTTCCTCGGAAAAGGAGAAAATGGAAGAGCAAGCCAGTGTTTGTAGCAGCAAGTCTAATCTCAATGCTTTCCCAATTCTTATCTCTAACTCTGCCATGTACACATTTTTCTGCAGGCTTCACAGAAAGCTGTGCATTATTTTCATATTAACTATAAAAATGACATCCTTTCCCGTCTTCCTCGAGACATGTACATCTCCATTCATCCTCTAAAGTCTCGATCTGCTTCTGCATAGAAGTTTTTTCAAATTCTATTGCGGTCATCTTGGGATTTGATTGTCGATGCTGCAATCCTAAAATGATCATGATCTAGATGCAGTGAAAAAAATATTTCTGACAAATTCTAAACTTTTAAATGCTGAGAAAGCCTTTGATAATGTCAATTTTGTGCTCCTTTAGGCCTCATGCACACTAGGCATCAAACATGTCTCTAAACGCCCTTCCATGTTAGCCTATGTATCCTTACAGATGTTTAGAAGCAGGGGCATTTAGAGGCAAACAAACCTCAAAACATCACTTGCGCAGTCAGTAGAGGAGTGCTCTGCCAGAAAAAAAAATGCAAAACGAGCAAAAGTGCGTGCGAACACATCAAAACGCGCTTAAGTGTTAGGCGCATTTAGTGCTTGAGTGTTCATTTATTTCTAAGGCCAGAATAAATGAATATTCTAGCCAATTAAATGGATGAATGCCCAACTGCCTAACATGCCCGAACGTGCCTAAACGCACCCAAACACACTTGAAAAACTCAGCTTTAGACTCGTTTCTAATGCTGCTTTTCTCCTGCCAGGAGAAAACGCATTCAGAAGAGCTGGGCAAATGTCCAGTAAGCATAAGGCCTTGACCTATGGACCAGGGCAGTTTTCATAATTCTGCTATAGACCTGCTTATTCAACAATAAATTTGCCATTGCTTACAGTTGTAAGATAATGAGGCAATATACATATATATATATATATATATATATATATATATATATATATATATACTGTATATATATGTATATACAGTGCCTTGCGAAAGTATTCAGCCCCCTTGAACTTTTCGACCTTTTGCCACATTTTAGGCTTCAAACATAAAGATATAAAACTGTAATTTTTTGTGAAGAATCAACAACAAGTGGGACACAATCATGAAGTGGAACGAAATTTATTGGATATTTCAAACTTTTTTAACAAATAAAAAACTAAAAAATTGGGTGTGCAAAATTATTCAGCCCCCTTAAGTTAATACTTTGTAGCGCCACCTTTTGCTGCGTTTACAGCTGTAAGTCGCTTGGGGTATGTCTCTATCAGTTTTGCACATCAAGAGACTGAATTTTTTGCCCATTCCTCCTTGCAAAACAGCTCGAGCTCAGTGAGGTTGGATGGAGAGCGTTTGTGAACAGCAGTTTTCAGTTCTTTCCACAGATTCTCGATTGGATTCAGGTCTGGACTTTGACTTGGCCATTCTAACACCTGGATATATTTATTCGTGAACCATTCCATTGTAGATTTTGCTTTATGTTTTGGATCATTGTCTTGTTGGAAGACAAATCTCCATCCCAGTCTCAGGTCTTTTGCAGACTCCATCAGGTTTTCTTCCAGAACTGTCCTATATTTGGCTCCATCCATCTTCCCATCAATTTTAACCATCTTCCCTGTCCCTGCTGAAGAAAAGCAGGCCCAAACCATGATGCTGCCACCACCATGTTTGACAGTGGGGATGGTGTGTTCAAAGTGATGAGCTGTGTTGGTTTTACGCCAAACATAATGTTTTGCATTGTTGCCAAAAAGTTTGATTTTGGTTTCATCTGACCAGGGCACCTTCTTCCACATGTTTGGTGTGTCTCCCAGGTGGCTTGTGGCAAACTTTAAATGACACTTTTTATGGATATCTTTAAGAAATGGCTTTCTTCTTGCCACTCTTCCATAAAGGCCAGATTTGTGCAGTATACGACTGATTGTTGTCCTATGGACAGAGTCTCCCACCTCCGCTGTAGATCTCTGCAGTTCATCCAGAGTGATCATCATGGGCCTCTTGGCTGCATCTCTGATCAGTCTTCTCCTTGTATGAGCTGAAAGTTTAGAGGGACGGCCAGGTCTTCGTAGATTTGCAGTGGTCTGATACTCCTTCTATTTCAATATTATCGCTTGCACAGTGCTCCTTGGGATGTTTAAAGCTTGGGAAATCTTTTTGTATCCAAATCCGGCTTTAAACTTCTCCACAGTATCTCGGACCTGCCTGGTGTGTTCCTTGTTCTTCATGATGCTCTCTGCGCTTTAAACGGACCTCTGAGACTATCGCAGTGCAGGTGCATTTATACGGAGACTTGATTACACACAGGTGTATTCTATTTATCATCATTAGTCATTTAGGTCAACATTCGATCATTCAGAGATCCTCACTGAACTTCTGGAGAGAGTTTGCTGCACTGAAAGTAAAGGGGCTGAATAATTTTGCATGCCCAATTTTTCAGTTTTTAATTGGTTAGTTTGAAATATCCAATAAATTTCATTCCACTTCATGATTGTGTCCCACTTGCTGTTTTATATCTTTATATTTGAAGCCTGAAATGTGGCAAAAGGTTGCAAAGTTCAAGTGGGCCGAATACTTTCGCAAGGCACTGTGTGTATATATATATATATACATATGTATATATAAATATATATATATATATATATATTAACCACTTAAGGACCAAGCCTATTTCAGACACATATTGTTTACAGGTTAAATTCAGTATTTTATTGCTAGAAAACTACTTAGAACCCGGAAACATTATATATATATATATATATATATATATATATATATATATATATATATATATATATATATATATATATATATATATATATTTATATTCTTATATATTCTTGTATATTCTATACTTTTAATTCTTATACTCTTTTAGCAAAGACTCTGGAGAATAAAATGGCGATCGTTGCAATATTTCATGTCACATGGTATTTGCGCAGTGGCCTTTTAAACGCATTTTTTTTGGAAAAAATACACTAAAAAAAACTAAACAGTAAAATTAGCCCAATTTTGTATATTGTAAAAGATGATGTCATGCCGAGTAAATAGATACCTAACATGTTAAGGTTTAAAATTGCGCACAGTCGTGGAATGGTGACAAACGACGGTACTTAAAAATCTCTATAGGCGACGCTTTAAAGTTATTTTGCTATAATTATTTCTCTTGCTTTCGCGATCGTGGCGATACCTCACATGTGTGATTTGAACGCCGTTTACATTTGCGGCGCGACTTACGTATGTGTTTTCTTTGGTGCGTGAGCACACGGGGACGGGGGTGCTTTAATAAATAAAAAAATTTTCCTATTTATATTTATATATTTATATTAACGAACAAAACAAAAACAAAAAAAAAGTTTAAATAATAATGGTTAATGAAATTGAAACAAACCAAAAAAAAATAAAAAAACGAGCAGGAAAAAAATAATTGAATGGTGAAGGAGAATAAAGAGGAGGAATAAGGAGGAGAATACGTAGTTAGTTAGGGCTGATTAGAGTAAACTAAGAGTTAATAAGGGGTAACATTTTGTTTACAAAAAAAAAATCTCTTTTTACTTGTTAGGGTGCTTTAAAGTTATTGTAAATGATCACCTTGTAAAACAACCCACTGAGTTCAAAATTGAAATGAAAGGCAAAACATTTTTGTATAGATATTTAAAAAAGAAAATTATAAATACCTTTTTTCCCTTTTTTATAAATGATCACACTCCCTCTGTTCTCAGCTGCATAAGAGCTTGGGGGGAGGAGAAGCAGCAGCACGCTGAGCTTCCCAGTGAAAGGCTGTGAGGAAGGTGGGGGGGGGGGTGTCAGGATCATATCTGATCATTAGAGGAGAACACACTGAGTTCCCAGAATAGCTAACTTTTGATTAGGAAAGCAGGGGGACTAGCTGGAATGCCAGGGATTTCACCCAAAGGAAGAAAAACAAAGAGAACAGTACACTTCCTCATACAAGTACATAGTGCCGAAAGCACATATTAGGAATATGAAATATTGGGGTAACAAATGCTTTAACTGACATCATCTGCAGATCCAAGTCTATCCCTTTTTTTTCTTTTTTACATCTGCAGCTGCCACTCTTAACCACCTCCCGCCCACGCTATAGCCGAAAGATGGCTACAGCGCGGGCTCTAATTCCCGGAAGGCCGTCTTTAAACGGCCTCCCAGTAACAGGCTCCCCACGTGCTCCTGCGCGCGCATCGGGGAGAATCTGTGTCGGCCGTGTCCCTTGGACACAGCCAATCACAGATCGTGGTGAATGCCCAATCACAGCGGCCATTTATCACGTGATCGGAATGTGCAATGAGAGATGATCTCAAATGTAAACATATAAGATCATCTCTCATCGCCAGCTCTCCTTCCTCACACAGAGACTGCATGTGAGGAAGAGGAGAGCCGATCAGCGGTAAGGGGACACAGAGAAATGTAATCAGGGCACTGATCACCAGTGCCCTGATTACACAAGAGGGAAATAAAATGCCATAACTGCTCACAGTGCCCGCCATCAGTGCCCTCAATCAGTGCACATCAGTGAAGGAGAAAAATGTATTTATTTAGTACATAGTACTACATCGCTTTGCCCAGGAGCGGCTGCCTGCCGCATAAACTGCGGTGGGAGGTCGCTAAGTGGTTAAAGAGGAAGTAAAGCTTCCTCTGTAACTTGTACCTTTAGGTAAGCCTATGAGAAGGCTTACCTATAGGTACTTTAAATATCTCCTAAACATGCACCATTTAGGAGATATTGACTTTGCATGCAGTCAGTGACATCACTGGTGCATGCGCTCTGAAGGAACAGCCGCCCGTGCCGTTCCTTCAAAGCCCTGTGCCCTGAACGGTGGCTCCTGTGCACTTGCCTGGGAGTGACATGATCGCTGCTCCAGCCAATCAGATGGCCGGAGGACGCAAACCCAGGAGGAAGATGGGTTAACATGTTGGCTGTGTAAGTGTTGTGCGGGCGGTGCTGCTGGGGCTTTGTTTCAAAGTAAGTATTTCATAATGAGCTATTATGTGAGGCATACTCGGTCATTATGCCTTTGCCTTTCAGATTTTTTTTTTTCAAAAATTTTTTGGGGAGGTTTACAACCTCTTTTAAGGTAGAAAGTGTAGCACCCTCCTAGGTAGGTGCTAGTGAGAAAGTATAGTTTTGAGCTCTCTCTGCTTACCAGAAGGGCTGCAGGTAAATCCATATTGTTCTCTGCCTACCAGAGAGCAGAGGTCTGCTCATTGTGCTCAGGATGCAACTCATTCTGTCTGGAGATTGTTTCACATAATCAAAGCTAAAGGCGTTCCAACGTGTTTCACCTTTGGTTTGGTGGTGATTTTTATTTGGCCAGGTAGTGTATCAATCTCCTTGGTACTAGACATGGCTAAGATGATGCCCATTTCATTGAAGCTCCGCTCAGGTAAATTCTCATGGCCACTTTTCTCAGCAAATGTTACAGTGCTGTTGTATGAGATCAGTGTTGCCCTTTGCTTTTGTCTTACAGTACTAAATGTATCTCCATTTTCCTTAGAGGCTGCACAACCACTTTTTTAAAGAGATACTGTGATTATTTGGGACATGGGATTAAGACCTTACTCTTTGTGCAAAAAAAATATACTTTAACCACTTGCCGACCAGTCACTGGGACTGTACTGCGGCAAAGTGGCTCAGACCCGTCCAGCGACGTAGACCTACGTCGCTGGACTCCTCCTCTTGTGGGCGGCGCGCGCGCCGCCGGAGGCTCGCTCCCGCTGTTTTCAGTCACAGCGGGAGTCGGGCCAGGGGAGGAGAGGCGGCGATCGCCGCTACTCTTCCCCGATCGTCAGGGAATTGAGTCTGGAGATCTGCCCGCTTGTGTAAACAAAGCGGGCGGATCTCGTAAGTGACAAACAGTGACAGATTTCAGGGTTCAGCATAGCTGAACATGCGATTTGTCCCTGTGTCACTCAGTCACCTCCCCCCACACACGTTAGTAAGCACCAGGCATACATTAACCCCTCCCTCTCCAATAAAATTAACCCCTTCCCTGCCAGTGTCATTTTTACAGTAACAGTGCATATTTATAGCACTGATTACTGTAGAAATGTCACTGGTACTCCCAAAAGTGTCAAAAATGTCAGTCAAGGGTCCGATCTGTCCGCCGCAATGTCACAGTCCCACAAAAAAAATCGCAGATCGCCGCCATTACTCGTTAAAAAAAAAAACACCAAAAATGACAGAAATCTTTCCCTTATTAAACGCAATAACTTTTGCGCAAACCAATTAAAATACGCTTATTGTGATTTTTTTTTACCAAACATAGGTAGCAGAAAACAAATTGGCCAAAAAATTTTAAAAAATTTTGATTTTTACATTTTTTTGGGGGGAATTTCATATAAAAAAATGTGAAAAATATTGTTTTTCAAAATTTACGCTCTTTTTTTGTTTATAGCGCAAAAAGTAAAAATCGCACAGGTGATCAAATACCACCAAAAGAAAGCTCTGTTTGTGGGAAAAAAAGGACGTCAATTTTGTTTGGGTACGGCATCGCATGACCGCGCAATTGTCAGTTTTTTTTACACAGTGCCGAATCGCAAAAAGTGGCCTGGACGTAAGACAGCAAAATCCTCTGGTGGTAAAGTGGTTAAACTAGTTTAACTTAAAGTGCATGAATGCTAAGTAATTGCTTTGCTAGCAGTAGTTAGTTACATTTAGATTTAAACATGTTGATCTCAAATCTAACCACTGGTAAGATGCAATATATTACATTACGTTTTAGGTTTAGATATTGATTAGGTTGTGAGGCACTTGTTTGTCCTAAGTAGACCACTAATGAATTTAAATCACCCTTTCTCGTTTAATGGGATGGCAAGCATCTATATTATAGATTTAATAAATAACTTACACCAGACAGCTTTCTTGGATAATAACTTGGCCACGGCCTTTATTTATTGGTTTATAAATTAATTAACTCATTAATCCATCAATCAATAATTTTTTCACTTTTACCATTAGCATAACTTTGCAATACATAACACAACTACCCAGCTTTGACGCTCGGGTTATCACTTAACCATATAAAGACACCTCCATATTTTTGTCCCCCTTTCGAAAAAGGTGACCCTACCACATAAATTTATAAGGCCGTGACTTAATATATATTTGGGCGGGCGGGCGGGAAGCTCCGCTCCGGCTGATCTTCTGAGGCGACTGACTCCACGCCCTCGCTCCCACTCCTATATATAGCCTGCCTCGGTTCCAGAAACTTCGGTCACCTGACCTTCCGCAGGCAGCTATTTTAGCCAATCAGAGTCCTCCAACCTCCGTATCTCCCGCCTAGACGCTCTATACAGAGGGGAGCTAGAAACTGCCTATCTGCAGCCCTCCCATGAGGAAAAAGTAGGAAAATGGGGTCCTTGAAACCCCTTTCCCTTTTTCCATTCATTCTTCCATAATGACATATTTCTGGGTTATTTATTTTTAGGTTTTTTTTAATAGTTCATGATGGTATAATATGCCCTTACACTGATCTTTGTAGACTGTCCCCATGTAAGAGCAGTGGCTAATTTTTTACATTTATAGACTACCTATCTAACTGTAGGCTGATAGAGACCAACATCTTGAGAAATCCTTTTGTAACCTGTCAACTTCAACATCTTTTCTTCTGATATCCTCTAAAAGTTTTTCTTTATCAGGCCCCGTTGCACTTAACTAGAATTCTATTTTGAAGGTGACCAAAACAGTGTGATATATTTTCTATCTCATTGTAGGTGAAACCTATACCTGGATTGATTTGAAAACCTGAATCACTGATTGAAATAGCAGACTCTAGTTAGAAAAGTGTTTTAAAGCCCTCTTCCATTTGTTAAAAATAATTTGTTTAAGACAGATATTCAAATGTAAAATGCTGAGTGTGTTGTTTGTTAAATACGCGAGGGGTTTACTAAAACTGGAGTGGTAAATCTGGTGTAGCTCTGCATAGGAAAAAAATCAGTTTCCAGGTTTTGTTTGTCAAAGCTTAACCACTTTACCACTGGAGGATTTTGCTGTCTTACGTCTGGGCCACTTTTTGCGATTCGGCACTGTGCGAATTTAACTGACAATTGCAGGGTTGTGCGACACCGTACCCAAACTAAATTTATGTCCTTTTTTTTCCCACAAACAAAGCTTTCTTTTGGTGGTATTTGATCACCTGTGCAATTTTTACTTTTTGCGCTATAAACAAAAAAAGAGCGTTTATTTTGAAAAAATAACAATATTTTAAAAAAAATTTTATATGAAATTCCCCCCCAAAAAAATGTAAAAATCAAATTTTTTTTACATTTTTGGCCAATTTGTTTTCTGCTACCTATGTTTGGTAAAAAAAAATGACAATAAGCGTATTTTGATTGGTTTGCGCAAAAGTTATTGCGTTTACTAACAAAGGGAAAGATTTCTGTCATTTTTGGTGGGTTTTTTTTTAACGCGTAATGGCGGCGATCTGCAATTTTTTTTGCGGGACTGCGACATTGCGGCGGACAGATCGGACCCTTGACTGACATTTTTTACACTTTTGGGGGTACCAGTGACATTACTGCAGTAATCAGTGCTATAAATATGCACTGTTACTGTAAAAATGACACTGGCAGGGAAGGGGTTAATTTTATTGGAGAGGGAGGGGTTAATGTATGCCTGGTGCTTACTAACGTGTGGGGGGAGGGGGGGGGAGGTGACTGAGTGACACAAGGACAGATCGCATGTTCAGCTATGCTGAACACTGCAATCTGTCACTACTTGTCACTTAGGAGATCCGCCCGCTCTGTTTACACAAGCGGGCGGATCTCCAAACTAGATTCCCCAATGATCGGGGAAGAGTAGCGGCGATCGCCGCCTCTCCTCCCCAGGCCCGACTCCCACTGTGACTGAAAACAGCGGGAGCGAGCCTCCGGCGCCGCGCGCACGCCGCCGAGAGAGGGGAATGTCTGGTGACGTAGACCTACGTCGCCAGATGATAACGAGCCACTGTGCCGCAGTAGCAGCACAGTGAGCAGTGGGGAAGTGGTTAATTGAACAAACTGAAGTTAGAGGCTGCACCAGACTTTGCACTTTCTAGTTTTAGTAGATCAACCCCATTGTCTTTCTCTATCAACATAAATGGAAAGAATGGGTGGAGGAATGAAGATGCCACTAAGCTGGTATGTGCTCAGAATGTAATTTTATTGGCTTTTAATAAAAAAAAAAACAGCCATCACCTTTCGAGGGCTTGAAGGGTCTCACATTATCAGGGCTACGATACAATGGGAAAGTCGGGACTGAGATGTTGTATCTGTATGTTTTAAAGAGGTTGTAAACTCATACAATTATTTTTTTTTTTCCCAACCTGAAAGAGAAACACATAATGAGCTAGTATGCATCGCATACTAGCTCATTATGAAATACTTACCTTAGAACGAGCCCCCGCCGTGCCGCCCGCTTACCTGTATGACGGGAGACATGTTCAGTCGCCCGTCTTCCGGGATCGCGGCATCCGGCCATCTGATTGGCCGGACCAGTGATAACGTCACTCCCGCGCATGCGCGCAGGAGCCGCCGTTCATGGCATAGGGCTCTGAAGGAGCGGCACGGGTGGCCATTCCTTCAGAGCGCATGCGCCGATGACGTCATCGGCTGCATGCAATGTAAATATCTCTTAAACGGTACATGTTTAGGAGATATTTACAGGACCTATAGGTAAGCCTTATCATAGGCTTACCTATAGGTAAAAGTTGCAGAGGAGGGTTTACTTCCTCTTTAAAGAACTTTATACCAAAAATAATATAATTGAGATACGCCTATTCCAGCTTAGATGATGACCACATTTTAGAAGTCATGTAGAGTTGCAAAAACAAAATCGCTAAATCAAAAAATCACAAACTTTTTCTCCCCCCAACCATAATCATGGAGTCTGATTAGACTCAAGTCCATTCCAAAACGAGTTAGTCACAAATTGGAAAAACAAAATATTTTCCCCATCCTGTAAACTGCAGGTAAAATGCCAGTTGGCTCTCAATAAAAAGAACATTGCTTTTTGTAAGTGTAGTTTACTATAATCAATGCAGTGGTGGAGCGGATACAATGAGTATAACGCAATATGTCAGTTTTTAGTGAACTACAAAAATAAAGCATCTGTTCTATTCCTATTGCTTGAATAATATTCATTTCAGAAATATTGCCCAACTATTTAGGCAACGTGTTTCCCATCGATTCCTTTACCCATTCTCTGAAATAGGAAACATAAATATTTCACACCCCTTCCAGCTTATAGTAAAATAGCTGTACCTTACATTCCACAGTGTGTCATGTCATTGACAGGAAGGATTAGGAAAACTACGGTAGAATATTTGTTGTATGAGAAGTGTTTTAACAGTTTGTCACTTGCTTCTTTCTTTGCATGTGGTGTGCACTTTCAAATTCCTGTCTAGGTAAAGTGTGGAAATACGTGACCACATACAGAGCCTATATATGTTATATGTTTTGAAGGCATCCATATCTTGTGCATGCAAACAGAAGGTTTCACTGCTAAGTTTGAGTCTGCTGGCGTTAGCAAGATGTCTGGGCATCATGTGACAAGAGAAGAAGATGTCAGAGAGAGATTCATTGCATACCCTCTTTCCATTCCTTGGTGTAGAGAACAGTGGTATTGGAATGCACTCCGCACTGGAGCACGCACATAAGCTGCTGGAATATCAGAACAGACTGCAATGCTAAGTATAAATAAAATATCACTAAAAATCAATTCATATATCATTTTAGTTACTTTTCCTATTTCTACGCTTACATATAACATTGCACTTGTGACATGTGAATGACTTTTGTGTCATTCAGCATCCTTTCCTTCCAAGAATTTGAAGATTGATAGCAAAAGAGTAAAAGAAATGGAGCAGAAATGAGTGAGCTGGGATTAGATTGTGTCTTCTCTTGCTACTTATGATTGATGCTGTTCTGAGTGTAGACATTTTTTAAATAAAAATCATAGCTTTTATTTCCTGTGCTCAGCTAAAAATCTGACAAATCCTGTCTCACATCTGGGGATAAGTGATCCGCACTGCAAGTTGTAGGCAATGGACAGATAAGTTACATATAAGGGAGTTGTTTTACCCGATTTGTATTTCTGTCCATTAAACAGAAGCTCCAGGCTCCTTCTGGAATATTAAAAGTCAACAGCTACAAATACTGAATCTGCTGACTTTTAATATTTGGACACTTACCTGTCCAGGGATCCCACAATTTCCTCACCCAAGCTAATTCTTCAATTGGATTTGGTGCAGGTGTCGGCATCTCAAGTAAGGGAAACAGGAAGTGAAGCCTTGCAGCCTTGTTTTCGTAATGCGCGGGCGCTGCACCTACTAGATTTAAATTTACTGACACAACATCCAAAATGTACTGGCACAGCCAAGTTTTACTGACATTTCCAAGAGTTACAAAAAATACAGTTGTAAGTGCAAATGTCAGTATTTAGGCTACAAAGAAGTACAACATGCAATTAGCAATGTCATTTAAAGCAGAGTTCCACCCAAAAGTGGAACTTCCGCTTTAGGTGGTCCTAACCCCCTGACATGCCACATTTGGCATGTCATTTTTTGGGGGGGGGGGGAGCGGGTACCTAGTTTTGACAGGTAACCCGCTACCACTTCCGCTCGGAGCGCCGCGGCACCCTGAGCGGAAGTTCTCCTCTCCCCCTCCCTCCCTGCAATCTTCTGGGACACGTCAGAGGTCCTAGAAGATTGCCGGCCAATCACGGTGCGTAGCGCAACTCGCGCATGCGCAGTGTGTACCCGGCTGTGAAGCCGCAAACTGTCACAGCCGGGTGCCCACACCAGCGATGCCGGCGCCGCAGAGCAGAGAGGGAGAAGAGCGAGGCTTCGGGCAGCCGCATCGCTGGACCGTTGGACAGGTGAGTGTGTGAGGCTGGAACTCCGCTTTAAGGTAGATATTAAGACAAAAAACATATTTCTTTTCTAATTTTCAATATAGTAAATAAGTAGCTCAGGGACAGGACTCAGAAGGGTAATAAACTAGAATGGGCAGGCACAAATTGACTCCCATAGTGACAGTGACAGCAGTGTTCAGCAGCACAGATGATGACGGCACCTCACCGACACCTCCCCTCCTGAGTCACAGTGACAGTCTCTCTGCATGCCAGGCAGTCCCTTCAGTCCACTCCAGTCTAATCAGCACTGACAGTCCATCTCCTGGTTTGCCTTGGCTTCGCTCGACTCCCATGCACCATGACATCACAGGACACACTCAGGCACCTACTCCGCCAGACTCCCCTCGCCGGTACCGTCCAAACACACTGTAGCAGGCACTCCAATGGTCTCGGCTGGCCTTGGGCCAGAACTATGCTTGCGGAGCGTCACAGCCATATTTTTAACTGGCAACCTTTTCCTGTCACTGGCATTTACTAGCAGGAGAAAGTGAGAATCTTTTACTGACTGCCAGTAAAAATACTGACGATTGGCAACACTGTCCTGTAGTCTTCTGGGACCTGTGATGTGTCCCAGAAGACTGTGGGGTAAGGAGGGGGGGCTTCCGGCTCAGTTCTCCGCAGCGATTTGAGCTTGGAACCTGCCAAAACCAGGTACTCGCTCCCGCCCAAAAGTGCCAAAAGGTGGCAGTGGAGGGGGGGGGGGGTGCAAACAGGTGGAGCTTCCGCTTTTGGGTGAAACTCTGCTTTCAGTCATGATAATTACACAGCCCCATTAAACAAGAGGATGACACCACTTACAGATAGTTTAGGAACACAGCGGTGTCCCCCACTCCCACCCCTTTCCAATAAATGTACAGATTTGTATTCAGCACATCTGATTGGCTACTAGCCCCTCTCCCAGACTGAAGGCTATTGTCAGTCTAACAATAACTATTTATTATTGCTTACCTAGCTGGATTTATTTGTGTCTTATATCTACCTGGAGTTCAGTTTAAAAGAAATAGCAGTTTGTAAGGTTGTTTATGTGTCCTTTTTCATACCTGGATTCAGCCAACCAACAATAGCCTGAAGTCTAGGGGAGGATGTGTGGCCCTTAGGTTCCCTTCTCCTCTGCATTGGGGGTCTTTTAGATTCCTTTCTCCCTTGCCTTGAGGGTCTCTCTCTTTGGAAGAGCCCCTAACCTAGAACTCAGTGGTCGGCCTTGGCTGATCACAAAAAGAAGAGTCTGCCGGGTCTTTTGGCTAGATGGATCTGAGTGTGCTTTGCCCCCTTAAAAAGTCTTGTCTCTAGGGAGTCAGGGAGGGGTCCTTCCTCTTCAGGAGCGGACCATATGACACACCCGAATGCATTTTTTGTGTGAGTTTACATACATTTTTTTAATCACTGTGTTTTGCTTTT
The DNA here is from genome assembly GCF_965119305.1 of Pelophylax lessonae. Classification (NCBI taxonomy): domain Eukaryota; kingdom Metazoa; phylum Chordata; class Amphibia; order Anura; family Ranidae; genus Pelophylax; species Pelophylax lessonae. The sequence goes on along the minus strand of NC_138779.1, from coordinate 110,304,379 downwards.
GCACACACACTGCAAAAAAAAAATTGTATTCATTTTGTACTGTATTTTTCTTCCCATGTGAACAGATCAGCATTGTGTATAGTCTAACAGTAAATTATGCTCTGTCTTTTGTTCCTGCTGCTATATCCTTGGGTAGGAAATCAACAGTCACAGCCAGAAATGACCATTTGAACCGGGGAAACAACCAATATATTGACAAAGACACCTGCCACTTTATCTGGACCCTGTACAAAATCATAGCCTGTCTGTCACCAGGGAGTGTATTAGGCATCTCAGAGTGATCCCCTGTCAGTTGGCGTACAAAGCTTTTGGGAAGTGTCATTATAAATAGAATCTGTTGGGGGTATGTACACGACTCTTCTTATCCCATGGCAGCTCTTCTCTCTCAAGTTATTTTAGCTATCTTGCCATGTATAATTTTTGACGGATGCCCGAGTTATATCTTATGTCTGCAAGTATGACTGGGATTTACAAATGATTATTTAAAGATGCACTTCAGCTAATAAAAAAAAGAAAAAATATTTTGCAGTGATTGCGAACCTATGCCTATCTGTAACACTTTTTTCTGGTTGATTATTGGACACAAGCATTTTCAGGGGAAGTTGACTAAATGCATGTGTTTTAAGTCTGAAGACATTATTTATTTGTAGCACCCTCCTAGGTAGGTGCTAGAGAGAGAGTATAGCTTTAGATCTTTTCTGCTTACCAGAAAGATTGCCAGATAAATCTATATTGCTCTCTGCCTACCAGAGAGCAGGATCTGCTAGTGAGGTCTGCTCATGGTGCTCAGGTGCAGCTCAGCTTGTCTGAAGTGTTTCACACTGGTCCAATAGGGAGGCATATTGGACAGTGGGAGGAAACCTGACAAGTGAGTGTACAGGCATTTAGTACAGCCCTGATGATTGGCAGAGGAAAGTGCCTTGGTGCATGCTGGGATATTGTATAAATGCCACAATTCTTTGTAGCATAGATTCAACAAGGTGTTGGAAACATTCCTCAGGGGTTTTGGTCCATATTGACATTATACCATCACGCAGTTGCTGCAGATTAGTTGGCTGCACATTCATGATGGGAATCTCCTGTTCTATCACATCTCAGAGGTGCTCTATTGGATTGAGATCTGGTGACTGTGGAGGCTATTGGGAGTACAGTTAACCCATTGTCGAGTTCAAGAAACCAATTTGAGATGATTTAGCTTTGTGACACTGTGTGCCACAATGCAGTGTGTGCATTATCCTGATGGAAACAGCCATCAGAAGATGAGTACACTGTAGTCATAAAGGGATGGACATGGTCTGCAACAATACTAAGGTAGGCTGGGCCCTTTAAACAATGCTCATTTGGTACTAAGGGTGCCCAAAGTGTGGCAAAAAAATATATTCCCCACACCATTACACCACCACCACTAGCAGCAGCAGGATGGATCCATGCTTTCATGTTGTTTACACCAAATTCTCACCCTACCATTTAAATGTCACAGCTGAAATTGAGACTCATTAGACCAGGCAATGTTTTTCCAATCTTCTATTGTCCAATTTTGGCGGGCCTGTGTGAAGTGTAGCCTCAGTTTCCTGTTCTTAGCTAACAGGAGTGGCACCCGGAGTGGTCTTTTGCTGCTGTAGCCCATCTGCTTCAAGGTTCGATGTGTTGTGTGTTCAGTGAAGATATTCTGCATACCTTGGTTGTAATGAGTGGTTATTTGAGTTACTGTTGCCTTTCTATTATTTCAAACTAGTCTGCCCATTGTCCTCTGACCCCTGACATCAACAAGGCATTTTTGTCCACACACTGGATATTTTCTTTTTTTGGAAAATTCTCTATAAACCCCAGAGATGGTTGTGTGTGAAAACCCCAGTAGATTAGATAGTTTTTGAAATACTCAGACCAGCCCATCTGGCACCAAAACCCATGCCACGCTTAAAGTCACCTAAATCCCCTTCATTCCCCATTCTAATGCTCTGTTTGAACTTTAGCAAACTGTATGGTTGAATTTGCATCGCATTTGAACCAAACTCATGCAGGACCCTTTTTTTTTATCTGCACCGGAATCGCATTGCATCGGTGTTCATACCCATGCAATCCGATTCTGCAAATCCCGTTACGTTTTGCAAACTGATTGCGGAGTGTTAACTTAACAGATACTCCGCAATCAGTTTGAATGAATAGGTTGTGATTTTAATGCAGCACTGTGAATTTGCACCAGCATCTAGTGTGAACCGGCCCTAAACACAATGGTTAGTTAAGGTTAAGGATTAATACTTTTCCCCCATAATTCTAGGCCCTTCAGTACCTTTGTATTCTACTAAAGTACTTATCAGTCAATTATCATAGGGTCATAACCCTTTAAACTAGGAATGCACAGATACCGATACCAGTATCAGTGCCAATACCAAGCAAATACTCCCAATATCAAAACCCATACTTTGCGGTGCAATTTGCATCAACACAAAATGAATGGGTACAACATTGCACTGCAAGGAATCGCATGTCATTTGTACAGGAATACAGGAATCCTGTTCGAATTGCATGTAATATTCCCCACTGCTCCTGTGTGTATAGAAAGAGAAAAGCGCCATCTATTGAACAGTTTAAAAAATGTTAGAACTCACAGTACATATCTGGCCACATGCAAAATAATCTACGTAGGTGTCCTAGTCCGCCGATAAAAGCAAATCACGGCCGCTGGAGGTGCTCACAGGGCTGGAGGAGATGTTGAGGCGGTCGGCCCCCAAACTGACATCACTTCCGCCCTATACCCTTGGGGTCCCGAGACTTATCCTCCAGGCCTGTGAGCACCTCCAGCGGCCCTGATTTGCTATCATCGGGGGACAGGGACACTTATGTAGATTATTTTGCATGTGGCCAGATATGTACTGTGAGTTCTAACATTTTTTTAAACTGCCCACTAGATGGTGCTTTTCCCTTTCTTCACACACACACAAGAGTGGTGGGGAAAACCGCATGCGATCCGGAAAGGAATCACACTGCATTTCTGCTCAAATCGCAGGTGATTCTTTGCAGTGCGATTTTCACCAATTTTTTTTGTTTTGACGCAAATCATACCGCAATGTATCGGTACTTGTACTTGCCGATAAAAAAACGGTATCGGTGCAACCCTACTTTAACCACTTGCCGACCAGCCACCGTACATCTACTGCGGCAGGTCAGCTCGTTCCTGCGAAAAGACGTACCTGTATGTCGTTTTTTGGGACGGTAAGTTGGGGCACCCATTCACCACAGGGGAAGCTGATCTGCGGGTCTGGTGGCCTCGATTGCTACCGGGCACCCCGCGATTGCTCCCAATGGAGACCGAACAGCAGTCTGCCGTTGTAAACATGGCAGACCGCTGTTCTGCCTGCAATGAACACAGGGCTCCTGTGTTCCTCCTATTTAGGAACACAGATTCTTGTGTTCATTCCATAAGCCCCCCCTCCACACAGTTAGAAAGCACCCCCTAGGGACACCCCTGGAGCTAACCCCTACTCTGCCAGTGTCATTAGTACAATAACAGTGCATATTTTTAGCACTAATTACTGTAGTAATGTCACTGGTCCCCCCAAAAGTGTAAAAAATGGCAGTTAGGTATCCGATCTGTCTGCCCCAATGTCGCAGTCCCGCTAAAAATCGCTGATCGCTGCCATTACTAGTAAAAAAACAAATTTAAAAATTGACATAAATCTTTCCCCTTGTTTGTAGACATGATATCTGTTGCGAAAACCAATCAATATACACTTATTGGGATTTTTTTTACCAAAAATATGTGGCAGAATATAAATTGGCCTAAAATGATGAAAAAAAATAGATTTTTAATTTTTTCATATTGACAAATTATGTTTTTTATTTTTGGTGATCAAATACCACCAAAAAAAAAAAAAAGCTCTATTTGTGGGAAAAAAAGAACATTAATTTTATTTGGGTACAGCGTCGCACGACTGCGCAATTGTCAGTTAAAATAAGGTAAAAATGGCCTGGTCATTGAGGGGGAAGACTTTAAAGTCCAGAAGTGCTTAAACTGCTGAATTCCTTTAAAAAATGGTTACATTAATATCCACCAGAAGGTTTGGAAATGAAACCTGGTCACTGTTCAAAAATATCATTTTGGTTTCTTCATGCTTTATAAGGAAATGCTTTAACACTTTTTCTACAAAAAGTTCCGTTACTGAAAGAGGCCTGCATTGAGAGACTGCACTGAATGTTCACCCTTTTGCCAAACTGGATTACAACATGGGACCAGCCATCAAAAGAATTCTAACTGTTTACAGAACCACTGACTTCCAGCTGCCCAGATTCATTCATCTTTGGCATGTGGATGTTAGGGGATTAACTGGGTCATCGTTCATGCCCGTGCCACATTAAATAAACACTCTGATCAAACGTAAAAATTTACTCAGCCGGCCTGCCGAGTGACTCAAACTTTCATCCTTGCATTTGTCTTGTGCAGTTGGCAGCCCTGGTCTGTGAATCTGTAAATTACAGTTTTTATTTTCTAGATAACTGATTCTGATGCTGCAAAAGTACAGGCCAAGTGACGCTAGGTCCTCAACATTATCCTTTCTATTTCCCTGAGAAAGAGAATGTACGTATGCTTCTCCATTTTATCTACTATAGCGAATGCTTACTGTAGGGTGACCAGATGTCCCCCATTTCTGGGGACAGTCCCTAGATTGAGGACACTGTCCCCGGTCCAAGGCTGTCCCCGGTTTTGTCCCCGGATTCAGGGCTGATTAACGTAGACAGGGCATCCCATGCTGGCTGAGAAACAGCCTGGTGGCTCAGATGCAGACGCCCCCTGCTGGACAATCTCACTGCCACTCCTGTTGCTGTTCCAGGAAGGAGAGGCAGAGACAAAAATTTGACTATGTGGAGGGCTGAGAACGGAAGATGAGCATATGTGGGAGGGGGTCTGTTTGTACACAGGCGAGGGCAGTGAGGGAGCCGGGGACAGAGCTGATGCAGCTACATGGGGAGACGGAGAGTTTAGCTGTTGTGGGGAAAGGGCTAAGAGGTGGCTGCAGAGATAATCAGTGGGAGAAGGGTGCAGAGGTGAGCTATAGATGTGGGGGCAGAAGTCCTGTACCCAGTGCTACGTGTATTATGCAGTCCTGTGCCCAGTGCTCTGTGTATTATGCAGTCCTGTGCCCAGTGCTCTGTGTATTATGCAGTTCTGGGCCCAGCGCTCTGTGTATTATGTAGTCCTGTGCCCAGCGTTCTGTGTATTATGCAGTCCCATGCCCAGCGCTCTGTGTATTATGCAGTCCCGTGCCCAGCGCTCTGTGTATTATGCAGTCCTGTGCCCAGCGCTCTGTGTATTATGCAGTCCTGTGCCCAGCGCTCTGTGTATTATGCAGTCCTGTGCCCAGCGTTCTGTTTTATGCAGTCCTGTGCCTAGCGCTTTGTGTATTATGCAGTCCTGTACCCAGTGCTCTGTGTATTATGCAGTCCTGTGCCTAGCGCTCTGTGTATTATGCAGTCCTGTACCCAGTGCTCTGTATATTATGTAGTCCTGTGCCTAGCGCTCTGTGTATTATGCAGTCCTGTACCCAGTGCTCTGTGTATTATGCAGTCCTGTACCCAGTGCTCTGTGTATTATGCAGTCCTGTGCCTTTTGCCAAAAATAAATAAATAAATACATGTCCCTAGATTTCATTTTAAAAATCTGGTCAGCTTACCTTACTGTTTATTTTACAGCTTATTATTATAAAATACAGCACATTCAAAGTGATACAGGTGATGTTTGAGAGTAATAAACTACTACAAGATAGACTATCCTTAACTAAATATATATAGGAAATGAGACAAAGACATCAGAGAAGAGAAAAACCATTAGAAATGAAACACATCTTTGAAAGATGCTTTACTAAAATTGTTAATCTTGTTTTAGCATCAACATTTCTAAACTGACCTGTAACTTTGAAGTCCATCTATACTTGACAGCACAAGGCAATGTAACATGTTTGCTGTATAGCAAGAAAAATCATCCGCCTGAATGTACCTCCTGTGTGTAGCCCCTCCACCCCGATCTGCCTCCTTAGCCTAATAGAGTAAACTCCCCTTTTATTGAGAAAAATATATTCCTCTCTGGGCGATCTTTGTATATTGCAGGGATGTTACCAAACTATGTTGCAGAGTCCTACCTTTTGTTATCTAGAGAAATTGCTGTTTGTTTGTCTGTGTCCATGTGCTCAGTGAATCTGTATGGGAGTGGTTTTATAAATGTCAATCAGCTGCTGCACCTGCAGGGGTCTAATGAAGGAAGCTGCTGGGTCTGCATCCCTTTAGACGTGATTTCCCTTTGAGAGAATCACACCAAAAATGCAATTTTAGTTGCAGGGGATGCTCAAAATAAAATCTGTATCTTTATGCAGACTTCTTGGAAAATCAGTAAGCCAATCACACAATCAGGGAATTACATTTCTTGGGGGTGTTCTGTATACCATCTGTGTACAGAACACCTCCAGGTAGCCATATTGCATTACATTCTACAGAAAGTTACAGCGTACCAAGCATGTTTGAAAGAATTTACTGTTGATTGTCTCATACACATAGAGGGAGCCAAAAATCTGGGGACCCCATCATTTTAAATAATTCTGGATTTCGATAAGTCCCCCGTCTGCAGACTCTCAAATCCTCCATCCCCACAGAATGTGGGATGAGGCCCTTATCACCATCAACATGGGAACATTGTGCCCTGAAGGAGGAGGAGACTTTGGCACCCTGGTTGCAAGGTGCCTTCCCAATGCTGAGAGCAAGTAGCCCGATATGGTCAGGAGTGGGGGAGCACACTCACTGCCCCTCTTTCCTGGCCACCCAAGTTGCATGACTGCTAAGGGTCTGGTTTGAATTTGTATCGTAAAGGAAACCCCCTGTCATTTTTTTCCCCCTAAAGGGACAGTACACATTTTTTTAAGCAATGTATACTGTCCATTTAAAAAAATTTGTATAGGGTCCCCCTAAACATTGATAAAGGACCCTTATCTAGGCATGCAGCTGCAGCTTTGTTGGCCAGAAAAGGGGGGACAATAAGTGTACACCCCCTATCCCATCCTTAACCATACCAGACCACATGCCCTCAACATTGGGAGGGTACCTTCTAAAATATTAATGCTGATTGCATCCACAATTTCACATGAAGTTTTAAGGCACCCCAAAACATGTTATTTACACTCTTAGCGCCGGCTGCACCCAAATATGCGGCCTCTCAGCGGGTGGGCCATGAAACTGAGCAGCCACGTATTTGCGTGCATTAGTGCAAATACAGCTGTGCCGTGAGTGCATGCCCTGCATGCTCCCGGCACAGTGGGCTAATGGAAAGCTCCTGAGCGCTACTTGCAATTGGGAGCTTTCTGATCATGTCACCACCATGGCCGCCAATGACGGCGGTCACATGATCATAAACCTAGCCCTGCCTCCTGACATACTAAACCCCTTAAAGAGGTTGTAAACCCTTTTTTTTTTCACCCTGAAAGAGAAACACATAATGCGCTAGTATGCATTGCATACTAGCTCATTATGAAATACTTATCTTAGAACGAGCCCCCGCCGTGCCGCCCGCTTAGCTGTAGGACGGGCGACATGTCCAGTCGCCCGTCGTCCGGGATCGCGGCATCCAGCCATCTGATTGGCCAGAACCGCGGTGACGTCACTCCCGCGCAGGAGCCAACGGTCACGGCACAGAGTTCTGAAGGAACGGCACCAGCGACCGTTCCTTCAGAGTGCATGCGCCAGTGACGTCACTGGATGCATGTAAGGTAAATATCTCCTAAACGGTACATGTTTAGGAGATATTTACAGTACCTATAGGTAAGCCTTATTATAGGCTTACCTATAGGTACAAGTGTCAGAGGAGGGTTTACTTCCTCTTTAAAGGGGCTGAGAGGTGCCGGCTCCAAGGGGTTAAAAGATTTGTGTATTTCTAATGTTGCCCTTCAAAGTGATTGCAAAGTCTCGTTTTTTTTTTTTTTTCTATTAAAATAACAAACACATTATATTTAGCTGCCCTTTGCAGCTCAGGTCCTCCTTTTCTCGGGTCCCTCTTTGGCTCTCCTGGCCCCTCCCTCCTGTTGAATGCCTCCACAGCAAGCAGCTTGCTATGGGGCACCTGAGCCAAGCTGCAGCTCCATGTGTCTATTCAGAGACAGGGCTGCCATTCGGACTTGCCCCTCTCCTGATTGGCTAACTGAGTTTGATTGACAGCTGCGGGAGCCAATGGCACTGCTGCTGTGTCTTAGCCAATCAGGAGACAGAGTCCCGGGTGGCTGAGGCACTTGTAAACATCACTGGATATAGATGGGGCTCAAGTAAGTATTAGGGGGCTGGGCGAAGCTGCTGCACAGAAAAGGTTTTTTATCTTAATGCATAGAATGCATTAGGATAAAAACATTCTGTCTTTACAACCCCTTTAAGCTGCATTAAAAAACCATCTGCCGTGTAAACAGTGTTTTTGTTTTATTTTTGTTTTTGCATTGGTACATATCCCCCATGGCAGTGCCTAGCAACTCATGACTTTCTATAAAAAAAGCTTGCAAACTGGCCTTGAGAAAAGCGAAAAGCCAGAAAAAAATACCAAGATTCAGATCCAATGGGTTTCCAATAGGTTTTGGCGCTATGTTCAGGTTTAGAAAACTGTTTGCTGGGTTCGCTAAACTTCCTGCGAACAAACCTTTGCTTGGTTCAATAATTTCTATTCACCACCCAGGTAAAAGCACTGAATAAGTAGAGGGAGACTTCCTTAGCTTTGCGTAAACTTCAACTTTCAAATAGTTGATAATCACACATGAATCTTGAGGCTTCCAACAGCAGATGATCCTGAAAGGACAGTGTGGGGAAGGACAGTATAGGAAGCCTATAACACCCATAGAGCATTGAACCTAGTTGACTACTATAGGTTCACTTTAGGCACAGGCACTGCTGTAGTTCACAGCCAAATAAAGAAACAAAAATAGTGTTTACGTGATCAGCTCTCTTGCAGCTCTAGGATCCTGCATTATCCAGAATTATCTGCATAGGGTGTGTCTGTTTTCTCTGCGTGTGCTTTCTTCATTCCAAATATCATACCAAAGGCTCATGTCAACTGGCATATGTCTGCGTTCTGCAGGTCTGTAACCTCACATTGGCTTTAGAGAAAAAATAAATCATGACAGTTCAGAGTTTTACCTGTTTTGCATTGCATTGTGTTTCCTTGGACGTAAGATGTCCTACCGAGGTTTGTTTGTACTGCAGGCAATGCTGGGGTCAAATGCAGTCTTTTCTTGTAAAACACTGTGTTTTTCATTTGAATACAGCATTCGAATGTTAAATGCAGCATTTGACAAGAACTTTATCAACATAATCCCTAATAAATTGGACTAACACAGTGTATGTCAATGTAAATGACTGTTCTGTATTCAATGCATATTAATAAAATAGAGGAAAATAATTTATTTATACACAATATAGCCATTATTTTGTCTTACATTTACTGGTCCTTTCAAGATATATTCTTTGTTGACAATGTTAACTTAACCTATGTGACATGTAAGTTTCCATTAAAGTGGGTGTTAATTCTCTGGTATGACTAAACAGAATGTGTTGTTATGAAGTATTCTGTAACAACGCTGAACATTTTAATATACATTGCTAGCATACTGCACCAATAAGATAAAAGTCACAATAATATAATTGACTTGGGAACTTCTATGCCTTCCTCTGCCTCCCACCTGTAAGCACTTGTTGCACAGATAGATAAGTAGAGGTAGTTCGATATCATGGAGAGGATATGGCTTGGTAATAGAGAGATGTGGTTGCATTGGGGGGATGGATATGGCTGCAATACAGGGGGTAAGCAGCAGATATATAACACTTCCTCTTTTATTTCCTCTTTTCTTTACCTTCATTTTGTAAAACTTCTTTGGATGTCCACTTCACTGCCTGCGGGACATGAGCACTCCCAATTGGATGGTGGCCGGCAGGGTCCTCTCAGAAGAGAGAAGAGGACTGGCATTATCACAGGGACAAAGTAGCAGACCAGTGATCTCGAAGCACTGGATTATTAATCCCCTGCCATGGAGACAGTGGTGGCAAGGGACCTGGGTGGAGGATTAATGTTAGTATTGTTGGCTTCTCCAGTGTAGTTTAGAGAGGGGTGGGAGATAAGTGTGTTAAAAATTTTGTTTTATCCCAGAAGGGGCTTTAAGGATATCATGTATTATTATATGGTTACATATTATTATAGAAAATAGTAATAAAATGTTAATTAAAATATTATATTTTGTTGCTGGAGAAAAAGAAACAGAGGTCCACGTAATACAGCAGGAAGCAGATTACATGTGTCACTGTTTTTGCTTTCCTGGGGGAAAAACACCAGTAGGACACAATAAACTCAAATTGCTCCTCCTCTGTTCAGCACAAGGGAGAAAATAACAGCCAGCAGGATTCAAAGTGTTCAGCAGGGACAGTCCAGCAGGCCATCCTACCTACTAGGCATTGCTGACTCTGTTATCCATGCCCCCACCTCTGTTTACCGATCTGGCCCATCTCGTCTCCTCTGCATTGCCAGCTGCATTACCCACACCCCCTACTCTTTATACTGATCCAGTCCATCCAACCTCCTCTGCACATGCACATTGCTACCAACTCCTCTACTCACACCCACTCCAAAGAATACTTATCCTCTACACCTTCACCCCAGATGCCCTGTTCCCCTGGTAAACTTCCCCTATACATCATCAGAAGTTGAGAAATTGGGACAATCGAGAAAGGAAAAAACACAAAGCATGCTTCTCCTGCCATGGCAAAAATGCTAGTTTGGGCTGAATGTTGGCCTTTGCCTCAATAGACATGGTTAAAAGAAAACAAAAAATAGGTATACTTGCACGCTGCTATGTTCAAAACAATAAAGTTGTATATCAATAATCAAAAATATGTGTATCTAGTGCTACGGGATCACTCACACCAAAACACACTCTCATAAACTGTGTATACGCTATGTATCTATAAACCAAGTGGTGCCACTCTCCTATTATAACCAAAGTGTGATACTGTTAAATAGTGTTACTGTCTCTTTAATGTATTGATATCATCCAAAGAAAAAGTCCATATGAAACAAAAGATTGTGACAACATAAAAATAAATAAAACAGTTCATCAATGTCCTTTGATGTGATGTGAACCCTATGAAACACCAACTCCAACAAAGCATGAATCTACTCTAAATTCCCCTATGCTCCTAAAGAAAAACTATTTTTTTCTTTAAGAACATAGTGAACAAGTGTCAACCATTCTGTGCTGCAAATATCTTCATACAATTGTGACTGTCCCTTCACCAGATGTGCCCTCACCTGGGGTATATGACCAATGGATGGTCTATATTCATCTTTTTCCCACCATAGGGGATCTTTAGTAATGTTCCAATGTTATAGACATCTTGGGGTTTTTTCTCCACTCCTTGGTTTCACCGCCCCACAGCCAAGTCACCATAAAAGAAAACTTTACATAGTGCTTATCCTTAAAAACAACCAGTCTTCATTTTAAAAACAGCTAATATCAAGCACTCAGATTTATATGGTGATGTAAGTTCACCAGACTACAGATAGCATATAACCATAGCCATATAGCTTAGAACAGTATTCCCAGGTAATTTGTCTACTGCGATTCCTCGTGTCTCAAACCTCAAGCACGCAGTGATGTCAGAAGGTCCCTTCTATAATAGGAGCGCCGCTCCACTTGGTTTATAGATGGTTAAAAGTAACTCCATGCTTGTTGAGTAAAAAAAAAAAAAAAAAAAAACCCTCTGGGTGATCTGTTTAACAAGCCTTGTTGCAGATTCCTACCTGTTTCTGCTCTGAAGAAAAAGCTGTTTGTTCCACTTTTTTTGAGGCATTCTGCACATCAACTGTGTACAGAATGCCTCCAAATTGCCATAATACATTGAATATATATGGTCTGTGTAGCAGTTGTATATTACTGTATTTAATATATTTTTTTACTTGCTATTCATTTTTTTCTATGAAAGCGTCTGAGTCTTTTCACAGTACATGCTTCACATAAATGCTATAATCTTTGTACCCACAAAAATAAAATATTAAATAATAATAAATTGGCTAATACTTTGTCCAAGCCTATCTTATAGAAGAACTTCATTTAAAAAGTATTAAGCAACCAGTAGCTGTTGATACAATAAACACTGTTAGGTGCATGTATTGTACAGCAGTAAGAACTTTGTTAAGTACAACACAATGTATATGGTGCAGTAGTCAGCGGTATGTATCATAATGCTCCTTATAGTACTGGCCAGTAGGAGGAAAAAAGTGGATGGTGTCTTTGGTCATTCGGAGGAAAAAAAAGGCCTGTCGGTGGTCAGTGGGAGCAAAATATTTCTAGAATCAGTGGAAAGTGGGAGGAAATAATGCCTGGGATTTATAGGCAATAGGAAAAAATGCCTAGAGGCAGTGGTCAATGAGAGGAAGAAAATACCCAGTGTTAGTAGTCAGTGAGCGGAAATATGCCCCAGGAGAGATCGGGGATAGGGTTTAGGAGAGAGAAGAACCATTGTTCTGTAGGGGAGAGGGGCAATGATGCTTTGTGGAGGGAAAAAGGGAACAGTGATGCTCTGTGAAGAGACAGGTACTCTTTGGGGGTGAGGCAGGGCACTGGTACTCTATGGGGGGTAAGGGAGGGCACTGGTACTCTATGGGGGGTGAGGGAGGGCACTGGTACTCTATGGGGGTGAGGGAGGGCACTGGTACTCAATGGGGGGTGAGGGAGGGCCGTGGTACTCTATGGGGGTGAGGGAGGGCACTGGTACCCTATGGGGGGTGAGGGAGGGCACTGATACTCTATGGGGGGTGAGGGAGGGCACTGGTACTCTATGGGGGTGAGGGAGGGCACTGGTGTCCGCTGAAGCAAGGAGGCCTATAGTGACACTGCACTAGTACTCTGTACAGTCTTTTTTCCTTTTATATAGTAAAAAATGAAAAACCCAGTGGCGATTAAGTCCCACCAAAAGCTCTATCCATCTAAAAAAATGATATAAAATCCATTAGGGTACAGTGTTGTCTGCCTGAGTAATTCTTAGTCAAAGTATCACAGCACTGAAAACTGACAAATGGCCTGGACAGGAAGGAGATTTACCATAGTGGTCTTCAAGTGGTTAAAGAACAAAGAACTAATTCATTATGTAGGCATTATTATAGCACAATATTGTAAAGCACTGCACAGCATGAGGTGCATTATAATAAAATAAATGAATATGACAATACAAATTAAAAAAAAACCAACAATGATACCATAGGGAAATAACGACCTTGCTCCCAAGCTATTTATAAAATAGTCCCTCTCCCAATACAGCAATCTACAGTACAAAACACAGATACAAGCCACTGCAAAAGTACACCAGAGCTCACATTATAACATAATATAGACCAGGATCATGCAATACTCTGCGGTGCCCACAATATAACCTATTGCAATGTGAAGCACTTTGCCCTAATGTGAAGAATTTCTACTTATAACTCTTTGTAGTCTAGTGAAGGGAAAAAAGTTGCATACAATAAAAAGTGATAACTTACCCGTTCCTGGACTCCTTTACCTTAGTGACAGTGTGCACTGTGTTTACTGTGCCTATAACAACAAAACAACCATGCAGGTATATGTGGCTGTCTAATGACAGCTACATACAGGAGAGCCCTGCTTCTCATTACCCGCACCCGGAAGTGAAAGCAGAGCTGTATGTGGTTGTCATTGGATAGCCCCATACAACCACTGCCTGAACATAAGGCTTTGCTGGGACTACATACCAGATGGTTCCTGGTACATAGCTCTTTCTGGGTTAGTTGGGTGTTGGGTGGGTTGGGTGTGTTGTGTTACGGTCTGTGCTAGCCTAGCTCTTCCGCTTACCTCCCTACATAGCCTATATGTAGCTGCTGGGGGAGGAGTGAAGGGGAATACTGAGTGACAGCTCTGAGTCTGCTGGGGTTATAGACATTAGAGATGTGCGCAATGGAAAATCTGTTTTGTTTTATTTTCTTACCTCCCTACATAGCCTATATGTAGCTGCTGGGGGAGGAGTGAAGGGGAATACTGAGTGACAGCTCTGAGTCTGCTGGGGTTATAGACATTAGAGATGTGCGCAATGGAAAATCTGTTTTGTTTTATTTTGGATTCATTCGTTAGGTAAATCATTTAAGATAATTAATTTATTTGTCATAACCATTGTAACGGAGCTCCAATACCCAGCCTAGGTATCTCCACTGTATAATCCTTGGAGCTGAGGAAGTACTAAAATATCCAAGGTAAAATCCCCCCCCCCCCCCCAGTAACTGGACGACACACAGTTCTGGAAGTCAAACTGTACTAAGTTTGTTTATTGAAAAGACAAGGGATCTACAATCTAGGAAAACCCCTCCCTCTTCGAGCCATCCCACACACAAAGCTGAACATCCCATAATAACCTTACTCACAGGAACAATAGAACAATGGAATGCAGGTATTTAACAATAACAAACCCCCACCCATCTCCTGAGGGACACTGCTCCCTCACTCTTTCTAAAAAAAAAACACACTCTTAGTGTCCATTCCGCTACAACCATTATATTAGAATTATTCATTTTGGGAATTAATTTTGTATATTTGGATTAGTTTCATATATTTGGATTTGTTTCATATACTCGATTTGAAATTTTCAGACGTTATTTCAGAAGATTGGCTATATTTGTTTTAATGTGTTTATTCATTATTTTGGGAGATTACCTACACACTCTGGGTCATTCCTGCTTGTCCAACCCACAAAGAGAAATGGGATGAGCTGATTGGACGATATCGACTAGATTTATTTATTATGTTTTGATTCAGAGATTCTGATGGATCCACCTCCATTCAACCCAAACACAATAAGTAGAATTTATTATCTTCTAATATTTCACTTTTATACCTTACTGTATTTATTGCAATATGTTTTCATTTCATATGCAGTGCATATTTTATATTAATGAAAAATGTTAATGAAAAATAAAAGCAAAATGGATCTGAATCAATTTGGATCATTTGGTATTTTGTTATGTTTTCTTGGATGCTTCAAACATTAACAAAGGCCCAAACTATTGCATTATGCAATCCAAATGAAACAAACTGTTTTTTTTTTATTTATTTCAGATTTGTTGAAATTCGTTATCTTTGTGAATCTGAGATTTGGATACATCCGAATTTCCAAAAAACGAAAATTTGTCCAAATTTTGATTCATAGCGAAACTAATCACATACGTCTAGTAGACATCAAATTCAAGAGGATGGCACCCAACACCGGTCTCAGGGCTTTTGGATGTCTGTACATGAAATACTTTTACAGGCATCCCAAAAATAATATGCATAAAACATGATAAATGTGGTATTATTTAAGAAATATTCTCTTAAAGTCCCCTGCCTGGCAGCAGGGTCCTTTTAAAGACACTTTCAGAAAAAACATAAATATATGTTTGTACTCTCCTGTGTAGAGAGGGAGCAGTAATACTGAGGTCACCCACAAGCAGCCATCAGTTATATTACTAATCAATGCTAGGCTCCTTAGGCCCCTTTCACACAGGAAATCCGCTCAGGTCCACTGTCAGTTTTTCAGGTGGACCTAATCGGAAGGTCCATGCATTCCTATGGATAGGCAGGTGTAAACAGACTTGAGTCTGTTTACATTAGTCTACTTCTGGGTTTGATCTGGTCTGCTAAAAAGAAATGAAAGGGGATCTGTCCTCTTCCATTCAAGTGGATCAGATCAGAGGGTAGTTGGGCGTAAATGGACAGCAGAGTCTATTTACTCTGGGTCACCAATAAAGCAGAGCGTGTTCTGTCTGTTTCGGCTCTGCAGAAACTGAGCAGACAGTGGCCTCATCTGCCTGCGCTGCTCTGATCAGCAGGGGATCATTAAGCAGATCCCCTGCTGATCAGAACAGAATCGGCCCCAGTGTTTCATTTTGAGCTGCAGTATTTGGCAATAAAAGTTGCAAAACATTCTCCCCCTAAATAATTGCAATCTTTGCAATTGTTTACACCAGTCTACTTCTGGGTTCGATCTGGTCTGCTAAAAAGAAATGAAAGGGGATCTGTTCTCTTCCATTCAAGTGGATCAGATCGGAGGCTAGTTGGGCGTAAATGGACAGCAGAGTCTATTTACTCTGGGCCACCAAAAAAGCAGAGCATGCTCTGTCTGTTTCGGCTCTGCAGAAACTGAGCGGACAATGGTCTCATCTGCCTGCCCTGCTCTGATCAGCAGGGGATCATTAAGCGGATCCCCTGCTGATCAGAACAGAATTTGCCCCAGTGTTTCAATTTGAGCTTGAGCTGCAGTACTATTTGGCAATAAAAGTTGCAAAACATTCTCCCCCTAAATAATTGCAATCTTCTATTTCATCTTATTAATACTTAGGAATGCTAGAGGGTCTACTGTTCAATGAAACGATAGGGACAGACTGATTTTTTTTTTTTTTTTATGCCAACTTTGCTCAATATTTTTTTACTAAGTATTATTTTTTATATAGTAAAGAGCAAAAAGGAGACAGGGCAATATAGCATTCACTTTATCTGTTACTGGATTGTATATTACTCTTGTGAAGTGCATATCCCCCGGAGGGGCCACTGATAATAACACAGGTTCTCCAAAAATAGTACAGGGGCTGTCAGTGACAAGCATAGGTCCATGCATACCAACAATACAGGCTCAGTGTAGGGACGTCCTTTTAGGATTTATTGCTGAATAACTTGAAACAGGAGAGGAGTTCAGGGGTTCAGGGGTTCAGGATACTTCAAAACAATCAATAGGAGGACAAATTTCTAGCACAAATCCGTACAGCTCCAGACAAACATAAAAGTCCAGCAGTAGATCTTATTCACAATGTCCCATGAGCTGAATGCCACCAAACTTCCACAGGTAGTTCCTCAGTGAGGGAGAAAAAAGATCCTTCACCAGACAAGGATTTCAGGACAGTGCCCTTCAGAAAAAAGCCATTAGTAATCTTTTCCATGTCCTGAGTTGAACACTTGCCGAGGCCAAAACTACAATTCTTGTCTCAGTATAGCTGCATCCCAGGTGCAGCAGCCCCAGGAGAACTGTAACCATCTTTGCAGAGGAAAAATCCTCTGGAAAGTCCTCCCCAAACATTTATCACTACCCCAGCCACCTTCTAAATGCCCCTTTCCAGGGATTGGCTGAGGCATTATAAATATTCCTAACTTGATATCTGACTCCCCCTGCCCTATATTCTGGAAGCTTCTCCCAGAAGCACGTAGGAGAAATCAAATACCCTGCTAGGAAGTCCTGACCAGACAGAAACAATAGATCACTGCTCCATTGACTACAGTGAGGCCAAAAAGTAAATTTAGTCTAACAACCTAACTAGAGCAAACCGCTACACTTGGAATTCTTCTTTGACAAGTTATTGCAAAGAACCATGGGTTGCAAGAAGTGAAAGCAGCCAATAAGATTTTACTTCGTCAGATTATGGCAGTCAGGATAATAATGGCTAATTGATTGCTATAGATAAACTAGCTTTGCCTGTTGTTCTTTGTCTTCGGAATTTATTGTTCTTTTATTCACTAAATAAAAAGTATTATCTGTTTAATATTAAAAATTCTTTTAAATATATCTTTATAGTATGACAGGACATGGAGTATAGTGAAGAAGACATTCACATAATATAATACATTTTTTTACGTTAAACATATCTTGTAAAACTTACATCTACTATTTTGTTACATAATAGTTTGTTCTTAGTGCATAGGCTAAGCTTACTCTAGTAATTATACCTTGGAAGGAAGCAGAGTAATAAGCAGTTAGTGACTAAATAACCTTGAATGCTTCTCTATGTATAATTAACATTTTATGTTGAATTTCACCTCCAGAGAAACGTACAGCATTTTCTAGGCTTTCCAAAGAATAGTTAGACTGGTTCCTAAAGGTATATGCGCACTATTCCGCTTTTTTGAAGGGGTGCATTACCTAAAGCAATGTGATAAAGTATAAAAGCAGTGTAATGGGTAAAAAGAAATATAATAGATTTTATGTTTAATATTCAAAGCTTTACTCCAGAAAAAAAAGTATTCATATGGTATTAGTAAACTCATAATCAAAGAATGTATTCGAATGCAAATGATGATGAAAGGCCTACTGTATTTTTTGTTTTATGAAAAACATACACATACTTGTCCTTTAAAAAAGAGTAAAAGTGCTTTCACACTATTCCGTTGAACAAAAAAAATGGGTTAAAAATGCATTTGCGTTTTGATTCATTTTCAGTGTATTTTCTGGTTGCCTGGCTTCAATCATCTACCTGTGAAACATGGATATGTGACTCATAAAAATGCACCAAAAATGCAACTGCGGTGCCTTTTTGATGCATTTTCTATTAATTTTAATGGGGAGCTGCATACATAGTGCTCTTTTGAAAAGTGAACCAAACATGCAGCAAGCAGGACTTTTCAAAACACATCACACCCGCAGCACAGTGGTGTAAAGAGCCCCATTCAATTAAACCACTTGCCTACTGGGCATTTTACCCCCTTCTTGCCCAGGCTAATTTTCAGCTTTCAGTGCACGGTCATGCAACCCCGTACTCATATGAAATTTTTATCATTTTTTTGAGACAGATAGAGCTTTCTTCTGGTAGTATTTAATCACCATTGGGTTTTTATTTTTTGCTAAACAAATGAAAAAAGACTTAAAATTTTGAAAAAAAAGTGCTATGTTTCTGTTAAAAATGTTGCAAATAAGTAATTTTTCTCATTAACTGATGTGCGCTGATGAGGCTGCACTGATGCGCACTAATATGCTGCACTGATGGGCACTGATAAAAAAGTGAATTAAAAAGTTAGTCGCTAGCACACACACCTCAGATACTCAAACATAAACCACATAAATATAATATGTGCTGTACATCAATCCATAAGAATCAATTACTATGCAAATAGTGACAAATGTGACTCGTCCTTTTTTAAGAATCTACAACTACCGTGTCAGCTGTTTATAAAGTGGGGGAAAACTCTTTCAATTAGTGCTAATGTAATGCTGCATGTAATTGCACCATTCAATGGCCTTTCAAATCGCCTTTTCTCATTTCTAACCACCAGGGGCCTAGAAGAATAATGTAATTTCAAACATCGAAGGGGAGGGAGCTTCCTGATGATGCTGGTATGCGAAATGCATTGAGGCTGCGTGTCCGACATCATTGACATCACTTCCTGTTGGGTTTGGATTAGCACCGTCTTTGGAGCGTGCGCCAGCTCGGACCGAGTAGCTTGCAGGACAAAAAACCAGGCTGTTTATGTTGGTGCTGACGTTTGCACCACATAATGTAAGTGCAAAACCGCTTATATATTTTCTATAACTTTTAATAAATGATATCACACTATCTCAAAAATTACATTATTCTTCTGGGTCCCTGTGTTTGGGAATGAGAAAAGGAGATTCAAAGGGCCATTGAATAGTGCAATTACATGTGGCATCATACTTGTGAATTATCATAACTGTGATTTGATGAACAAAAATGGTTGATACCCTTAAAAACATCAAAGGCGTATGTATATAAGATGTGTGGTTAAGTGTGCATTTTGTACACACTGTGGTGGAGCACCAATTGAAGGAGTTTTCCTGCACTTTAGAAAAAGAAGACACGCTTGTTGGAGATTCTTAAAAAAGGACTATTCACATTCATTTGTTATGAACTTTTTTTTCACAATTTGCTTAGTAATTGATTTTTATGGATTGACGTACAGCTAATATTATATTTGTGTGGTTTATGTTTGATTTGTTTTGAGTATCTGAGGTGTGTGCCAGCGTCTGTCTTTTTTATTCTTTCTTTTTTTTTTTAGGTGGACACCTTAACATGTTTTATTTAGGTTGGTGCCACATTTTACACATTATTTGATGGGCACTGATAGACTGCACTGGTGGCCACTGATAGGCTCCTTTCACACGGCCGCTCCGTGTGTCCGCAAATCATCCCATCCATTTGCGGATGATTTGCGGACATAATGTAAGTGAATGGCACTGCGGGTGTCAGCGGAATACCATCCGCTGACATCCGATTTTCCTCCTTTCAGTTCTGTTCCGTTTTTACGAATGGAACAGAACCCCATTTTTCCTTCCGTGTAAAAAATGGAAAGGAAAGAAAATCGGATGTCAGCGGTGTCATCCGCTGACATCCGCAGTGCCATATACTTACATTATGTCCGCATATCATCCGCAAACGGATGGGATGATATGCGGGCACACGGAGCGGATGACAGAAATGTCATCCGCTCCGTGGAAAAAAAAAAAAAAGTCCCGCAGCGGACCTTTCACACGGAGCGGCCGTGTGAAAGGAGCCTTAGGCTGCGTTGATTATCACTGATGAGGCTGCGCTGATGAGGCTGCACTGATGGGCACTGATGGGGCTGCACTCATGAGCCTGCACTGATGGACACTAATGGGCACTGGTAAGGTTGCAATGATCGACACTGATGAAGAGGCACTGATGAGGCTGCATTGATAGGGTGGCACTAATGGGCACTGATATGCTGCACTTATGGGCACTGATCTACTGCACTGATGGACACTGATATAATGCACTGATATGCTGCATGGATGGGTACTGATATACTGCACTGATGGGCACTGATATACTGCACTGATGGGCACTGATATGCTGCACTGCTGGGCACTGATATACTGCACTGATGGGCACTGATATAATTCACTGATAGACACTGATATGCTGCACTGATGGACACTGATTGGCACTGACGTGGCTGCACTGATAATCAGGGCACTGATGATCAGTGCTCTGATTATTAGTGTAAATGTCCTCTGTCACAGGAAAGCCAGTTATCGACGTTCACTGTGAGCATCCTCTCACAGAAAGCTCTGCCTCTTGTGGGTGCATATGTGTGGTGTGTGGGTGGTAAAGCCCTTCCTCTTTGCCAACGCACATATGCAGTACGTGAGCAAGAGGTTAAAAAAAAAACTTATAACTACATTTATTGTTTTTTTTTTACTATCTGCCTACTGTCCAGTTTTGAAACTTCAGAGCAAAATTTTGTATAAAATCTAGTTTAACAAAAAATAGGCTATTTTTAAAAGAAACCAACATACAGGCACAACACAAACAATATACGTACTTCTATAATCTCATGCAAGACAACTCACTGCAAATTTACAACTGATACTGAAAATATCTTACAAGTTGAAAAGACCAACATAGTGCTTTTATTCGACACTATGTTTGTTTTTAAGCCAACCCATGTTCCTGGCAACAGATGCAACTATTTAATGAGCTACTATTACTTTCCAAGAAACACCGTAACTGTGCTAAAATCAGTAAATTTACCCAGGTAACCTAAATCTAAGGGTTCTCTAATCTGTTGTAGACAGATTCCAGAACGCACCTTCAATCACTCTCCTGTTTAGTTATTTTTTTCTACACATGATTGGATAATTTAGGTGGATTTTTTCTTCTTGCCTAGGGCCTCATTCTGCATTAGTCCATCTGTGTTTATAGTACTTGTATTTTTCGGTTAGAAAGGTGACTACAATTTTAGCTCAGTAATGCCAACCAAATCATTACTAGGTCAGAAATGTCATTACTGACCTAATGCAATGTCAAGAAGATGGTAAGTTTCTGGTAAGAGTAAGGTATTTTTTTAGGGGCCTGGTAATTGTTGCACCCATGCAAAGCTTTCAGAAAAAAGAAAATTTTTTAAAACTGGAAAAAATGAATAGAGAAAGATGGGGCTTTACGGGCCAATGGGAGTAGAAGGATCAGACACAAAACCAATTTATAAAACCATATACCATTTTATTAATTTTGAAAATAAAAAGCATGGACAACCATGCACATATTCACAAGGACAAACTAACATTAAAGGAAATTATTGTAAAATCGATCAAAATGAGTCATTAACAGTGTAGAAATACATCCCGTGAGGGAAACAAAACCAAAAGCCTGTGTAGGATGGAAGGTAGGTCTCAGAATGGAATGCGGTCAATGTAGGTCCCCAGCAAGCCAACGCGTTTCGCTCAAGGCTTCCTCAGGGCCTGAGAGACCATGACAGACCGGTATTTCCTCGTTTGTAATGACTCGGGAGGTGACAGGTTGTAGCGACACATAGACTGATAAATATCACTGCTTCAGTATTCAAGTACAGTCTCCGTGTTGTATCTACATTCATATATTTGTTTAGGTTTAAGTGTTCAGCCCCTCAGTCACCACAAAAGTAATGCTTTAGATATATTATGACAATAGCTTATTAGAGCTTGATTGCCAAACTTCCCTGATATATTCGGATATTTTTGAGGATATAGGTAACCAGCACTAGGAAGCTGCACTTCATGTATCAGCCTATAGTTTCCTCTTCTCTTAGGTAGGCCCAGTGGGATAATGGTTTGGTATACCCTTAGCGATATATGGAGGTTATAGCCTATTTACAGTGCAGAGGGGGCTTCAGGCAGGAAGAGATACACATCACAGCATCCTATTTCATACAGATAAAGAGGACAATGTGTCCCGGACTCCACAGGTCCTCTATGTGATAACCACCATTTTTTAAAACTGTAATTTCAGTGTCTCCTCTTGCTTTGGCCAATCAGCATACACATACTTTACAGTTTCTTGAAAAATTTCAAGTGAGGTCCTTTAAAGGTCTTTAGACAAGAACAAGATGTCCGCATATCTGAGCAGATCATATCCATGGATAAGGGGGCAGAATCAATTTCATGAGTTTCACCTATCTATAAGCTGGCTTGCAGTCACTATGATATGGTGTACTTGATGGGCGTAGACACAACATGTTTTAAACCATCAGATCCTGGACAGCATATTCGTTTATTTTAAATTCAAAGAAAAGGAGACTCAAAAAAATATCCTACAACAAGGGTTCTTTTAATGCCTTTTTTGTTTTTTTAGTTACTTTTTTTAAATAACATCTAGATATGTCTTTTCACTCTTTTTGTCTTCTGTTAGACTTTAAATAATTATTAAAGAGTCCATTAAGTACTGTTGGCTCTCTCTCAATCCTTCAATGTGCTGGCGACTGATAGGTAAATATGGGTCTTATTTTTAAGCTATACTTTTAAACCTAATAGCTTTTCATCCACTCATCATAGCATTGGCAAGCTTGATTTAGTGCTTTATTAAGCCATTCACAGGAGGAAATTCGTGAGTCATTGTTATCAATAATGCTAAGCTACAGAACTCTTTCAAGTCACCGCTGTTCATTTTGGTAATCTCGTGCGACCTCCTCACTAACCTTGAAAAAGGCTCAATGTGAATGTATTTGGCTAGTCCTTGTGCTCTGAGCAAATCATTGTATTATATTTTTAGACATTACATACAGTATGTATTGTGCACACAGCATATATACTGTATGCCCTACTGACATCACCTTGAATTTTACCCGGGGTACTGTGGAATTATCTCACGTTGTCATGGCAACCAGCATTTTAAGGAAGTGCATATGCTGCTTTAGAAAATTACAGTAAAGAAGGGACAAGTTAAAAGCAAAAACGAATTTCCTGTTATTTTCTGCTATGACGCTTGTTCAGAAAAATGATTCTATTTCTGTTTCCACAAAGTGGATCGTTTTGTAGGATAAACAACAAACAAGTTTGGCAATTTTTTGTTAACTGAACCATCTGAATAAGTTTAACACTGGTTATAGGTGGGCAAATCTCTCCCCAGTAAGTGACATGTGTGGAGATCTTCTAGATGTATCCAGAGTTATGAAATAGCAAGACCTGTCAACTTTCTTTGCAAACTGAACAGCCTTTTTGCCTTTGGTAAATCAATCCTTTAGTAAGTGTCTATACAAAATGTCCTAAAAGGTGACCAATAATCAACAAGAATGTCTAAACATCCCCAAGTGTGATCAAAAAACTTCATATACACCTTCGCCCTGATGACTGGAGGAATACCCACCCAAACCAAGACCCTCACTTATATAGAGTACTAGGTCATGCATGTTTTTTTGGGGGGGGGGGGGGGGGTGAGTGAATCTTTTACTTCAGGTCTCCAAAAGGAGATACTTAGCACTCTTGAATGACCACCCAAACAATTCTTCTGTCTTCAACTGAACCAATACCTTATGAGGAAAAGATTATAAGCATTGCCAATGGCTGTCTAAAACATATTCCAAAGGCGTTAAAACACAAAACAGGCTCTCATCTTACAACACTATTTATTACTCATACACATAATCTATATAGAAAAAAAGTTAGCACCTTTGAGTTGCAGTAGCGCATTTTAAAATGGACATTTTAATGAGTGCTCTGAAAACATGTGTCATTGCACTTGTCCTACTGCTGTGCATTGTGGTGCCATTAATTATGAATTAAACCTCAATATATTGTACAGTGGATGCCAACATACTGCAGCACCTACAAGGCACATACAATACACTTTGGTGCACTGTGGTGCATCGTAAATAAAAAGTGTTATGTCCAATAATTGGTCTGTTGAGGTGCCAGCTAACTTTTTACAACTTAATGGCTTGCTTTAACACAAAAAAAAAAAAACCTTAAAACATACACAATGGATCATATAGCTGTAAATGGTCTTTTGCATACTCACATTCCTTAAAACGCGTACACACGTACCGATTGTTGTTCGTGAATTTTCGGCCGCCGCCCGATCGGCTGATTATCGGCTTGTTAGTATGATGCTTCCGACAACCGACTGCGACTTTTCGGCCGAACAAAATCTGGTGTGCAGGCTATAAAATTTTTGTTGGCCGTCACCAGAACGGCCGATTGTTCATCAGTCAGTACAGATTTCGGCCGACAAAAGCCAGATGAGCAAGACTGGGCATGCTCAGAGAAGAAAAAACACACGGAAAGTTAACCATCACATGACATCACTTCTGCAGTTGGTTGTTGTTGGCCGACAAAATTTGTGTGCAGTCTAGAGCACATTTCAACCAACAAAACAACACTGGACAAAAGACGGCCGATCGGTCGGCCAACAATCGGTGCGTGTGTACGGGGCTTTAGTGTATAACTTACACCAGTATCATATGCACTTTGTGCATTACAGACCCAAATACTGTGCGGTTGTCGCCAAAGGCAGTGATGGCAATGCAGGTTTTGATGTTTATCTTGGACTACAGAATAATTTGGGACTGTTTTTTATATAGTTGCAAAGTCAATTGTGAAGGATTGACACCACTAAGTCCACAAAAATGTTGTAGGGTTCAATTACTAAAACTGGAGAGTGCAAAATCTGGTGCAGTTCTGCACAGAAACCAATCAGCTTCCATGTTTGTTTGTCAAAGCTTAATTGAAAAACTGAAGTTAGAAGCTGATTGGCTTCCATGCACAGGTGCACCAAATTTCATGAACAACTCCCGTGTATTGTTTCTTCATGCATTATGCAAAGAGGAAGAGCAATCAGAGTTTTTTCATAGTTGGGATAATAGAAAATGATACATGTGTATTTGTCTGTTTACCATTTACTTCATAGAGCATGCCTAGCAAGTGTTATACCACAAAGGCATTTTAGAATACAGTGCACAGTGTGACCAATTTCTAATAAAATAAGGGTTTGGACTAGAACTTAAATAAAAACTATTGCTATAGAAGATTATAGTAGTGCATTTTTCTTAATAGAGAGTTGGATTCTATAGAAAGTACAATTTCAGTTTGAGGTAGAGGCTCACATTGGATTGATGTGTACATACAAGAAGTATTTAAAATAATTATAATGGACTACTAAAAGCATGGATATAGATCTTTCATAATGAATGAAGAGGCTTTATTTTTGTCTGGTAAATGCAGTATTTATATTTTTACAAAGGTTGGCCATTTTTTATTTATTTTTTGAGTAAGCGCCTACTCAGACTGGCGCGACATGACTTGCTGGGGCGACCTGTGAAGTCGCGGTGCACAGCGTGCACCGCCACCTCGGCGCGACTTGCAGGGACTTCATATAATTGAAGTCAATGCAAGTTGCCTCCAGGTCTCCCCAAAGTAGTACAGGACCCTTTTTCTAAGTCGGAGCGACTTGTGTCGCTCCTATTAGAACAGGTCCTGTACTATTCAATGGCGAGCGACCGACCGCGACTTGTCAGGCGACCAAGTCGCCTGACAAGTCGCGCTAGTGTGAATGGACCCTTATGCACATGTTATACCTTGATTGTTTATTTTGTGATGCTTGGGTTGTTGGGCAGTGCTGTACCATTCTTCTATCATTGTATATAAAATTATCATTGCTTATTTGCATACCTTATTCATTCAGATTTTTTAGGGTGGTGGAGCTGCTTATTTTTGTAGACATCATTCAGGAAAAATTTCAGCTCCCATGAAGCAATGACATTATTTCTTTCTCTGAGCTTGAAATAGATGTAAATGGAGGCAAGACAAAAGAAATTGAATATACTAGGGCTATAATGCATGATGCTCCACTGCCATTTCCTAGGGATGCACCAGTGCTGGATTAATTTAACTGTAAATGTCTGGTAAATGCAGTATTTATATTTTCACAAAGGTTGGCCATTTTTTATTTATTTTTCGAGTAATGCACATGTTATACCTTGGTTGTTTATTGTTTATTTTGTGATGCTTGGGTTGTTGGGCAGCGCTGTACCATTCTTATATCATTTTATATAAAATTATCATTGCTTATTTGCATACCTTATTCATTCAGATTTTTTAGGGTGGTTGAGCTGCTTATTTCTGTAGACATCATTCAGGAAAAATATCCGCTCCCATGAAGCAATGCCATTATTTCTTGCTCTGATCTTTAAAGAAATTTGAGTGGAGGCAAGACAAAAGAGATTTAATATACTTGGGCTATAATGCATGATGCTCCACTGCCAGTTCCTAGGGATGCACCAGTGCTGGATTAATTTAATGGAGCAAACTGTGCTCCATTTAATAATGGAGCTCCATACTCATGCTAACTCCTCCTGACAATTGTCCATCCACACAAGGACATTGCATATCATATCCCAACACAAAAACAGTTTCCTAATTTTTATGATTTGAAAATTACAATGGCTTTTAGGATAGGAAATTTGTAATTGCATTGATTTAAAAATAAATTATCATTAGCCTTGAGCTAAGTGTTCCAAACGTAAGTCTTGACCGAACATTAACTGCTTGAATGTTTGTCCGAACGTTTAAGGTTTATTGTAGACGAAAATGTCAGATTCATGCTGTCAAAGGTTGCTAAGATAGCAAAGGGGGCCTGCACCCACCTGATTTGTAGCAACAACTGATTTCACCCAGCCTTTTCACTTACATATTTGGGAATCCTCAGCCATGTAAAAAAAAGGGGCTGAGATAGGGATTGACATAATTGCTTAAATATGGCCACATGACCATAGCCATATTTAGGCAATAATCTCACCACTATCCACACCCCTTCCCTTTACATTGCCGATGACAGTTGTGGGATCGGTCATCCGGCGAGTGACCATCGCCGTGTGAATTTCACTAACTCGTGTTAGGGACGTAATTTCATTCAGCAGCTGTCATTCATTGTGATTGATGAGGATCTACATAGCTGGGTTGATGATGGATTACATCCTGAACTTTCTTTTGTCAATAAGGGACTTGTCAAAGACTGTTTATTGATGTAGCAGCCACCTATGTAGGTTCTAGAAGAGAGAGTAAAGTTTTTGGGTCTTTCTGCTTACCAGAGAGATGGCCAGGTAAATTTATATTGCTCTCTGCCTACCAGAAAGCAGGGTCTGCTAGTGAGGTCTGCTCATGGTGCTCAAGTGCAACTCAGCTTGTCTGAAGTGTTTTGCACCGGTCCAATAGGGAGGCCTATTGGACAGTTGGAATAAAACCTGACAAATTAATGTATAGACATTTAGTATGGCCCTGGTGATTGACAGAGGAAAGGGCCTTGGGGCATGCTGGGATACTGTATAAATGCCAAGGACACCTGTGCTCAGGGGCTTTCAGCTGAAAAGCGGGGTACCGGAGGAAGGGGGTGACTGCCCCTCCTCTGTAGAAGCTGCCATGCAGCCTCAGGTGGTCGACCTGAGGGCCTGAGAGTCAGAGAGGAGCTGAACCCAGATGTCCTGCAGAGCTGACTGCAAGGGAGACACTGGAGGGGATATGATTATGCCTACAGTGAGTACAGATCTGTGTTGTGGGACCTGTTCTGTGAGGGCCACCCCCTTCTGCTAGAAGATTCAGTGGACAGGTGTCAGTCAGGGGGATGCTAGAGAATGTCCTGAAGATATTGCAGCTGCATCAAGTCTGCTGCTAGAGAGAGCAAGAGGAAAGAGGATCTTATTCTTCCATACAAGTGGCACTATGGTTAAAGCAGTGTGTTTGCTTCCACAAATAACCCGGTGAGGCCAAGTGACAGTTGTCCTTATCTCCTGTGAATACTTCAAGTTGGAGTATCCCACGATTTCCTTCTCCCATCCAAGTTCCATAATAAATACCAAAAAAAACAAATCCCCTGGACTGTTTGTTGAGTAACGAGCAACTGGGAGTAAGTATGGATGACTGAACTGTCCCTTAGTGACTCTCTGAAGGTAATCAGAGTAGACTCAAGAAGTCATCACACAGCAAGTCCTACTGGGACAATGCTACATTTACTTTTTATTTTTTCTGTACACAAGTATAGACCTTCATTCACAAAGTGTAGACAAAATCTGGGTGCCAGATTCATGATTCCCCCCTTTGAAAATAAGGGAACTTCCTTCCAGATACCTTCTGTGTAAATGAGTAAAGGATACATAGTATCTCTACTCATTCGCAAAAAAAAATAAAAATGAAAACAAAATGTCAGTACTAATCCTTTAATAACAAAAAAGTTCCACAATGTAAATCCACTATCACCCACTGAGAGAAAAAGAAAAAAAAAAACCATTTGCCAGCCGATATGTACAAACCTTATGGTAATGAGAACAAGTGCCTCCTTCCCACAATCCTAGACTGGTGATTCCCATATGGAAGAAAAATATATTTCCAATATATTTAGGGAAAATCTTTTTAGAAATATATTGAATATGGCCAAAATTTTAGCATTTCAAATATATTTCCAATATATTTGGGAAATTTTTTTAGAAATATATTGAATATGGCCAAAATTGTAGCATTTCAAATATATTTCAAATATATTTGGGAAAAATAAAAAATGTTTTTTTAAAATATATTTTAAATATATTTTTCTTCCATGTGGGTTATGAGGGTCTATGGTTGGTGGGTTTATCAGAATCTTGAAGCCTTTTTAACAATAAGGAGTCAACCAAATACCCCCCCCCCCCATGTGAATAAGTAGAGACCTCATGTCTTTTTATTGTGGGGGGTCATACCAGACCTTAAAGCAGAGCTCCAGGCTCCTTCAAAAAAAAAAAAAAATTAAAAATCATCAGTTACATATATTGTAGCTAATGACTTTTAGTATTAGGACACTTACCTGTCCACTAATCCAGCGTTGTCTTCACCAGAGAAAATTTTTTAATCGTCTCTTGGGTGCTGCTGCCGCCATCTCGGCTAAAGGAAACTGGCAGTCGGGCCTTTGTTAATGGCCCAGCGGTGGGGGAAGGAGGAGGGGGGCCTGACTTCCTGCTGGGATTGCCATGGAAATGTCACCTGGAAGTGGGAGCAGGTACCAGTCAAAATGAGGTACCTGCTCCCCCCTCGCCCCCCCGAAATGTGCCAGATGTGGCAGCCTCCTGCCAGAACGGCCGAATGACGGGGCAGTCCCACCAAATGTGCAATAGAGACCCCGGATGTTGCCTACATCTCCAGCATAAGGGGAAATTTGTTGAGGAAAACTTGTGCAGCAACTCCGGGGTCCTGTACCATCTAGAGTACAGCTTAAATCCTGTTTCCTGTGCTAGTACATTTACAGATCCCTTATGGGTATGCAAATAAATGTTTGCCCAATCATCACTGGAGAGGTCCAGACCCAACTCCCCCATCCAACGTGTCCGAAGAGTTTCTGACGGGGCATAGGAGATGGGGAATAGCATAGAGTATAGAATTGAGATCAGGTGGCGATGGGGGCCAGGGGCATTGCAAAGCCTTTCAAAGGACGATAGTGGACGAGTCCAATCAGCCAATGGCTGGGTACGAGTTAAAAAGTGCCTTATTTGAAAGTAGCAATACAGAGGAATGGACACCGTCGGGAACTTGAGGAGAAGGTCCCGATGTGAGAGTAAGTGAGATCCGGCGAAAAAGTCGAGTGCTTTATGAGGTATCGTCGAAGAGGGTCCCTCAAATGGTACAAATGGTAGGCCTGGGGGAATTCTGGGTTGGAGTGCAAGGGAGTCCTCCTCTTTACCAGTCCCTTATCTAGGATAAAGGTCTGGTTTAGAAGAAGGGAATCCCCCGGCCACTGTGCTTCCCTACAATTTAAAAATACTTTTTTCTTTATAAAAGGCAGTTTTACTGTAGTAGGTTGTATACATCACATAGAAGTGCCAATTTACAGACAGGGTCACAACATCCCCCAGGCATGGTATTTAATTAAGTTTTGAATATTTAATGTTTCACATTAAGCATTTATAAAATTGCTGCTCTCCGTCAAATGAAATTTGATTTATTTATTTATTTTTGCTTTGACATGTTCATCAGGGCAATGCCTAGCCTTCCACACCATTTTTTTTTACAATTCCTTACCAATTGGTCTAGAAAATGGCAATTTCCTTTTTTTTTTTTATTTAACATTCTCCTATTGACTTCAGTAGGATTTGGATTGGGCATTTGAACTTTAGTAATGTTTGCCGGAACCCATATCGAACCAAACCCAGGTATGTTTGGCTCATCACTAATAATTATAGCTCATATATTTTATTTTAAGTAACCGTAACTGCTGTGATTTTAATACTACCGTTTTCTTTTGTTTCACAGCCAATAAGGATATATTTATGATCTTTCTATTAGAGTCAGTAAATGTATACCTATTCCAGTGGTTCTCAAATCCGGTCCTCGGGACCCACTAACAGGCCAGATTTTAAGTATTACCTTGGGGGATGCAGACTAGAATACTGCAATCACTGAGAAGCAAATGAGATCACCTGTGATGTAATTTAGTTATCTTGCAAACCTGGCCTGTTGGTGGGTCCCGAGGACCGGATTTGAGAACCACTGACCTATTCAATAAGGGAATAGTAGATAGAACTATGCTTACATAAGTAGCATCATCACAATGTCTTCAGTGACTGAGCCACATACACTATCAGCGACACTTCACCTTCCATCCGCACTGCAGAATTCGGCTAGGTCAAGAAAGATTTTCTCCAAAATGTCTACAGAAAAACATACAAGCCCACTAAAAAACCTGGACCACTATATTTTCGGTGGTATTTGCCACTTGTAGCTGACCATACTAGATATACTACATGAGTGCAGGATCAAAGTCTTTTCAAATGACTTCCAAAGTGATGTGAGGGAATGATCAGACTGGAAAATGTTCAGCGACCAGCCATGAAATGCCTTTATGTAATTCGGCCATGAAAGTGAACTCGTATTTCACCCATGCAGGGAAAAGCAAGTGGTTCACCTAACTGTCGCCCTCTCCAGCTGCTTATATTCACCTTTCCTTTACTTACCCAGTATTCCATTCAGCCACTGGAAGCAAAGAAAATGTTGTTCTACTTTATTATTTTTAATCTCACTAAGCTTTATTTGTAAAGAAAACTTCAAAAGACTTTTTCAAAAAGTATGGCGTGCTCTACTTTATTTTTTTAGTTACACGTCATTGCCACACGCTAGCGTGAACTGCTCCTAGTGAAATACTTTTCTTTTTCAATGCATATGCACTGGCATTGCTTTGAGCAATGCATGCCAGCACATCTATTATTACATTAAGGGTGTAAATAAAGTGGAGGGCAGTATTTCAACATGAAGCTAAAAGCAAGGAGACGGGGACATGACCTCAAATTAGTGGGAGGGAAGTTCAAAATTAACCTTAGAAAGTATTATTTTACCAACAAGAAGTTTATGCTTGGAACAGACTTCCAGGAGGGGTAATGAGCCAGTCATTAGTAAGCAAATTTAACCACTTCGATACCAGGCACATTTACCCCCTTCCTGCCCAGGCCAATTTTCATCTTTCAGGGCTGCCACATTTTGATTGACAATTGCGTGGTGATGCAACACTGTACCCATATTACATTTTTATAGTTTATTTCACACAAATAAAGCTTTCTGTCTGTGGTGTTTAATCACCACTGTTTTTATTTTTTGCAAAAAAAAAAGAGACAAAATCTTTGAAAATTGATCAATCCTGTTGTACTGAAGGCCTATCATTTCTTGAGGCATGAAAATGCCAGGACAGTACAAATACCCCCCATTGACCCCTTTTTGGAAAGTAGACAGTCTAAGGTATTTAGTAGGAGGCATGGCAAGTTTTTTGACATCATATTTTGTCACAACTGTTTAATGGAAAATTAAAAGAAAATAATTTTTTTAATTTTTTTACATACTGTCACCAGTGCAGTCAGGGACAATGACTGGTGACAGTATGTGAAAAAAATATATATTTTTTTTTCCATTTTCTTAATATTTTTACTACATTGTTTTTCTTTTTTTTTTTTTTTTTTTACATACAGTGACCAGAGCACCATAGTAACACAGTGCTACTCCAAAGAGGTGATCAGGATTTTATTTTATTTTATTTTTTTTACACACTGTGGTTGGTTATAACTGTGAATTTACAGTTATAAGCAACCATTTTTTTCAAATGAAAACTACTCATTCAGTGTTTATTATTGTGACTAGCTGTGATTGGCCACATATTGGGAAAATAACCACTTGCTTACAGGGCACTTACACCCCCATCCTGCCCAGGCCAATTCTCAGCTTTCAGTGCTGTCAGTGCTGTCGCACTTTGAATGACAATTGCGCATTCATGCAACACTGTACCCAGAGCTTTTGGTGGTATTTAATCACTACTGGGGTTTTTATTTTTTGCTGAACAAACGAAAAACTACAGAAAATTTTGAAAAAAACAAACAAACAGTTTTTATAGTTTGTTATAAAATTTAGCAAAAAGGTAATTTTTCTCCTTTATTGATGTGTGCTGATGAGGCGGCACTGATGGGCCCTGATAGGCAATGATAGGCTGCACTGATTGGCACTGATAGACTGCACTGTTGGGCACTGATAGGCAACATTGATGAACACTGATAAGGTGGCACTGATAAGGCGGCACTGATAGGTGGCACTGATGGGTGGCACTGATGGGCGGCACTGTAGGGCACTGGTTGGTGGTGCTGAAGGGCCATAATAGGCAGCACTCATGGGCACTGATGGGCACTAAAAGGTGGCACTGATGGGTGGCACTGATGGGCAATGATAGGCACTGGTAGGTGACACTTATGATGGGGCACTGATAGATGGCAATGGTGAGCACTGGTAGGTGGCACTGGTGGACACTGGTAGGTGGCACTAGTGGGCACTAACAGTTGGCACTTGTGGGCACTGGTAGGTGGCGTTGGTGGGCACTGGTATGCAGCAATGGTGGGCACTGGTGTGTGAAAACTGGTGGGCACTTGTAGGTGGCACTGGTGGGCACAATTTGCCCTCTCCTCTTCGGGACAGATGTCCCTCTGACACTGCCAGTGTGAGGATAAAAAACAGCTGATCGCCGGCTGCTGTTTACTTCACATGATCAGCTGACATTGACTGACATCTGATCATGTGGTAAAGGGCGGGACCGCCCCCCTTACTCGATCTGTGATCAGGCAAGATATAAACTGGCTGATCACAGAGCGAGCCGGGCACGCTTCACAGGGAGCACGCAGGCTGCTCGTGCACGGGAGGATGTCAATGTACGCCCTCCTGGCAATTAAGGTCCGCGCTGTAGCCGTCTTTCGGCTATAGCACGGGTGCTAAGTAGTTAAGATTAGTGTCTGAGAGTCACGAGCAGCACAACCCTAAAAATTGTGGAAAATATGCAAATCCTCAGTAGGGGTCTGACTCCCCTACTGAGGAAGTCAACGCCTGTGGTTGGGCTTCGACGTCACGCGTATAGGGGACAGAGCCTGTGTGCTGGAAGCTGTCTCTTCCTAGATACCGTTTATGCTGATTGCTATGCGCTTTGGAAGCGCCACCTTTGTGAGTACCATTCCTTTTACTAAATAAAGCGGTTTACTGCAACCATACAGAGAGCACTAGATCTCTTCCTTTGTTCCCCTTTTATGTCTATCGGTGAGAATCCCTCTGGTGGTGATAGGCTATCCATAGCCTTTACTATCTGAAGGTCCCTGTGTATATACAACGTTGTGATTGACCCAGCAGTGGGTCTATAGTGGAGGTGAGAGACCAATTCACCTGGTGGTGGGATTGCACTAATCACGAAAGCACTAATTACGTTTTGCACAAGATTCTTTTGGACACGTGGATTCACCGTTTATTTGATTGATTGTATGGACATTGGAACATGTATGGACACTGATTTTGAGTTTTATTACACTATGTGTGCATATGGCTGGCGCAACACTACTTTTTGGTTTATTTAGTTTACATTGTGTGGTTTAGACACTTTTAGTGTGTGCAGCCGGTCTTTATATCATTTGTTTATTGCACCATTCACTATTGATATTTTTTTGCGCTGATAGTTTTTGTTATATATTTTCCTATGGTATGCTGATATCTTCCTAACAACACCTTGGTAAACCACAAATGTCTCCGTTGTGTTTAATATGTAATACATTTTATACTATTTGATGTAAATAAACTGGACTAATACTCTTTCCTGAGGACCTACCAATGTAAGCATCACTAATATATAGTTTAAATTAGGATGTAGAGTCTGTCTTTTTGCGTGTCAAAATCAGCTTTGTTGTTGTTTTCTTTTGTGATTAATGAAGTATATATTCTCCTATAGTGTTTACATGTGCAGCATCCACAACTATCTCCTGAAGAAGCTAAATTATAGTGAAACATGTTGAGTGAATTGGATAAACTACATAGTACAAGTAAAATATTTTTTTCTTTTATTGTTGAATTTTAACTTTGTACAAATAAAATTTGAATTTTTTACTCTATATATATATATATTTTTTTTTTGTGTAGCACCTTAAAAAAAAATGCTTCTGTGATTGGCCACAGTTAATCACATGGTACATATGGGCTGTGATTGGCCCTGTCTGTACAATGTGATTGACTGTGACCAATCACAGAGCTCATCCCAATAGTACATAAGTAAGTAAGCCTTTCATTGAGTTTGTGATTGGCCACAGCAGTCACATGGTTCCGGCAGCAGGCCAGTACAGTAATCTATCATTAGCCAAGTCCAGTGGACATGGCGGGTGACAGATTGCACCAAACCCCGGCCCGTGGGGCACGATCCTGGGTGATCACGATCAAATGACGTCCTCCCAGAACCACAGTGCTCCTGCCTGGCCATCCTTGTACAAAAGGCTGGACAAGAAGGTGTTAAACATGCTTGGGACAAACATTGATTTAAACTCTACTCTACTGTGAAACTGTTGCTGTTCCCTTGGTTGTCTACTTTAAACTTTAAAAAGTAACTCCACTTTCATGGGAAAAAAATAAAATTGTTATTTAAAAATTACCTTTCCTTTCCAATCTGCAGTGCTGTAAGGTTATGTGAAATGCAATCCAGAAACATCATTTTCTGCTTGTGTGATTTACTCACTGACTTTCTTTTTTGGTAAGATACTCTCAAACGTAAATTACATCTAAAGGGATGCAGACTCTGCTATTTTCCTCATTAGAGCTCTGCAGGTGCAGAAGCTGATCGATAATTACAGAATCACTCCCACACATATTTACTCTGTAAAATGGATACAGATCAACAAACAGCTAATCCTTCAGAATAACCAAAGGTAGGAATCTGCAACAAAGTTTGTTAACATCCCTGCAATGTACATAGATCACCCAGGGGGGAATGTTTTTTTTTTTTAACAAAAAGTAGAGTTACTCTTTAACTTAATTTACATAAATCAATGTCTGCTTCATGTTTACAGCACTATGTTTGCATGCTTAGCAGCCCCAGTTCAACTTTATGGTGAACGCAGATTGTAGACAGTAGAATCTGTCTGTAAATGCGAGAGCCGGAATTAAATTGTGCTGCACGTATAATACAGGCTGTGTTCCCAACAGCGATGAGTAAGGGCTATTAGATGTGCCCTCCTGGTCATCTACTGGAAACACAAACTAGGTGTCAAGCTGTGTCTTCAAGGACGCAGTTTGGCTCCATGTGCATGGACATAATGCACTTATTTTATAAGGCAGCACTGACAAATCCAAAGAAAAAGATTTTACAGGTGGGCAGCAATTATTGGATTTGCTTAAAAGTATTCTTCTTTTTCTTTTTCTGGTGGTCCTTCTTAAAGTGACCCTCTCATCAAAAAAAATGCTCCCACTTCATTATTCCCTTACCTGAGAGTAAGGTAAATCTTCCAAACTAGACACAGAAAAAACCCTACTTTATTCAAAACAATGAAAAAAAAAATGGCTTTACTTAAAGAATAGTAAAGAATTTACTTTAATGGATTTTGATACTTTGTAGAGAGTTAATTCAATATAGAAATCTAAAAGTAGCACATCATACATGCTTTGAAAACTCCAGGCCCACAGTGATGTACAGCAGTTGCTCAGCATAGTATTGAAGTAAAGAATGCTTTCTGCAGAATGTGTAGGCTGCCATAAACCTGGGCAAGGCTGTCTTAAACTCGGGGCATTATTATTATATATATATATATATATATATATATATATATATATATATATATATATATACTGTACATCTGCTATACATGCACATTTACCCATTTTATTGGACCTCTGAAGATGCTGCAAGCTTGGAAAAATACATGCTGATCTGCCAAAACGTTGCCCTGCTCCTAATTTCTTGGTATAGGTAGATAACACATACTTAAACCCTCCTACTGCACAACAGAGAAGCTAATTTATCTGTAATTCAAAGTTAAGAACTGGAAGGGTTAATTACCCTCCTTGAGATAACACAGGAAATGTGCCCAGGACAACTTTGGATTTCTGACATGATCGACAGGCAGGGCTTTTTTTCTCAGAAAATTGGTGCAAGAACTCAACCATGACCCCCAAAACCCTCCACCATCTTCAACATGTCCTACTTTTGTTTCTTTATTAAGCTGAAAGGGATTGCAAAGTCAGAAGGTGCATTGTATGCATTAAGGTAAAATAATCTGCACTGTGCAGCCCCCCTAAGCCCCCCTAATACCTACCTGAGGCCATTTCTATCCAGGGATGTTGCAGGAGAGTCTAAGCTGCCTGGGACACGCCTCCTCATTGGCTGAGACCGCAGTGCAGCGCCATTTGTTCTTGTTGCTGTCAATTAAAGTCATTCAGCCAATCAGGGGAGAGAG
This sequence comes from Pelophylax lessonae, assembly GCF_965119305.1. Lineage (NCBI taxonomy): Eukaryota > Metazoa > Chordata > Amphibia > Anura > Ranidae > Pelophylax > Pelophylax lessonae. The sequence goes on along the minus strand of NC_138779.1, from coordinate 110,267,105 downwards.
GGCGCGGGGCACAGCTCTGTGTCTGAAAGGACACAGGAGCTGTCACTTGGCTCTGGTGCCCCCATAGCAAGCTGCTTGCTGTGGGGGCACTCAACAGAAGGGAGGGGCCAGAAGCACAGAGAAGGGACCCGAGAAGAGGAGGATCCAGGCCACTCTGTGCAAAACCAACTACACAGAGGAGGTAAGTATAACATGTTTGTTATTTAAAAAAGAAAAAAAAGGAGACTTGAAGCACTCAGCTGGCTCTAGTACCTTCCCGCACACTGTAGGTGTCTTTACCTCTCTTACTTGCAGGGAGATCAGTCAATAGGAGTGTAGACATCTGCACTGCATCCTGGGCACCTGCATCTACCTTGTCCCCATCCTGCACTCAGTTGGGTCCCCATCTTGCACTCAGTGGGAGCCGTTCATGAGATCAGATTTGCTGGAGCCGTTGGGAGACAAGGTGTCACTTGTAAATACAGAAGCCGGACTCCAGTGTTTACAAGTGATAGCGGTGAGCAGGGAGCAGAGGACCTGAGCTCTGAGGAAGGGACGGACACCCCTGAAGCGAGTAAGCTGTATTTAGAGGTTTACATCTCATCACGGTCTGTACCAGCAAACTACATTCAGTGGACTTTCTCGGTGGACTTATCATCGTACTTTGTGCCTATTCTTTATCCATTTTTGTGAGTATGATGTACTTACGTTTTTAAACAATAAATCCTTTTAAAGGTAATACGCTAGGCTGGTGCGCCCTCTGCATTTTTTTCTTTTCTGCAGAGGGCCTGAGCCTGAGGTGGTGGAACTGAGTGCCACCAAGTTCCAGCTGAAAAAAAATCCTCTCAACAGGTAATTTTTTAATTTATCAAACAGAAGTAACAAAATGTTTCCAATACTATTTTTTACAGCCAAAAAGGTGGCAAATAAGGGAGGTTAGTTTTTAGGGTTTACATATACTTTAATAAAGGCAAAGTGAGTATGACCTGACTGCAAGAGTTTATACAGTCCGCTAACATTCTCAAAAGCAGCATCTTTTCTTGAAAATGGAAATACTCAATTACCAGAAAAGGCTTCACTGCAGAGAAAGTCTTGGATGAAGAGGGAGGTATTCATTACTTCTCAACAATTTAATATTCATGAAGATAAAGTGGGTGTTTTATGTCCAGCTAAATATCCATTTGCTGATAGGCAATATCAGTGAGAAAGAAGGAACAATAAAACACAGCATGCTCATTCCACATTGACAAGTAATTTCTTCTAGGCTGATTTACTAAAACAGTCATTACCAAATGTACACTACAAGGCTATTGTAATAATGACTTATAGACTTCCAGCCAATGTCTAATCAGAGACAAATCATCCACTGATTCTCATTTTAGTGTATAGCACATTAAAGTTCAGTAATAATGGTTTGAATCTCTTTTAGTTTAACTGCAGTTTCTAAACTGTTGTTTTACAATTGTTTTCTAATTGCTATAACTTCGGTATACAAATAAACATGTAATATCTGACAAAGAGTTTCCAGATTACTATGGGTTAGCTAAGTCCCCATTCACACTAGCGCGACTTGTCAGGCGACTTGGTCGCCTGACAAGTCACGGCGGGTCGCTCGCCATTGATTAGCACAGGACCCGTTCTAATAGGCGCGACACAAGTCGCTCCGACTTAGAAAAAGGGTCCTGTACTACTTTGGGGCGACCTGGAGGCGACTTGCATTGACTTCAATGATATGAAGTCCGTGCAAGTCGCGCCGAGGTCGCGGTGCACAGCGTGGTCCGATCGCCCCATCAAGTCGTGTCGCCCCTGTCTGAACGGGGTCTTAAGTGATGGCGCAGCGGTAACTGCCTGCCTCAAGACTGGCTTTTCTGATTTATAGTTTGTAAACCCAAAAGCAAACATTTATGATATTGCAGCTTACCAATTCTTCAATGTGGTGGCTGTATTTGTTTTCTTTATTATGCTTGCTTTACTTTATTTTCAGCTGGTGATCTGCCTAGTAAGTCTGATTTTTTTTCTCTTGCGGGTGTAGCAGTTATAGAGATGAGACAACCCATTTACCACTGGCATGGTCCGGGTACAGACAGGGACTCCATGCTCTCAGGACACCTGTTGGATACATGTAGGCAACATCCAGCATACCTTGTGGCTAGTTATAGCCGCTGGATATCTCTGGCTTGCTGCAAGTTGGCTTTAGAAGCCATGCAACCTCCCAGTTGGGAGTGTGGGCACTTTACCCAATTTACATCCACTGGAACACTTCACTCCATACCAGGTCTTGCGGGAATTCTCCTCAGCTTAGTTAACATTTCCTATTGTGAAATTCCTATCACTGTGCTCAACATTATTTCATGAACCCCTGACAAAGCTACAGCTGCGAAGCGCATTGGGTCAATTATCACCCTCCCTGTATGATCCATTTATGATATTTGTTGTACTGTTGTTACCTTGATATGATAACAGGATAGAAATATATAAGAGGATGATAAATCAGGAAAGCTGAGCTGGTATTAAACTGTTTCATGTATGCTTAAGGGGATATTTTTCTCCAAAGAATTTTAATGAATAAATTGTAATAAAAAATGTTGATTATAAAGATATGACTTCTTGGAGGGGGAAAATTTGGCACCACTGAAAATCCCATTTATTTTTATATTTCACAAATCATTTACTACTGACAGGGGTGCTTAAAATGATCAGATTTTATCTATTCATTTAAAATCTTTATCCCAAATGGAAAAAAAATGGTTGCTGTAACTGCTTATAATATGTGAGCTTGAGTTTGGCTTCAATTAGTTAGTCTAAATCTGCTTGTACATCCAGTATTCCTCTCCCTCTAGACTGACAATGATGTTGTCCAATGGTTCCCCTGTTCTTCTTCATCCAGAGGGGGTACTCTAGTAAAAGCCTAAAATGTACACCAATGCAGTCACCACATTTAATGATTTGGTAAGCTGCAATATATTACATTTTTAGTTTTTGGTTTAATACCCCTTTAAGAGTTTAGGACATGTCTGACTTATATTATCTCAACATTAGGGATGAGTGAACCTGCCCGAGTTTTGTGAATTTTTCTTGAAGTTGGAGAACAATACAGCTATCCCCATTAAAGTGTGCGGGGAGGAAAGGTAAATCTTTTTAAGTTTGACCCTTTGTAGGGCAAGCTACTTTCAAACAAAATGGACATAGCTGGACACTGCCATAGGGGAAATGTACCAATAGTATAATGAGAAAATAAAATAAAATTGCTTCCTACATAGAATTGTCAGCTCTTCATAACAGCTCCAACACACACTGACAACATGACTGCTGTCAGCCCACCCTTCACCCCTCTATAGAAAAGAGGCTGTGTTATCTATTCCTTCAAATTATCCGGCCAAAAATTTGTGAACCCTAGAAGTTTGCCACAAATCCATGGTAGCGGCAAACCCAAACCTCATCCCTACTCAGCATGGGAATGGAAGCTGAGAGCACCATCTGCTTGCTAAAAGTACAATATATTAATATGCAACATTTCATGTTTACCTGGCTAAAACATTACAAAAATTACATTACTGACCATATTAAATACAGAAAAAAATATATGCAAATTTGGAGAATAAGAAATCCTGGAAGTGATGGCATCACGTACCTGGTAGTAGAGCCTGATATGATGAGGAAGGCCTCTCTTACACCTCTGACTCGGGGCCCCTGATAGTGTAGACAGGAGGCGCAGGAATACAGAGTGGCATGAGTGCCCGTAAGTCTTGCTAGAAGCAGAGCAGGTGTCCACACTGGGCAGGAGAAGTCAACAGAAGGCTTTGTCAAGCAAGTAAGTAGGCAAACGGCTGATGCTGGCGACAGCAGGCAGAGTAGCAAAGTCAGACTGGCCGGGTCATACACAGATGGGATGGGTCAGGTACAGAGTATAGACAGGAACGTGGTCAGGAGACAAGCCTGATCTGGAACCAATCAGTGGAATAGGAGTCAAAAGAGCAGGCAGAAGCAGAAGTCAGGGGTAAGCCGAGGTCGATGCAGGTGGAGTTTAAAGGAAAGTCAAGACAAGCCGGGTAAGCAACTGGAAGCAGGATGCAGGTTCACAGTATCACAGATACACCGAAGGCTGAAAACAAAGCAGCACTGATCATGAGTACTGGCTGAGTTTAAATAGCCTGTTTGGCACCAGCATCTGTCACAGGTGTGCGCAAACGCGCACAAAAATGTGCGATGGCATGTGTGCAAAAATGCGTGACAGCATGTGTGCATGCACGAGTTGGCACATGCGCATATTTATTAGCAAGTGCTAAATTCTTATGTGCACAAAAGGGAATATGTTTTAGCTTATGCCCAAAAGTTCGCCCAGAGGAGTTATCTAGTTTGCTGGCATGTGCATCCTGACAAATGGTTTGGCCCTCACAGAGCCCTGATCTCAACATCATCAAGTCTGTCTGGGATTACATGAAGAGAAAGAAAGATCTAAGGCAGCCTACATCCACAGAAGATCTGTAGTCAGTTCCCCAAAATGTTTGGAACAACCTACCAAGTTCCTTCAAAAACTGTGGGCAATAGCAATGTGTGTATCTCCGGGACTCCGCTCTCCAACGAAAGACCCTCAGCACATGTGCTCCTGGCTTTTATACAGTATCCCAACATGCACCGAGACAGCCTGCCTTCTGCCAATCATCAGGACTGTATCAAAAGCCTATGCACCCATTTGTCAGGTTTCCTCCCACTGTCCAACATGCCTCCATATTAGACCAGCATGAAACACTCTCTAGACTGAATGAATTGCATACTGAGCAGCACAATTGGCAGACCTCACTAACAGATCCTGCTCTCTGGTAGGCAGAGAACAATATAAATTTACCTGCAGCCCCTCTGGTAAGCAGACAGAGCTCAAAACTATACTTTCTCATTAGTACCTACCTAGGAGGGTGCTACAAATTGATAAAAATAAGCAATTCAAATATATATTTTTGAAAGCGTTCTTACTTTACAGCATAAAATACAGCACAGTACTGTATTTTAAAGAGAGCCTTTAAAAACACCTAAGATTTAAAAAAAAAACAAAATTAAATTAAAGCAATTATCCTCAGGTGCCTGCATATACATTCACATTTCAAACATTATGGTTTCTTCTAATTAAATACTGACCTGGCCTACTCCTTTCCACATCTAACTGCTGCATTATGAACAGGTCATCAGCGACCAATTCCTAGGTTCGAGAGGAACCTAGGTGGGTAGGGGTCAGACCTTGACTTGGAGAAGCCAAGTAAATATTGGCATATCAAAGTTCCCAGCTTGTCCTTATATATATATATATATATATATATATATATATTTTAACCTGGACTCACACTTCCTGGTTTCTTGCCTAGGCAAGAATGACATAGTTTGTGCAGCCTCCTGAGATACTTATGTCAGGCATCCCAGGTGGCTTCAAGCCATCTATAACATGTTGATCATGCACTGTGGTGCGTCATCAGGGGGCTAGCTGCAAGAACCCCGAAGAGACATTAGACTCCCAAATTGTAACAAAGGAAGATAGAGGCATGGGACCTGGGGTCATAAAAGAAAGAACAGGATTTGCTGGGAGTGTTAGTATATTTTTTTAGGACAACCCAGTGGACAAGGTGGAAAGGGGGTTGAAAAAACAAATAAGGGGTGGGGGCTGAAGTTCCTCTTTAATGTACTTGTTTTTCCAGTTTTCCAGTGGACTATGATTACTCTCCTGGGATCCCCAGACGTATGCTTATGCTGGTCATATGGGCTTTGTAATTTAGTTGCTTTAAATCAGCTTTCAACCATTGTTTTTATACTTCTAGGTAACCAAGACATACAATTTAGGGTAGTAATCAGCACCAGTGCAGCTAAAAAAAAGCATTTTTAACAATTTTCACCCCATTTTTTGTCTGATTGACATCCAATGTTTTTTCTTTGTAATTTTGACCCCTTGCAAAGGTCAACCCACAGTACACGTTTCTTGTTCTTCATGCTCGGTGTAATTCTCAATATCTGTTTGTATTCTGTATGTAAAAACGCTACACAGTACCACTTCTCTTGATCTTTGTACTGGGTGTAATTCTTAGTATCAGTTTTTTTTCTGTATGTATGGGCATTGCATAGTACCACTTCTCTTATCCTGTATGCTAGACATAGAACTTAGTATCCGTTATTATTCTATATGTATGGGCATTGCACAGCAACACTTCTTTTGTTCTATAAATTGGATGTAAATCTTAGTATCTGTTCTTAATTTTTATGTCTTGAAAACTTCAGAGTTCCACTTCTCTTTTTTTGTAAGCTGGGTATAATTTTCAGTATGTGTTCTTATTTTGCATGTGTGGGCACTGCACATTAACATTTGCTTTCTTCTGTATGCTGGGTGTAGTTATTGATATCTCTTCTTATTTTGTGGAGCACTATCCCCATAGGGCTTGCTGTGTAATGACTTCTCTGATTACCAGCAGACAGTCACTTAGGGTACAGTTCACACACTCATAGTTACTCCCAATTGCTCGTTACTCAATAAACAGTCCAGGGGTGTTGGTTTTTAGTATTTATTGTGTTGCTCTTTCTTCAGCAATAGACTTGGTGAACTACATTATCTTCAGGATACTCTCTAGCATTACCTTTACTGACACTCGTCCACTGACTCTTCTAGCTGCAGGGATGACCCCCCTCAGGTCAGGCCCCTTGACACATATCTGTTCTCACTGTATGCAGAATCAAATCCTTCCTGTGTCCCCCTTCCAGTCAGCTTTACAGAACCCCTGGGTTCAGTTCCTCTCTAGCTCTTTAGGCCCTCAGGTCGACCACCTGAGGCCACATGGATACTTCTATAGAGGAGGGGGCAGCCGCCCCCTGCCTCCGGGACTCTGCTCTCCAGCTGTGCTCCTGGCATATATACAGTATCCCAGCATGCACCGAGGCACTTTCCTCTGCCAATCAGCAGGGCTGTACTAAATGCCTGTGCACTCATTAGTCAGGTTTCCTCCCACTGTCCAATATGCCTCCCTATTGGACCAGTGTGAAACACTTCAGACAAACTAAGCTGCACCTGAGCACATTAAGCAGACCTCACTACCAGATCCTGCTCTCTGGTGGGCATAGAACAATATAGATTTACCTGACAATCATTCTGGTAAGCAGAAAGGATCCAAAACTATACTCTCTCTCTAGCACCTACCTAGGAGGGTGCTACATCTTTATGTATGGATTTTGCACAATGGCATTATTTTTTGAATGCCGTGTGTAATTTTTCCCTACGTTATCAGGTACATTATGATTAGTGTTGAGCGAACACGGACTGTATTATTCGTGTTCGTACCGAATAATTGGATTTTTTGTACACGGACACGGACACTTTACTGTATGTTCGGGTAAAAATCCGTGTTCGGTTGTTTTATTTCCGGGTTTTTTATGCTTTGGCGCTCTTTTCATGGCGGGCTTTCAACAGCCAATCAACAATCGTTTAACTGGTGTGCCTTAAGCCATCCCAGCCATGCCTGCAAATGTCTCAGTAGCTGTGATTGGCCGTCTGAAGCATGTGACCAAGTCTTTATAAGTTCCAGGCAGCCGCAGCGTCTTCATTCTGCTGCTTAGATCAGGGACAGAGCACACATCAACGTGCTGGCTGCTGATTAGGGAAAGACAGGCAGGAAAAAAACATTTGTGTCCGGATAGAATTGAGGGACAGGTCGGAGTGTTTAGGCAGGGCGAGTTGTAGGCATTTTAGGGATAGAGTCTGCTGAATTATAGGGTCAGTGTCTTCTACAAAGTACAATCGATATTGCTGTGTGGGGGGTGGGGTGACTCTGCACTCAATCCTGATCTACGATCTCTTCTCAATCCTGTTAGGGAGAGGCTGCTGCTGCTGAATTTTAGGGAAACTGTATTCTACAAACTACAATCGATATTGCTGTGTGGTGTGGGATAGGAGATAGGCAGGTGTCAGTGATCCACATCCATTTTTCTGTGTGTGAGCTGCAGTGAACACAATCTTTTTGGGCTGCAGTGAACACAATCTTTTTGGGGTGCAGTGAACAACGTCCTTTTTGGGGTGCAGTGAACAAAATGTTTTTGGGGTGCATTGAACAAAATCCTTTTTGGGGTGCAGTGAACAACATCCTTTTTGGGGTGCAGTGAACACAATCTTTTTGGGGTGCAGTGAACAAAATCCTTTGTGGGGTGCAGTGAACACAATCTTTGTGGGGTGCAGTGAACACAATCTTTTTGGAGTGCAGTGAACAACATCCTTTTTGGGGTGCAGTGAACAAAATCTGTTTTGGGGTGCAGTGAACACAATCTTTTTGGGGTGCAGTGAACAAAATCCTTTGTGGGGTGCAGTGAACACAATCTTTGTGGGGTGCAGTGAACACAATCTTTTTGGGGTGCAGTGAACAAAATCCTTTTTGGGGTGCAGTGAACAACATCCTTTTTGGGGTGCAGTGAACAAAATCATTTTTGGGGTGCAGTGAACAACATCCTTTTTGGGGTGCAGTGAACAAAATCCTTTTAGGGTGCAGTGAACACAATCTTTGTGGGGTACAGTGAACAGAATCTTTGTGGGGTGCAGTGAACACAATATTTGGGGGGTACAGTGAACACAATCTTTTTGGGGTGCAGTGAACAAAATCCTTTGTGGGGTGCAGTGAACACAATCTTTTTGGGGTGCAGTGAACAAAATCCTTTGTGGGGTGCAGTGAACACAATCTTTGTGGGGTGCAGTGAACACAATCTTTTTGGGGTGCAGTGAACAAAATCCTTTTTGGGGTGCAGTGAACACAATCTTTGTGGGGTGCAGTGAACACAATCTTTTTGGGGTAGAGTGAACAAAATCCTTTTTGGGGTGCAGTGAACAACATCCTTTTTGGGGTGCAGTGAACAAAATCCTTTTTGGGGTGCAGTGAACACAATCTTTTTGGGGTGCAGTGAACAAAATCCTTTGTGGGGTGCAGTGAACACAATCTTTGTGGGGTGCAGTGAACACAATCTTTTTGGGGTGCAGTGAACAAAATTATTTTTGGGGTGCAGTGAACAACATCCTTTTTGGGGTGCAGTGAACAAAATCCTTTTTGGGGTGCAGTGAACACAATCTTTTTGGGGTGCAGTGAACAAAATCCTTTGTGGGGTGCAGTGAACACAATCTTTGTGGGGTACAGTGAACAGAATCTTTGTGGGGTGCAGTGAACACAATCTTTGGGGGGTACAGTGAACACAATCTTTTTGGGGTGCAGTGAACAAAATCCTTTGTGGGGTGCAGTGAACACAATCTTTGGGGGGTACAGTGAACACAATCTTTTTGGGGTGCAGTGAACAAAATCCTTTGTGGGGTGCAGTGAACACAATCTTTGTGGGGTGCAGTGAACACAATCTTTTTGGGGTGCAGTGAACAAAATCCTTTTTGGGGTGCAGTGAACAACATCCTTTTTGGGGTGCAGTGAACACAATCTTTTTGGGGTGCAGTGAACAAAATCCTTTGTGGGGTGCAGTGAACACAATCTTTGTGGGGTACAGGGAACAGAATCTTTGTGGGGTGCAGTAAACAAAATCTTTGGGGGGTACAGTGAACACAATCTTTTTGGGGTGCAGTGAACAAAATCCTTTTAGGGTGCAGTGAACACAATCTTTGTGGGGTGCAGTGAACAAAATCCTTTTTGAGGTGCAGTGAACACAATCTTTGTGGGGTGCAGTGAACACAATCTTTGTGGGGTACAGTGAACACAATCTCATACTTCTGAACATTTGAGGGTGCTGCCTGTTCCATACTCCTCCTCCTACTGCTCAACCATCCTTTTAGGGGTACAAACAATAGTAATTGGGGCCTAGTGTGGTGGTGTACGAGTGAGATACATACACTTTCTTTTTGATCATATTTTCTATTCCGCTATTCAATTAAAACCTTTGGGGATCAATTAAATTGCGTGATAGTCTGTGTCGGTACGTGTGAGATCCACCTTTCCAAGTTTTTGGGGTTCATCTCATACTTCTGAAGATTTGAGGGTGCTGCCTGTTCCATACTCCTCCTCCTACTGCTCAACCATCCTTTTAGGGGTACAAACAATAGTAATTGGGGCCTAGTGTGGTGGTGTACGTGTGAGATACATACACTTTCTTTTTGATCATATTTTCTATTCCGCTATTCAATTAAATCCTTTGGGGATCAATTAAATTGCGTGATAGTCTGTGTCGGTACGTGTGAGATCCACCTTTCCAAGTTTTTGGGGTTCATCTCATACTTCTGAAGATTTGAGGGTGCTGCCTGTTCCATACTCCTCCTCCTACTGCTCAACCATCCTTTTAGGGGTACAAACAATAGTAATTGGGGCCTAGTGTGGTGGTGTACGTGTGAGATACATACACTTTCTTTTTGATCATATTTTCTATTCCGCTATTCAATTAAAACCTTTGGGGATCAATTAAATTGCGTGATAGTCTGTGTCGGGAAGGTGTGAGATCCACCTTTCCAAGTTTTTGGGGTTCATCTCATACTTCTGAAGATTTGAGGGTGCTGCCTGTTCCATACTCCTCCTCCTACTGCTCAACCATCCTTTTAGGGGTACAAACAATAGTAATTGGGGCCTAGTGTGGTGGTGTACGTGTGAGATACATACACTTTCTTTTTGATCATATTTTCTATTCCGCTATTCAATTAAATCCTTTGGGGATCAATTAAATTGCGTGATAGTCTGTGTCGGTACGTGTGAGATCCACCTTTCCAAGTTTTTGGGGTTCATCTCATACTTCTGAAGATTTGAGGGTGCTGCCTGTTCCATACTCCTCCTCCTACTGTTCAACCATCCTTTTAGGGGTACAAACAATAGTAATTGGGGCCTAGTGTGGTGGTGTACGTGTGAGATACATACACTTTCTTTTTGATCATATTTTCTATTCCGCTATTCAATTAAAACCTTTGGGGATCAATTAAATTGCGTGATAGTCTGTGTCGGTACGTGTGAGATCCACCTTTCCAAGTTTTTGGGGTTCATCTCATACTTCTGAAGATTTGAGGGTGCTGCCTGTTCCATACTCCTCCTCCTACTGCTCAACCATCCTTTTAGGGGTACAAACAATAGTAATTGGGGCCTAGTGTGGTGGTGTACGTGTGAGATACATACACTTTCTTTTTGATCATATTTTCTATTCCGCTATTCAATTAAATCCTTTGGGGATCAATTAAATTGCGTGATAGTCTGTGTCGGTACGTGTGAGATCCACCTTTCCAAGTTTTTGGGGTTCATCTCATACTTCTGAAGATTTGAGGGTGCTGCCTGTTCCATACTCCTCCTCCTACTGCTCAACCATCCTTTTACGGGTACAAACAATAGTAATTGGGGCCTAGTGTGGTGGTGTACGTGTGAGATACATACACTTTCTTTTTGATCATATTTTCTATTCCGCTATTCAATTAAAACCTTTGGGGATCAATTAAATTGCGTGATAGTCTGTGTCGGTACGTGTGAGATCCACCTTTCCAAGTTTTTGGGGTTCATCTCATACTTCTGAAGATTTGAGGGTGCTGCCTGTTCCATACTCCTCCTCCTACTGCTCAACCATCCTTTTAGGGGTACAAACAATAGTAATTGGGGCCTAGTGTGGTGGTGTACGTGTGAGATACATACACTTTCTTTTTGATCATATTTTCTATTCCGCTATTCAATTAAAACCTTTGGGGATCAATTAAATTGCGTGATAGTCTGTGTCGGTACGTGTGAGATCCACCTTTCCAAGTTTTTGGGGTTCATCTCATACTTCTGAAGATTTGAGGGTGCTGCCTGTTCCATACTCCTCCTCCTACTGCTCAACCATCCTTTTAGGGGTACAAACAATAGTAATTGGGGCCTAGTGTGGTGGTGTACGTGTGAGATACATACACTTTCTTTTTGATCATATTTTCTATTCCGCTATTCAATTAAAACCTTTGGGGATCAATTAAATTGCGTGATAGTCTGTGTCGGTACGTGTGAGATCCACCTTTCCAAGTTTTTGGGGTTCATCTCATACTTCTGAAGATTTGAGGGTGCTGCCTGTTCCATACTCCTCCTCCTACTCCTCAACCATCCTTTTAGGGGTACAAACAATAGTAATTGGGGCCTAGTGTGGTGGTGTACGTGTGAGATACATACACTTTCTTTTTGATCATATTTTCTATTCCGCTATTCAATTAAAACCTTTGGGGATCAATTAAATTGCGTGATAGTCTGTGTCGGTACGTGTGAGATCCACCTTTCCAAGTTTTTGGGGTTCATCTCATACTTCTGAAGATTTGAGGGTGCTGCCTGTTCCATACTCCTCCTCCTACTGCTCAACCATCCTTTTAGGGGTACAAACAATAGTAATTGGGGCCTAGTGTGGTGGTGTACGTGTGAGATACATACACTTTCTTTTTGATCATATTTTCTATTCCGCTATTCAATTAAAACCTTTGGGGATCAATTAAATTGCGTGATAGTCTGTGTCGGTACGTGTGAGATCCACCTTTCCAAGTTTTTGGGGTTCATCTCATACTTCTGAAGATTTGAGGGTGCTGCCTGTTCCATACTCCTCCTCCTACTGCTCAACCATCCTTTTAGGGGTACAAACAATAGTAATTGGGGCCTAGTGTGGTGGTGTACGTGTGAGATACATACACTTTCTTTTTGATCATATTTTCTATTCCGCTATTCAATTAAAACCTTTGGGGATCAATTAAATTGCGTGATAGTCTGTGTCGGTACGTGTGAGATCCACCTTTCCAAGTTTTTGGGGTTCATCTCATACTTCTGAAGATTTGAGGGTGCTGCCTGTTCCATACTCCTCCTCCTACTGCTCAACCATCCTTTTAGGGGTACAAACAATAGTAATTGGGGCCTAGTGTGGTGGTGTACGTGTGAGATACATACACTTTCTTTTTGATCATATTTTCTATTCCGCTATTCAATTAAAACCTTTGGGGATCAATTAAATTGCGTGATAGTCTGTGTCGGTACGTGTGAGATCCACCTTTCCAAGTTTTTGGGGTTCATCTCATACTTCTGAAGATTGGAGGGTGCTGCCTGTTCCATACTCCTCCTCCTACTGCTCAACCATCCTTTTAGGGGTACAAACAATAGTAATTGGGGCCTAGTGTGGTGGTGTACGTGTGAGATACATACACTTTCTTTTTGATCATATTTTCTATTCCGCTATTCAATTAAAACCTTTGGGGATCAATTAAATTGCGTGATAGTCTGTGTCGGTACGTGTGAGATCCACCTTTCCAAGTTTTTGGGGTTCATCTCATACTTCTGAAGATTTGAGGGTGCTGCCTGTTCCATACTCCTCCTCCTACTGCTCAACCATCCTTTTAGGGGTACAAACAATAGTAATTGGGGCCTAGTGTGGTGGTGTACGTGTGAGATACATACACTTTCTTTTTGATCATATTTTCTATTCCGCTATTCAATTAAAACCTTTGGGGATCAATTAAATTGCGTGATAGTCTGTGTCGGTACGTGTGAGATCCACCTTTCCAAGTTTTTGGGGTTCATCTCATACTTCTGAAGATTTGAGGGTGCTGCCTGTTCCATACTCCTCCTCCTACTCCTCAACCATCCTTTTAGGGGTACAAACAATAGTAATTGGGGCCTAGTGTGGTGGTGTACGTGTGAGATACATACACTTTCTTTTTGATCATATTTTCTATTCCGCTATTCAATTAAAACCTTTGGGGATCAATTAAATTGCGTGATAGTCTGTGTCGGTACGTGTGAGATCCACCTTTCCAAGTTTTTGGGGTTCATCTCATACTTCTGAAGATTTGAGGGTGCTGCCTGTTCCATACTCCTCCTCCTACTGCTCAACCATCCTTTTAGGGGTACAAACAATAGTAATTGGGGCCTAGTGTGGTGGTGTACGTGTGAGATACATACACTTTCTTTTTGATCATATTTTCTATTCCGCTATTCAATTAAAACCTTTGGGGATCAATTAAATTGCGTGATAGTCTGTGTCGGTACGTGTGAGATCCACCTTTCCAAGTTTTTGGGGTTCATCTCATACTTCTGAAGATTTGAGGGTGCTGCCTGTTCCATACTCCTCCTCCTACTCCTCAACCATCCTTTTAGGGGTACAAACAATAGTAATTGGGGCCTAGTGTGGTGGTGTACGTGTGAGATACATACACTTTCTTTTTGATCATATTTTCTATTCCGCTATTCAATTAAAACCTTTGGGGATCAATTAAATTGCGTGATAGTCTGTGTCGGTACGTGTGAGATCCACCTTTCCAAGTTTTTGGGGTTCATCTCATACTTCTGAAGATTTGAGGGTGCTGCCTGTTCCATACTCCTCCTCCTACTGCTCAACCATCCTTTTAGGGGTACAAACAATAGTAATTGGGGCCTAGTGTGGTGGTGTACGTGTGAGATACATACACTTTCTTTTTGATCATATTTTCTATTCCGCTATTCAATTAAAACCTTTGGGGATCAATTAAATTGCGTGATAGTCTGTGTCGGTACGTGTGAGATCCACCTTTCCAAGTTTTTGGGGTTCATCTCATACTTCTGAAGATTTGAGGGTGCTGCCTGTTCCATACTCCTCCTCCTACTGCTCAACCATCCTTTTAGGGGTACAAACAATAGTAATTGGGGCCTAGTGTGGTGGTGTACGTGTGAGATACATACACTTTCTTTTTGATCATATTTCCTATTCTGCTATTCAATAAAAACCTTTGAGGATCAATTGAATTGCGGGATAGTCTGTGTCGGTACGTGTGAGATCCACCTTTCCAAGTTTTTGAGGTTCATCTCATGCTTCTGAAGATTTGAGGGTGCTGTCTGTTCCATACTCCTCCTACTCCTCATCCATCCTTTTAGGGGTAGAAACAATAGTAATTGGGGCCTAGTGTGGTTTTGTACGTGCGAGATACATACACTTTTTTGGATCATATTTCCTATTCCGCTATTCAATAAAAACCTTTCTAGGGCAAGATCCTAAATTACAGAAATATGAGGAGACCGTCAAATAAGGGTCGTGGCCTGGGTCGTGGTGCTGCTGGTAGAGCTCCTGTTGCAAGGAGAGGACGTGGTCGATCTGTGCCAGCTACACGCACAAGTGAAACACCTTCCTCAAGTGTGAGTAGGCGACAGAACCTGCATCAGTATTTGGTAGGGCATCATACGCCCCTAGAAGTGATGAGGCCAGAACAAGTGGAGGCGATAGTAGATTGGTTTGCTGCTGACAGTGCCTCCAGTTCCTTCACATTGTCTCCCACCCAGTCTACTGCAGAAAGGTCACAGTTGGCACCTGCAGCCGATGTCCAACCGTCTTTCACCTCACCCCCTTGCAAATCAGGCAAGCAGTCTGAGCCCCAAGCCATACAGCAGTCTCTTCTTCTTTTTGATGACTCTGTCAGCAGGGTTTCCCAGGCCCATCCACCTAGCCCTGCCCCAGAAGTGGAAGAGATTGAGTGCAGCGATGCCCAACCACTTATTTCTCAAGATGAGTACATGCAAGGATCATCGCAGCACGTCTCCGATGATGGCGAAACGCAGGTGCCAACTGCTGCGGCGTTCAGCATTGTGGAGACCGACAAGGAGGGCAGGGGTGAAGACTGGGTGGAAGATGATGTGGAGGACGATGAGGTCCTCGACCCCACATGGAATGAACGTCATGCAGGTGACCTGAGTAGTTTGGAGGAAGAGGCGGTGGTCGCACAGAGCCACCAGCACAGCAGAAGAGGGAGCAGGGTGCAGAAGCGGAGCGGCCGTGCCCTAGACACTACGCCCGCTACTGCCCAACGCAGCAAGGGAACAAGCGCACCAAAGTCAGCTCAAAGGAGTTCTCTAGCGTGGAAGTTCTTTAGAAAATGTGCTGATGACAGGACACGAGTGGTTTGCACCCTGTGCAATCAGAGCTTGAAGCGAGGCATAAACCTTCTCAACCTGAGCACAACCTGCATGATCAGGCATCTAAGTGCAAAGCACGAGCTGCAGTGGAGTACACACCTTCAAAACCAAGAAACGTCTCTGGCTCATCCTGCTTCCTCTTCTGCTGCAGTCTCGGCCGCTCCAGCCACATCTGTAGTGATACCGGCACCTGCCACCCCGCAAACAGACGATCTGTCAGCAACACCACCACCTGGGTCACCAACAACCATCTCCACAATGTCCCGTGGAAGCGTTCAGCTTTCCATCTCCCAAACACTTGAGAGGAAGAGGAAGTACCCCCCTACCCACCCGCGATCCCTGGCCCTGAATGCCAGCATTTCAAAATTATTGGCCTTTGAAATGCTGTCATTCCGTCTGGTGGAGACGCACAGTTTTAAAAACCTTATGTCGGTGGCTGTCCCACAGTATGTCGTGCCCAGCCGCCACTACTTTTCCAGGCAAGCCATCCCTTCCCTGCACAACCAAGTGGGGGAAAAAATCAGGTGTGCACTGCGCAATGCCATCTGTGCCAAGGTCCACCTAACTACCGATACGTGGACCAGTAAGCACTGTCAGGGGCGTTATATCTCCCTAACGGCACACTGGGTAAATGCAGTGGCGGATGGGCCTGAGGCGGATAGCAATTTGGCGCATGTCCACCGAGGATTGCAGGGCGCTTCAGTTTGCCTCCTGTTCCTAACTCCTCCTACTCCGCTTCCTCATCCTCTACCGCCTCCTCATCCGGACAGCGTAACACCTTCACCACCAACTTCAGCACGGCCAGGCATAAACGACAGCAGGCAGTTTTACAACTTGCCTGTTTGGGGGACAAACCACACACCGCGCAGGAGTTGTGGAGGAGCATGGAACAGCAGACAAATGAGTGGTTGCTGCCAGCGAGCCTCAAGCCCGGCCTGGGCGAAATCTCATAGCAGCTCTGGGCCTAGCCGGTTTGACGCACATCCCTTGCCTGGCGCATGTGCTGAATTTGGTGGTGCAGAGGTTCCTTAAAAACTACCCCGATATGTCAGAGCTGCTGCAGAAAGTGCGGGCCGTTTGTGCGCACTTTCGGCGTTCTCACCCTGCTGCTGCTCGCCTGGCAGCGCTGCAGCGTAACTTCGGCCTTCCCGCTCACCGCCTCATATGTGACGTGCCCACAAGGTGGAACTCCACCTTGCACATGCTGGAAAGACTGTGCGAGCAGCAGCAGGCCATAGTGGAGTTTCAGCTGCAGCACGCACGCGTGAGTCGCTCTGCGGAACAGCACCACTTCACCACCAATAACTGGGCCTCCATGCGAGACCTGTGTGCCTTGTTGCGCTGTTTTGAGTACTCCACCAACATGGCCAGTGGCAATGACGCCGTTCTCAGCTTAACTATCCCACTTCTATGCCTCCTTGAAAAAACAATTCGGGCGATGATGGAAGAGGATGTGGCACAGGATGAGGAGGAGGAGGAGGATGAAGAGGTAACATTTCCAAGGCTTTCAGGGCAGTCAAACGCCAGGGACACAATTGTCCAGCAGGGGCACAGTTCTGGAGGATGAGGAGGATGAGGAGGAGGAGGAGCTGGAGGAGGAGATGGAACCATGTTCACAGCAGGGTGGCACCCAGGCCAGCTCATGGCCATCACTGGTGCAGATACAGATACAGAGGACACGGACGATACACCTCCCACAGAGGACAGCCTTTCGTTGCCTCTGGGCAGCCTGGCACACATGAGCGATTACATGCTGCAGTGTCTCCACAACGACCGCCGAGATGCCCACATTCTAACCTGTGCTGATTACTGGGTGGCCACGCTGCTGGATCCCCGTTACAAGGACAACGTACCGTCCTTAATTCACTCACTGGAGCACGATCGCAAGATGCGCGAGTACAAGCGCACGCTGGTAGACGCCATGCGGCTGGCATTCCCATCTGACAGCGGGGCCGCAGTGGAACCACAAGGCAGAGAAGGAGGAGGAGGAGGTCGCCAACGCAACCAGGGCACCGCCAGCACCTCAGAAGGCAGGGTTAGCATGGCCGAAATGTGGAAAAGCTTTGTCAGCACGCCACAACAAACAGCAGCACCAGCAGCTCAGATGGAACGTCTTAGCAGGAGGCAGCATTTTACCAACATGGTGGAGCAGTATGTGTGCACACGCCTACATGTAGTGAATGAGGGGTCTGCCCCCTTCAACTTCTGGGTCTCCAAATTGGGCACATGGCCTGAGCTTGCCCTTTACGCCTTGGAGGTGCTGGCGTGCCCTGCAGCCAGTGTATTATCTGAACGGGTATTTAGCACGGCTGGGGGCGTTATAACAGACAAGCGCAGCCGCCTGTCCAGAGACAATGTGGACAAGCTCACGTTCATTAAAATGAACCAGGCATGGATCCCACGGGACTTTTCCGTACCTTATGCAGAATAGCAATGGATACCGACCTTACCCACCCATTGTTCCATTTTTGCTCTTTCTCACTCTTTTGGGGTGTACCCTCATTTAAAATTTGTGAAAAGAAGCAGTGTTGGCTACCTCGTCCTCCTCCTCAGGGCCAGATTAACGTAGGGGCTATTGGAGCTGCAGCTCCAGGCCCCTACCTTTTATATAGGCCCCGGGTTGGCCATATTCACTGTTACCGCTTTTCTGTCACTTGTAAACACAGAAGTCTGGCTTCTATGCTCGCTTCCCCAGGCAGCACCCTCAGAACCTCCCCACACAGCGCGAAGGCCGGACAAGGAGGGACAGTTGCCGATGCATGGATGTGTTTATGGGCTTCAGAGACAGCATCCCATGTTGAATTAGGCATGCATGGCTGCACCCTTCCTCCTCTGGGTGCATGGCAAGGCACGGCCCTTAAGGCCCTTCAAAATCCTCAGCACCAAGCCCATGATGCTCTTAATCCGGCCCTGGTCCTCCTCCACCGCCGCTTCCACCTACACCGCCCATAGGTGTGCGCAGCCTATTGCATTAAGGTGTGCACCCCAAAGTTGAAATACACATGCATGTGTATGCCAGCAGGGAGAGTAATGTATCGGGGCCATGTACCTGTAGGCAAAGAGAAATAGAGCAGAGCAGGTCCGAGGGAGATCTTTCCCATCTCCTCACTGGCAATGCTATGTGCCCTAGGTGATTAGGGTGTGCCCAGGCACACCCGGCACACCCTGTGCGCATGCCTATGTCACCGCCACATCCACCACCACCTCAACCTCCCTCCTACTCCATATGGGCCTCGTCCTTCAGAGATGAAGAAGAACATTGTTTTATTTTTCTGTTTTTTTTGTTGTTTTAAGTTATTTCCCTATCCTGGTTTGCAGAGCACTTGCCATGCTCTTAATTACGTTTTGCTGCCATTTGCAGCACTCTAGCCCTTTCCTTTGGTGTTTTAGAGCCATTTTAGTGCCTTA
The DNA here is from genome assembly GCF_965119305.1 of Pelophylax lessonae. Lineage (NCBI taxonomy): Eukaryota > Metazoa > Chordata > Amphibia > Anura > Ranidae > Pelophylax > Pelophylax lessonae. Next base: position 110,247,867 of record NC_138779.1, on the reverse strand, counting down.
AAGTTCGGGTCCCCATTGACTTCAATGGGGTTCGGTGTCCGGGAAAAGTTCGGTAAAAGTCCGGGACACGGACCCGGACTTTTTTTTTAAAGTTCGGCCGAACCCGTCGAACATGGACATCTAGGTGTCCGCTCAACCCTAATTATGATTAAACCGTTTAACTACACCCATTTGCTGGCATGGCTGGTGCTTTCAAGTTGTCACCTCCAAGACTGTTGGAAGTAGATGGTAGCATGGTAGGTGACACATGTACTTTATGCTTAGTCAAGGACACTCAGCTAGATTCCCAATTGTGCATTAATTGGTAATTGGTAATGTGCATTATACCAAGCATTAACGCTTGTTGCTCTAAGGCAGCCAACAGAGCGAATTCAGTATTACATTGGCCTCAGACCTAAAAACACACATGATCTACATGGAATGTGCTTTATGATGTGCTGCTGTGTGTGTGTGTGTTGGCTGCTGGTGCATTGAGTGCCATTCACAATTAATTGCAATGCAACAAACCACAGTTCAACACTTCATTCATTGTGATAATGTTAAAATATGCACTGTGGTATCCCACAATTAAGAGCATATTTTAATAGATGTTACTGCAATGCCATAGCCTGAATTAGTCTGACTCCTGACACATATTTTTTGCTTATTGTGTCACAGAAAATCATGGCGCTTAAATCTGGTAGTTGGAATTCAGTGTCTATGTGCCAAGCGTATTCAAAAAGGCAATTACATTTCAGGTTAATGTTTTTAGATGATGAACAAACAGACATTGCCCCTTGCAGAATTTTATAAAGTAAACCAGCCAACCTATGTTCTTTGTAGAATACATAATACAATTCATACACGTGCTAGATAAACAACACCTTTACAGCAAAATTTAAAAAACAAAACCTACTGAGTGCTACAATTTACCAACTCAAAAATTAGAGAAAAATGTTCACAGAAAGACTCTGTGTTTACAGTCATCGCCCCCACTGTGAAAGCAATGGCTGAAGATAAAAGAAAAAGACAGCTCGCTGAGCTAGGTATGAGGATTATGCAATTGCTTCTTAATTGCCAAAACAATAAAAGTTTATTGAGGCTTATATGAGTGCAATAAGGCTACAACCCAGGGAAAAACACTAAACGTATATCTGTAAGCGTAAATGCACATTTATTGCCATGTAGAGTATGTACAGTACATTGTGGCTTTAAATAATTGGTCTCATAAATCTTGAAGATCACATAAGAGTAGAATCCAGTAGAGTCTCAAGATGAGTTACCAGAAAATTAGGCTCACAAATCTCCCCTCCTATTCTAAAGCAAAATTGTTTTGACGTTGCTTTATTCAGATGTACTAATGGCTTTGGAGGAAGAAGTGAATGCATCATATTTAATAAATGTTTTAATTTAAAGGGAAATTACACCCTTGAATATAACTACTGTCTAATTACCCTTACAATGAAATGTTTGTACTTCCAGCTTTTTTAAGATCTCAGAGTACGATACTCGCCTGTTCCACTCCGGGTCTTTCCATTTGGCTAGCCAATCCCAGAGCGGGCACTGTTTTAAAAGGCAAGTGTGTGAATTGCTTAGTGTTTGAGCAACATGTAGACACACTAGTAGCCGGATCCACTGAATTCCCCAGAAATTCATTTCATGGTTCCACTTTGCTTCTTTGTGTTGCTACTGTGTTCTTTGTGCTACCAGTCTTGTGTATCCTTTTCTGTAAACCCGTGCTTGTCTCCTTCATGTTCCCTTGTATGTTTCTTATCTTAGCCATCCCATGCATTGCTGCCAGTGTCTTGTGTCTCTTCCTCTGCTTTATTTCAGTTAGTTCCTGCTTTCCTGCTTTGCTCTTTTTCTCTGTGTGTCTGTCAGTTTCTCAATATCTGTATCTGCATTCCCAACCTGTGTTTCTTTCCTGTGTCTCTGTGTGTTTCCATTCACTCCTGTTTGTTGCTCTGTGTACCCACTACCCCAATGCTGCAAGAAAATCTACTCAGCTCCTGCTCGGCTGAGTTGGAGGACCACAACCTATTCACAGCCTGCAGTGCAACATCTCCACCTCTAGGGGCGCTAGTAAAGGCAGTGTTCCAAACAAGTGGCCAGCCAGATCTTCTGTGTGTCCACACAGCTGCTGCTAATCCTAGCTCGCCTATCTGACCCTAGTGGGAGCAGATCCCATTCCATGGCACAGAAAACTGGATGACAGACGTTGAGTATTGAATCATTCAGAGGCAGATATAGAAGTGAGAGTAGTCATATAATATCTGATCCCAATTAAGCCCAGGTTCACACTTGACATGACACTTGACACTCCGACATGAAAGTCGCATGACTTCCGATCAGACTTTGCCCTGCAACTTCAGTCCTACTTTGATCCGACTTAATGTGACTTTTTACACCCTATGGCATTGAAGTCATATCAAAGTTGGACCAAAGTAATGCAGGAACCATTTCTAACTTTTTAACTTGTGTTGGACCAGTTAAGACGGCTCTCAGAGAGAGACAATGAATTTGACATGTCATGCGACTTGTGCTCTCACAAATCGAATCCCATGTCGCAACACGGTGAACCGGGCCTAAGTATGAGCTGTAGTAATAAAGGACTGGTAGGGTTTATCATTATAAGTTTCACAGGCTGGGGACTTCATAGGCAGCAGGGACTGAGCAATGCACATACACTAGGTACTTCAAGCAGGCAGTATATTTTCCATACATACCTTGTATACTGGCTACTGTATGTCTCAGAGGTATTTTATTTCACAAAGCAGTTATTGGATTTGCAAGTTTGTTAGAAAGTTGTACAAATCAATTGTATGTACAAAAACACAGCAGAAAAAAGTAACAGAGGCAAGAACATGACAACAATGCCACCAAAGATGTGGAGGTGGCTCATAAGAATCACTTCTCGAGCTATAAAGCTACAAGATAAGTGCACTTTTACAGCATCAGTATGACTTAGAAAGCATTTCAGTAGCAACAAGGGCTATCAAGGAAGGACCTTGTCTCTACAAAAGTGAAGAAAAGGGGAAAATACTCTGAAGCCTGGAGAAGAGCACAAGGTTAAAAGGAGGAGGTGAAGAATGAATAACAGCTACCTGGAAACCTCAGCAGACAATATAGAGGAGAGAAGAGTAAAAGAGTAAGGAGATTTGTCTGGGAAAAGGGGGAGGGTCAGGGAAAGTTCCAATCCATTACACATCACAAGGACAGGTCGTCCAAATGGTCATATGGAGAGTAAAGAGTGGTCCAAATGTAGATGATCATTGTAGGTTGTTCATGGGCCCTAAATCTTCAAGAATTTAGCATGTGCGCGGGAGCTGCCGTTTACGGCTCAGAACTCCAAAGGAATGGCATGGGTATGCGCCAATTACGTCACCAGTTGCATCTACAGTAAATATCACCTAAACGGTGCACGTTTAGGAGATATTTACAGTACCTATAGGTAAACCTTATAATAGGCTTACCTATTGGTAAAATGAATGCATGGAAGTTTACTCCCACTTTAACTGCAGCAGATTTAAAGGATAAGTTCACCTTTGTAAAAAAGAAATGCACATCTTTTTGCAGGTTAAAAAATGTGTATTTACCTTTTTTTTACTGGGATTCTGCTAAGCATTGCACCCGCGATCAGCAGATCGGGGATGCAGTGCAGGGCTCTTGCAGACAGCCTGTGTAAGCTGTCTGCTCGTACCTCGTACCATTTTTTAAAAATTGTGACAGTGAGTGGGCTAATATGTTAAATTGTTAAATTTACACCCTAAATATGGATGTAACATGTTAAGAAAGGTGAACTTTTCTTTCAAAAAATGGTTGGCGCCAGGTCCCGGCCAATGTCTGCCGTGCTGCCCAGAATACAAACCCCACCAGCAGCCCCTGGGCACAAAGGCACTTTAGACTGGCAATGCAGCTGCCACAGACATTGAGAGATGAGCTAAATTATATTTTATACAAACATCAAAAACCAAGGTATTTTTCTTTCCACGTCGGCAAAGTAGCAACACCGTTTTTTTTTTTAACCACAAAATCTCTATTTGGCTTTGCAAGCTGAACAATGTTACTAGTATATTAGACTACTATATTACAAATCCTTGACAGCCCCTCTGGTATATTAGATTATCACAAGCTTTATTGCAGGAGTATATTATATCAATGGCTTTTATCAATTATTATCAAGCTAATGCTTATCACAGAAAATGTTAGCTTCATTTATAACCTAAAGGCCCTGGTCATCTTTGTCCAGCACACACCCACCTCTGGTTTTCTCTCTTTCCAATTCTAACAATATAATATATTAGCTTTGTCTGTATTTTTATGCTACATATTAAAGCATTTTTAGGCCTCATCTAACAGTACAGTGGAAAGGAAGCCGACCCAAGAGACAGTTCAGTGCTGAGTATTAAAAACATTTCCAATGGACAAGGAACCTTCTACATTTGTCTTTGGCACTAGGCACTAGTCAAGCAAAGTTTAAGCTGCTGGCATTGGGTCTGACTCACTAAAGGAGAAGAGCATGTTTGTGTTCAAAGCTAATTTTAATTAAGGTTAGTCAATAAGTAGAAGCTAAGGGAAAATATATTTTGCAAAATATACACAAATTATGTGCAAGTAAAATTGAAGAAACAAGATTTTTACCCACACATGATTGGATGATTGGAATCAGCAGTTTCACATCATTCACATCATCCACTAAGTCCCTGCTTAATACTTACCTGAAGTACAAAGTGGTGATTTTGACTTTGAGGAAGAGGGTTCTCCCTCGAAACGTGTAACCCAAACCAGGTCCTTGTGGACGGCATGCAGCAGTAGAAAAGTGTTCTGGAGACGAGTGGTTCCCATTTCCTACATGTATGTACACATCCTATGTTTGTGAGTATAATGTACGCTACCCATATCGATTTTAATAAACTTTTTAGTGGTAATGCACAAGGTCGGTGCACCCTTCTCTTCTTGTTGTTGTCTTACAGTGTTTTTGGACAATGTGGGCTATGTGGGACTTTAAGTGAGACACCAGCAGGTATGCCCAGCGTCTCCATCCCTGTATCGGAAAAAACGAATTGAAAAGGATTAAGAGAGGTGCATGGAAGCCAGCCAGCCCCCAATCTGATGTACTCACCCCAGGGTGAGTACATCAGACTGGGGGCTGGCTGGCTTCCATGCACCTCTCTTAATCCTTTTCAATTTGTTTTTACAGTGTTTTTGGATACACTTGGTCTTGAGGGGGCAGCAAGACCACCTTACCTGTGCTAAAAAGATCATTCAGACCATTCACCTTGTCGCATACCACTTAAGCGCAGGAGAGATACTGTTTTTAATACTTACCTGAGCCCCATCTTGATCCAGTGATGTGCATGAGAGCAGCAGCTCTTCTAGGTCTCTCTCTCCTCGTTGGCTCACACAACAGCAGGAGCCATTGAAGCCTGCTGCTGTCAATCAAATCCAGTGAGCCAATGAGTTGATAGCAGCGGCAGGCCCAAGCCACGCTGTGTTAATGGACAATGCACATTCACAGGAGCGTGACTTGGGAGCGAGCCTGCTCAAGTGCCCCTATACCAAGAGGCAGGGTACCCCAAAAAAGAGGATCAGGATTTCTGTGTGCAAAACCAGAGCAGGTAAGTAAAACATGTTTGTTATTTTATTTAATAATATATTTTAGAATTACTTTAAAATTCACTTAGCTTAGCGAATTAAGTCAAATTGAGCTAACCTCAGTTGTCCGATCTTGTGCGAACAGAAATATTTTTTGACAAATTTTCCTTGCACATGATTGGATATTCTTAGCTTAGCGAATGAGATCAAATTGTGCGAATTTCAATCGTCCAATCATGTACAAGCAAAAATAATTTTTCTAATGAATTTTCCTTTGCACATCATTGGATATTCTTTGCACAGTGGATATTTACCTAATTTACTAAGAAAAGTGAAAATTTACTTGGTAAAGGGAACATGCTGTTACAACATTTTGTACATAAATCCAATTGTATTTAGAGATTTACTTAGGACCTTCTTTTTCAGGACAGGGAAATGTGAGTTGAATGTTCAAACACTGATTATGCCATCCATCTAAGTTTCTATCCTAACACTGATCATGAGCTATAATAAATGAAAGAACAAGGTTGTGAGTGCAAGCTGCAGAAAGGAGCTTTCCTCAGAGTATTGCTTGGATTACACCGTATCTAAACCCCAAAACAAAAAAAAAAAAAAATTGTATATTGCAGCTTATCAGTCCTTAGATGTGGTGGCTGCATTTGTTTTCTATTTACCAGTTTTTTTTTTAACCTTTATTTTCCCATAGTGATCCTGAAAATAATACACTTCCTGTCACTTCATGTTTACACTTATTTCCCCTTTGTAACTACAGAGGCAGCCACAATTGTTACCCAGATTGGACTTCAAACACATCTGTCTTAGTTCATCTCCATTACATGGTGGATTGTTGGGTCTAGTAGTTTACACAAGAGAGATAAAGATGTTTGTGTTTTCGTTCCAGCTCTTAGGAAGTGAAAGAAATGCTGCAAGATCAACAGGCATTTTCTGTACTTGCTAAAAATGTTATTACCCTAAAAGAAAATGAATACAGCCATCACATTTTTGAACTGTTAAGCTGAAAAATAAAAATGTTTAATCTTTGGGATTAAATCCACTAGAAGTATGGGGTTTATAAAAAAAACAACCCTTATACTCATCTAGGTGAATGCAGCATTGATCCAATACTGCATCTGTCTCTGCTGCCTCTGTAGTGAGAGCGGAGTGATCAAACACTGATGATCGCTCAGTTCTCCCCTCTGCTCTGAGCAGAGGGTCATTACTGGCTGTCAATGGATCTCTGCTCTGCCCCTCCAGAGCACACTGGAGTGCTGGGCCTGGGGAGTGAAGGGGAGGGAGTGGCTGGCTCAGTCTCCCAGCAGGGCATAGGGCAGCTGAGAGGCTGAGGCAATTGCCAGTCCAGGAATCTGGATGTATTCCAACTGTAAAATCAGGATTTTTCCCCAGCCTAGACTGGCTGAGTTGCATCAGCCAATGGGTCACAGGAGAGCAGAATGGACTGCACTCCTGTGAGTCATAGGAAAGGTATGGCCAAAAAAGCTTTGTCCATACTTCCCCTTTAATCTTTATAACAGGGTAAGGCATGCAACAGTCCAGAAATGTCTCTAAGGGTCTCTGAATAAAGCTACAGAGATCTTGTGACATGTCTACCTGGGAAGACATCATAAGGTAGACTCAGACTAAACTGATAAGATCATACCTTATCACTTACTGCCATCATCCCCACTTCTCTACTTCCAGCCCATTTTACCTACCTGCCATGTTTGTAGTAGCCCTGGTAGGAATTGCTGCTGAGCCAGGTGCTAACTTGACCGCTTCAAAGATGTTGGGCCATGAGTTTATATATTCCTCGGCCCCTTGGGTCCAGTGTGAAGGCTGTGCCTGTGTGCCATTTTCCCAGTCCGCACAACAGGCATTGCTAGTATCAAACTTAAAGCATCTACCTGTTATCGGGGGAACTACAAGGTGTGTGGGGTGCTACAGGCAAGGGGTGTTCAAACCTCCAAGGCTGATCACAGTCTGTTTTTTTTTTTTTTGTTTTTTTTTGATGCATTAACGCATGTTAGATGCTGTAGGGGCTTTTTCAGGGGTGGTATCTTTGTGGGATTTTTGTTTCTTTGGAGGTTTCTTGGTTTTTATTTTTTGTAGTTAGGGAAAGTGAGAGAATGGCAGAACATCAGCAAGGGATGTGTAGCATCATCTAGTGTGCTACTAGTGTGAGTGTAGGTAAACCATATTCTGACTCATGTTTAAACCCTGTGAGTCTTAATCTTGGTCAGGGTTACTAGAGTTCAGGGCAACATGACTCATACAAACAGCTCTATGGTGCCTCCCCCTGGATCTAGAAAGTTGGAGAACATTCTAGAGACTATAGGGTGGAGGCTAGGAGAGGTTGCTCTGCATATTTAGGGGAACGTAGGAAATCCCTAGGCGGTGGGCCTGGCAGGTAACTAAGTGAGAGCTTAAATATGGGTGAGTCATGCTGGGAGGGTAGTCGGGTGGAAGATGAAGATGCAGTGCTGAGGAGACTGTCGGTGGCCCTCGAGGGACCTCTGCCAGGGAGGGGCTCTACCTCGGGCCGGGGATCAGGTGCTGGCCTGGAAGGATCCTACCACAGAAGAAGTCCAGATCACTAGTTTAGTGTCCTGCCCTCTAACCTGTAGCATACATAGAAAAAAGAAAAGGAATGGTTAATTTTGAGAAGGAGTAAAGCTCCCTTCAGAAAAAAAACGCAGCGGTTATCACTCCAATATTGCAAGTGATGCACCGCAAAAAATTCACCCATATCAAACACCCATTCTATACAAAAAACACTCATTCTATAAAAACAAAAGTTGCAGGTCATAAGAGGAATGAACTATTTCAGAATAAGGACATTTCTAAAAAAGAAAATGTACAGTCACAAGATATAGTTTGTTTGATCACCCAGTTTGAAGCCCAATGGGGGGTTCTACAAAAACATTGGGGTATTCTGATGAATAACCCAACAATTGCTAAATTTGTGGGTAGTTCCCCAAAAATGGTGGCCCGCACGACATCCAACCTGGGTGATATTCTGATTCATTCGGAGTTTGTGAAAAGCCAAGCTGAAAATTGATTAACTAGGTACCCTAGATCAAAGGGGATGTTTCCATGTGTCAAATGCCAAATGTGCCCCTTTGTGGATCATACAGCCACTTTCACTCACTCCGAGAATGAAATAGAGTATAAGATCAGGGACCTTACCAATTGTTCCACAACAAAGTGTAACTATCTATATGCTCCCCTGCCCCTGCAATAAATTTTATATTGGGAAGACAAAGAGACAGCTACGAGTGAGGATAGGGGAGCATATGAGAGAAATGATCCAGAAAAACCACTGGCGAAACACTTTCAAAAAGTACAAGGAGGAAACTCTGAGGGAATGAGAATAAAGGGAATCTATGTCCTTAAATTGTCCCCTAGAAGAGGGGACTTTAATAAAGTCCTTCTAAAAAAATAAAAATGGTGGATTTACATGTTAAGAGCCCTAATACCTTTAGGGTTAAACACGGAGCTAAATTGCCAGGTACTCTTAGAGAATTAACCAGTACCGCTCTAAGGGCAGTAGTCTCTCTCAGTCTATCCCCAGCAGAAGGTATTATAGATTGGTTTATGCAATGAGATTGGTGCCTATACAACTATAAGAATAGTATGTTTTAATCGTCTTGGCATATCTCAAGTTCCCCTTGGGATCAATCTTTATATATAGGAAAACTTTTTAATCTATGCTTAGTAAAATATGCCACTTTAAGACACAACTTCTAGACAGTCTCTCCTACACAACAGCTCAGTAATTAGGGAGATGAGGAAGGGTAGCATGTTATCCTGATGAAGCTACATGTGACGTAGCGAAACACGTCAACGTCATAGACACGTCACCGGACTTTTGGAATTTCCGGAGCAACATGTCCTAAGCGGATGAGCATGTAGTGGGGACACCAGCAACATGCCAACAATATCTGGGAGACACTAGAAGAGTGCCCCAGACACAGTGTAGATCTTTCCTGTGACTGTCTTATGGACCGTGGAGGGGATTAAGAGCTACTATCTACAGCTGACAATACCGTTCACTCTGTACTGATCTCCATCTAAGTTGCATGAGTTGTAGCAGGTATGATTCCTAACTGACCGCTGCAGCGAAGGGACACAAGTGATCAGGAGATTATTAGAAGACGGGGTAAGCCGAGCTCGCTCCCATTATCACTGTGACAATACAGGACAGGAAATTAACTTTGTGAACTTTCCATAAGAAATTGGACAGCTGATCCTTTCAATCAATGCCCCCCCCCATGACTTTCCTTAATTTTGAGGAAACAAATGATGCTTCACAACCTTATTATTGCTTAATCCATACAGGGCCTAAATGTTTTCTATGCAAATCCATATACACATGACAATGGTGATAGTTCACTAGTAGACTACAACACCTGATAACACAGCATTGTTGGGTTATATAAGTGGCCTAAAGGGTAGGATAGCCTTCATAACCCCATAGGAAGACAACCTTCCAGCGTACTGAGCAGGTTTTTGCTCCGATAAAGACTATTCACATGGGTAAATCGTACCTTTACCAGTGCCTTTTGCTTTTATAGATTGAGTGTTTGATAGGGGTGAATTTTTTGCAGTGCATTACATGCAATATTGAGTAATTTTACTCTTTTAAATGTTTCTTAATAAAGAATTGATTAATCACATACCCAATTAGTCCAGTTTTCTTGACCAAATAACCACTGAGTTTTTTTTCTGAAGGGAGCTTTTACTCCTTCTCGGATTTAACCATTCCTTTTTCTTAAATCTTCCCTAGCTTGCCCTGGGAGATCTCCAGAGAGTCAGTCAGGTAGAATGGTGAAGAGAAGCAGCCAGGTGGGCTGGTGAAGAGACACCTGGGTGGGCTAGCATTTCCTGCAGTGGTAGAGCTGGGACCAGTGTCTACAGAGGAGTGGAGGTACTCCAGGATGCAGTTGTGCTACTCTCAGGGACTAAGAGTTTCTAGCCTGTAAGACGCTGTTGCTGAACTAACAAAGACTGTAAGCTAATCAATCAGATGTGTACAATCCAAGGAGGAATTCATTGTAGTTGTACAAGATAAAGGAGAAGAATAAAGCAGAGCTGCGTACACAGAGAGAAAATTGTCCCTGATCTTGTTATTGCCAAGTTGGGCATCCCATAATTTCTATCCTCATCCAAGTTATTAGCCCCCTAATAAAACAAAAAAACAAAGCTTGAGGACTAGTCAATGTGTTTGGATGCAAGCTGAATTTGTTGAGTGCTTGGCTTTGCAGCAGTGGGGAACCTTGTCATCAGCAACCCCTATGGGGGTAGTGCTAAAGACGATTTTCAAGGGACAGGAAAAGCTTGGAGAAGACTGTAGGGAGCAGCTCTCTTAATCCATTGGAGGGCACTGCTACTCAGGTACAGGCTGGTCCTATCTACAAGGACATGTTCCAGTTCACGTGTGGTGGATTCTTGTAATACGATTTTAACAATCTTCATGTTTGTGAGTATGCATTTGGCATTTATTAAAACTTTTTATTAACGGTGACCACGGGAAATGCACTAGGTGTTTGCGCCTCCTTTTTTCTTTTCTTACAGGCCACTGTTATCCCCAAGGTCGCTCTGTAGTCTGAACCTTTTTTCACACATCTGTTGCCAACAGCAGTGTTGTGGTTTGCAGTGTATCAGTCTTGGTAAACAAATGACCAGTTCTTTGGGAACCATATGCATGAGGAGATGCATGAATCTGCACCACAAAGCTTGGTTGGAGCAGTGATTCAAATATACTGGCTGGCAACAAAAGGCCTTTACTCCTCCTCCTCCTCATTCATACCTTACTACCTCTCTTTCCACTATACAAGATTCTCCTTATTTATGCATCCACTGTAACCTGCAGTCTCAAGAGATAGGGAGTAAAGCTTGACAAGGAGTTTGAGAAGCCTACCTTATAGCACATGAAGTGGGTAAGAGGGCTATCATGGAGACATGCTGAGTAGGAACAAGTGTATGTTTTCACCTAAAAACGGCCTTGGCAAAACATCTGGTTTTACAGCTGCTTCCACTCCAGTTACTGAACTCAAGTCTATTTTCTGAGTTTATGGCATGTGCTGTACCACAGTGGCAGGGGCCTAGCTGCCACTTTTTAAATTAAAAAGACCATCCTTGCTTTGAACTAGATCAATTTCAGTGTTTTTTTTTTCAACCTAAAGCTGGATACACACTATAAAATCTTTAGTTTTTCCTTTAGATTTACCAAAACCATATAATATGAGGTCAAACCTTAACACTTTCAATTTGTATACAATCAGGCAGGCCTGATACTACATAGTTGAAGGTAAATCTAAAGGAAATCTAACAGCAAAAGTTGTACAGTATGTATCCAGCTTTAGAAGACAGGCCTGGCTACAGGCATCAGTCACAGGTGACAGCAAAACTACATGATTGCAGACAACTTGGGATCAATGGCTGAAGTGGACACTCTCGACTGAGAACCTCACAGACTACTGAGTGTCCAGCCAACCATTGGCTAGAGCTTGCACACTACATGCTGAGGCTTCCAGACTGCACTGCTGCCAGTGTGCTGTCTGGGAAGGCCTTCAGCTTAGCAGGCAGTTTTGTTAAAGAGAGACAAAACTGTCTGTCCCCTGACACTGTGTATCAGCTTACTTTCATAACAACAATGAGTCCTTGATCAACAATGATTCCAAAATCCCTGCAGCTGATGCTACCAAATAACTTTTTTGTTTGTAATCAGGTCTCCCCCCCCCAAAAAAATGATAACTTCCGCTATTACCAACTTGTACCTCCTATGTTGGCCTGTCACCAATAAATGCTCCTGCCACCTCTGCTGTCTTGCTGCCATTTTCAACTTCTGCTACCTTTCCTGCTGTTACCATTGCCAGCTTCTGCCACCTCTCCTGAAATGTTGCCATTGCCAGCTCCTACCACTTCTCCTAGCCTGTAACCATTACCATCTCCTGCCACCTATACTGCCCTGCCACCCACTTTTACCAACTCTTTTGCAATGTTATGATTACCAGCTCTTGCCTTCATTACCAGCTCATGCCACCTCTGCTGGCCTGCCACCATTACCAGCTCCTTCCACCTCTGCTGGACTGCCATCATTTTATGTTTTTTGATAAAATGTTTTTACTCAATCGGCAGCTATATTTTATCTATTTCAGTACTAATTTTAACTTATTGAATTAAGATGGATATATCAGACTTGTGGTATAAGGATTTTCCCGGCTGTGACAGATATAGTCCATCCGACCAATTGGAAGCTATATAGGAGCTGCTAGTAGTGGATATTTATGGTGGTCGGTGAGAATTTGTAATCTTCTCTCTCGTTCAGAGGTTACTCTATCCTGATGCTTGTGACAGTGTAGTGCTACTTATGCACTTTTAAAATGTGAGTGCGTTACTTTTGTTTTTTGTGCGTTTTTGTTTTTTCCACTTAAACATTACTACTCACTCCAATTTCCTTAGATAAAATGGATTTATTGTATAAAAATCCAATAGCTGTGACACATACTGTATAGTCAGTCCGACCAAAATGGAAAATACTGTATATAGGAGGTATGATTCTATGAGGTAGCAGCATGTATGCTGACTACCATTTAAGAAGAAATTCTGCATTTCAAGTAACATATTTGACACAATTGAACACTCTATGACTTATGAGGGCTGTTTTATTTTTTTACATTTATTGCACTGGATGGACACTTTTTATAGAGAAATGCTGCATATGTGTTGGTTGATTACCAGCTCTACCCTTGACTACAGGCTCTTCCCACATCTGCTGGCCTGCCACCATTACATCCTCTTGCTCCCTCATGCGGCCTGCTACCATTTGCAGGTTTTACCATTCCTTCTCATCTGCCAACATTACCTATGTTTGCCATTTCTGCTGGACCGCCACCAATAATGGCTTCTATCACTGTTACAAACTCCCACCACCAATCCTTGCCTGCCATCATTACCAATTAACTCCAAATCTCCTGGTCTGCAGCTGCTACCATTACCAGCTCCTGCCACCTCTTCTGACCTGCCACCATTACCTGTACATGACACCGCATTAGTTTCCTTTTTTCCTTTTTTTTTTTCCATTTGCACCTGGTGACCTGGTGATCTCCCTGTAACAGACGAAGCTGTCCAGAAAAATAATGTTATTTTCAGGATCACTATGTGAAAATGAAGGAAAAAAAAAATTAAAAGAAAAAAATGGCCATCCACATTTAAGGATTGGTAATCTGTAATACATCACATTTCCGTTTTTGCATTTAATACTGCTTTCAGTGATGACTAAGGAAGTAGAGGCCAACGAAGGCCTCCTCCTGTTTGCAGCAGACTGATAATATCATTCTTTAATTTCTCCTCTTAGGCAGCCTTTAAGAGTAAAAGCTACAGTTTTCTACAGTTTCTACAGTAGCTACAGTTATACTATTTCTATATAATATTTATGACATATCCATGCAATTTTCCAAAGCTATACATATGTCCACTTTATCCTTTTTTCCTTTTAATTTGGATGGTTTACTTGATATGCATCATTGAATATTTAATAATGCATTGACAACTGCAGTATAAAATAAAATCTTCAGTTTTATGATGCTAGTGTTAAAAATCTCATCTTAAATGCCACATGAACTGTAAAACGTGACAATTTTGCCCTGCAGAAGGAACAGGTTTTTTTTCTATTTCCTGTGGATCAATGCGGTAGCCATATATGGTAATGACTGAATGAATTCTGTTTTATTTGTGTCTCCATGGCAACTATTAAATGTGCAGATACTGTACTGCAAGATTAGTATGTTGGACTATGTGTGTTCCATTACCATGGAGACTAAAATGAAAGAAATCCGGCTCAGGCTTCTGGAAGGAAGGGGCAGACGTAGTATGCGTTTGACAGAAGAACGTCAAATTTTTATTTTTTTTTTACGCCCTGGATATCTAGTGTTTACCTCCTGCTAAACAGGTTTGCACTAAGCTTAACATATTATTTTATCCCACTAAAAAAATCATATAAACGCATAGTATGCAATTTTCAGTACATTTTGCTTGAGTCATCCAAGCGTGTCGAGCCATTCTTCATTTAAGAACCACCACCTCCTCAATACCACATTAAGAGTCATTGTATGTTTGCAATTGCAACACTTAGAAACCCAAGCTCTTAGCTGTGCCTTGCATTGATTATCTCATCTTTCTCAAGTTAATTTCAGAATCATTGTTGCCAAGGTAACATCAGTGAGCCCTTTATATAGCACCTTAGCAAATGACATCATCTATACAATTTAGTCTGCCTTGCATGTTCGTTTAAGCTTCCAGGAACCAGTGCAAGGAATTGTGTGCCACAAACTGTATAATCAGATGTGAGCCCTTGAGAAAATAAGAGCACGATCATTTCGATGTGTAAAGCTCCCTCCTTTCAATTTGTGTTGACTCCTAAGACGCAGTTAGTTGAGCAATAAAATCTTTCAACTGTGAAGGTCAAATGTAAACCAATTTGCATTTGGATTTCACGGCTTCTAAATTAAATATGAATTTGTATTAAAATTCTATTTTTAGAAATTAGAAGAGAAGTATTTACACAAGTAAACATTTTAAAAGTCAAAAAATATAAACTGGTAGACTAGACTGTCTAGGTAATTATTAGGTTTTTAAAGTGTCTAAACCCCGTTACAAAAAATGTAATATATTGTAGGATAGCAATTCTCAGATTTGGTAACAGCAATAGTTTTTCTTTTCAATTTTTCTTTCCTTTATTTCCACCTGGTGATCTTTTGAGTATCATACAGTAGACTATATTACCAAAAGTATTGGGACGCCTGCCTTTACACCCACATGAACTTTAATGGCACCACAGTCTTAGTCCGTAGGGTTCAATATTGTGTTGGCCCATATATAACAGCTTCAACTCTTCTGAGAAGGCTGTCCACAATCCCATTGATGCACTGGAAATCAAGTCTTGAGCTCCACTTTGTGTGCACATACTATTCCAGTTGTGCTCTCACCTAAAGTATTTGATCTTATGACTAGTTACTAGTGAAGTCACATGATTAATGACATAACACTTAGGGTCAGCGTCATTATGCCAACCTGGGAAGTGAATGGGCAGATATAAATAGTGCCAATCACTGCATATTCTCCTGGGAAATATCAAGCTATAGATCACTGTGCACCGTACTGAAGTGCACAAGGGACAATGAGTTTTTAATGAGTTTTATTAAAATATTTTAGGTTAATGCGGAAAGCACAATGAGGCATTTGTGTATTTTATTTTGAGCTCTTCTGTGGCACAAGGAGACAGAGATGAAGATTGCTGCTACAAGGGGAAGAGGCTGTTGTTGACCTTTATTTTCAAAAGGTCATATACAAGAGGTGAGGGCATTACTAGAATAGTAAGTGTACACAAGGTGAAGCAATAAGCTTGGTTTGTAGTGCGTCAATGGGATTAATTCACAATAAAGTTTGCAAAGGTTTGCATAATCACAAGGGTACCTGATATGATTTCCAACATAATGGGCAATTATTCGTTTTTTCAGATAGTGGTGGAGGATGTGGTTTCTGTATGTGTGACACACCCAACCGGGACAGGGGCTTTTGAAGGGGACTGCAGGCTAGCCTCATGCCTGCTGACTATGGGCCCTGTCTTTTAAGGGGGGCTCTATTATTTGGTAGGTGTGTGCCTGGGGGACCTTTGGAGTAGTTTTGCTTTGGATTCAGGTCCATGTCTCCCAGAAACACACAGACTCTAAAAACTGTAGGACCCAGGTACAGATTTGGGGCTTTTATACTCAAACCAGCATAGACTGCTTCAACCCCTCCTAGACTCAGAGCAGATGTTAATATAATCAGCTCAAAACAACCTGATGCTGGGGTCTCCTGCTATAATCTGTTTATTAGGGTGTTATATGTTTATTTTTAAGTGTGTCTCTCCCATTGTGTATCTCCTAAGTGTGAATTCCCATGGTTAATTGAGTCACCTATTGTTTTTGTCTGTTGCCTAATCCTTTTGAAGGGTTCCTACATGATGGGATTAGTCTTGTGTCAACTTTACCTCATTACATATACAAAAGTGCAGTGCTAAATCAGAGAGAACTGTTACAGCTCCCCATATAAATTTGGTCAAATCCTTTGAGAATGTCCTATGGGACGAAATGCATCAGGATCGTGCCTTTGTAGCCTGATTTGCCTGCTTATATTTTGCCTGTAACACTGGACTGTTTGTAAGTGCATTTACCTTATATGAATACATTTTATTTTGGGGTTTTACACTATATTTGTTCCCTTTGGTCTTTATCCTTATGGTCGTTTATGTCTGCGAGTTTCAACCTCCATTTATCCCACTGGATATACACCTGGAGAACACCTGTGGCTGCAGTCCATCTTAGGAATCGCAGTACCATCACATGAGCCTTTTTTGACCTTTATGCTGTACAGTATCTTGGGTCAACATCCTCTGGTGAGCGCATTTGTTATTCTGGTGTTGGTGACAAGATACAGTCACAGTATGATTCACCTGACCACCTTGGATGTCTTCACCTTATACGTTTAATTGGGACTTTTTTATGTATAATTTCTATACCATTGACTTGGTTTTATACATACTTCATCACTTGTATTTGTATGGAGAGCTGTAACAGTTTTCCCTGATTTAGCGCTGCACTTTTGTATATGTATTGCTCTTATCAACCTGTTTGTCAGTTGTTTTGTGTTGGCAGCCTTTTTTTTTTTACTATTTATTATTTATGTTGGTTAGCGCAGTATACACATTTACTCATAAACTTTACCTCATTATCTACCATTGTGTGATGTTTGGTTTTATTGTTCGTGTGGTGGCTGCTCTACATTTGAAGTATATAAAAACCTGTATTTCTGTTCAATAAACAGTCAGTCCATTGGTTTTATATGGTCTGTGTAAGAGGCTTAAAAGTGCTGGTATTTGCTCTCAGTCTGCTAGAAGGGTTTGAAGGGCAGGAGGCACTCTTAGGCAGAAACACCCAAGCAGGGTGCCAAACGGTCCATCATATTTGAATGGTGTGGAAGGCAGGAGGCACTGTTTGGCAAATGCACCCAAGCAGGGTGCCAAGCGGTCCAACACAGTATGTATATATGATTTAATTGCACAAGTACAATTTAGGTATTGAATGTAAGGAGGTAATAAAGTAGTGCTGCACTTTTTGGGGTTGACCTACTAAAACTAGAGAGTACAAAATCTGGTGTAGATCTGCATAGAAACCAATCAGCTTTGAGGTTTTTTTTTTTTTTGTGAAAGCTTAATTAAAGGGTGCAGCACACACACACAGCACAAAAACTCATAAACTCACAGGATTTCTGTCAGGATCAACTTTTTTTTTTTTTTGCACTTATGGATCAGAAATTACAAAACATCTTCAATGGACAAAAAGGGACAAAAGAAAAATGAAGTTCAATTTCAGAGTTTACATACACTTTAAACATTTGGATCTGAAAAATAAGGTTGATATTTATTAGAGTTAGGTGACTCATAAGTTGAAAGGTGGAGGCATTGAACTTTTGCCAGTGCTTATGTAATTTTGCATCAAAATTTATGTCAATGCATATTGTTATGTTATCTGATGGGCTGACTACTCCATCATGCTTTGCATCCCTCCCAGCTGCCCATGTCTTTTTGTGACCCCACATATTAAAACATTGCAGAAAGACATATTTCCAGACTGAAACTTCGCAACTCTGTAAAAAAAAAAGAATAAAAATACAAAATTTCTTGCCTATCATACTCATTACCATCCTTCATATAGCATCAGTTTTACTGGAGGCCACAACTTTAATGAGGTCACATACTGTAAATAAAAATTGTAACCACCTCCATGATAACATTTACAATATAACATTTTTATAGTTTTAGCTCTACTTTTCTGTTATAGCAGCGTGTTAAAATATGACGGCGCGGTTCAATAAGCACTAGTGCTTCACCATGCTGCCGAGAACATTCCAGTATATAACATATCTGATCAGATTCACCTTTCTCTTCCTCAACACTTCAAGTCAAAGAAAATGAAAAAAAAAAATACCCCACTCTTGGGGGGAGATCTATTATGTAACTGGGAGAAGTTCTGGTAATATAGGACCTAGATTGCAGAGCAGCACCTCAAAGCACTATCCTGCATTTCTTTTGATTCTGTAACAAGAGGGCACTTTTATATGTACACTATTTGCTGTTTGCTCACCTTTTTATTAGGCTACATGATACCATATTTTGTGCAGCAAAAAAACGTTCTTTTCCCATCAAAGGAAGTTCTTTTCCCATTAGAGCTCACGAATGGCTGTCTCCAGAATTTCCTACCATCACCACACACTAAAATACGTTATTCATAATGTTATTCTATAGAAAGCACATTTATACAGTATATAGTGCAATTCCCACTACAGGCAATGCAATGGCTTATTGGTTATTCTCCCACGTGTCAAAGACATACTGGTAGGAAAGCTATTCTCTAAATTGGTCCCAGTATATGTATGTATACATGTGAGATAGGGACCTTAGACTGTAAGCTTCTTGAGGGCAGGGTCTAATGTAAATGTACAGTATGTGCAAGTGCTGAGTAAATTCTCAGTGCCATATCGATAGTTTCTCTACCTCTTCTTCAGGAATAAGGGCTCATTTAGACTTGCATTTGCGTTTTTGTTTAAAAATGTGCAGCAGTACCACATTTTTAATGCCCTCCAACTGCCCCCTTCTCTTAAACTGCAAAGGCGGTGGACAGGGATACTCACATGCCACATTCATGATGTTTTGCACCCATGACAAAAACTATTGGCCCTGTCACTTTGGTGTTAGTGCAGGCAGCACCTCCACCCAAGACGTTCTATTCAAGCAAACAAGCAAATGGAAAAGCACCACTAATGCCCAGCAATGGCATGCATTGCACCTGGTTGCAGCGTGTTAGTGTGGTGTTTATAGGGTTAAAATAGGCAATGAGGAGGCATCACATCTCCTCACCATCGCCTAACAGTGTGCATGAGAATGCTTGTGATGAGGGTTATACATTATTACTCATGTATGCCAGCATAAAGCACTGGGGTAGGAGGCTAGATAGAACATTTCCAAATAGACAAAAGGGTATTTTGAGTTTTTTTATTTGCAGGTGGAACTCAATTAAAAATCATAACATACAGTCGTACGAGACTATCAAGAGAAAAAAAGTGTAAAACTTATTGTGTTTTTATTTTCAGCTTCTAAAACTTTACTATCATTCTCAATAAGGTCATTATGTTCCAGCAATTTTACTAATAGTAGAATAAAACATAATTTACAATTACTGCATATAGTTGGACAACGAATAATGTCTGTGAGTTGATTCATTTTCTAAAGCAATTGAAAGATGTGTGTTTTCAGTAATATTCCTTTAGCAACGTCCCAGCTTGTCAGAAGTTGATCCTTTGATCAACTTCTGTTGAAGGCACTTATTTGAAAATTTTGCTGCAATTTTTTTTATTCCGATTGCTAGCTCTTTGGGCAATTAACCCCTTTCCTAAACAATCACTTTTAACTGTTGTCCCCCTCCATAGCAAGCATTTTTTAGGAGCAAAGCACCCCTAAACAAGGGCTTTTGTTTTGGGAAGTGGTATTTTGGGATTTTCATTAACTTTGCCTTTTAATGGTTTATATTGCATATTGATGGGGCCTTTGTAGGTTAAACTTCTTTTTCTGGTTTAAGTCTCTCCTTTATAAAAAAATTAGTGGCACTTAGGCTCCATGTACACGGGACGCTAAAAAAAGTCCCTTGAAATGCTGGAATTAGGACGTTTAAAACGTCCGTTGTGTCACGTTTTCACCCGCGTGTAGCGGGCGTTTGCATTTAAAACCGTTCCTAGAGGTCAAAAAAATCATTCCCCTTTAAAATGGAAAAACGCAAGCGCTAAACGCGGGTCATCGCGTTTGGTCACGTTCGGCCGTGTTCTGTTCACAACATTCTGAGATGAGAAACAGGTACATCTTTTAGCAGAAAGTATGTAGGCATAGGATAAACCCCTTTTACGCAGACCATGAAGAATTTATACACCGAAAGTAACTGGTAATATCCAAAAGCATAATTTTTTTCACCACTACTTTTCCTTTATACTGATTTTTAAATGTAATAAATCCAGTAATATAGGGGCTAGATAAAATATGTATTGCTGTATAACACTTGCATTTATAATTTATTGCATGCATTTATTTATTTTTTATTATTTTATTTATTTCAGGTTCTTATATAGCGCTGTCAATTTACGCAGCGCTTTACATATACATTGCACATTCACATCAGTCCCTGCCCTCAAGGAGCTTACAATCTAAGGTATAGTTTATATATAATACATTTACACTATAGAGGTCTATAGACGCGACCAAAAAAGAGGCAAATGAGGAGGAAAGAAGGTCAAAGGGATTTTGTTCCAAAAGAGTGACAGTCCCTACAAATTAGAGACAGTTGGGAGCTATGACAAAGGATTCCAGAATAATATATTAGATACATCAAATTGTTAGGAGGGTATCAGTTAATGGTTTCTTGTTCTCTGCAAACAAAAGTGCTGTGGAGCGATTTTCATCACTTCATTGATGAGTAAAACAAATACTGACGACATATTCAACCTTACAGCTTTACTATTTATTTTTTCTTTTTGTTAAAAAGAGTTTTATGTTTCTAAGTTCTTTATGTCTGTGTCCTTTCTCTATCCTAAACCGTGGAAATAAGCTGTTGTTTGCTACCACAGGATAAGTACTACCTAGATTTCATCTATGTTTACTGGTTACACTCCTACAATGTCTTAATAAGTCTCTACTCTTACTGGATGAATCTCTGCAAACAGATTAACAAGGCAGTTCCTTCAGTGAAATGTGTATCTTGGGTTTCATCTTTATTGCTTGTCAAACAGATTAAGAGATAGGATACTGTCACCTTCTGGTTATATATAGGTCTAGAAAGTTGCTTTGGGTAAGGCTTACTACTCTGTCTCAGTTAGGGTGCTCATACATACTGATTTAGCCCAGCTGTTTAAAGTGGAAGTCCAGGCAAATACTATCTAAAGCTGGATACACACTATCCAACTTTTGTAGTTAGATTTCCTTCAGATTTACCTTTTCTATGTAGTGCAAGTGCCTTCCAGATTGCATACAAATTGAAAGTGTTTAGGTTTGATCTCATATTACATGGTTTTGGTAAGTCTAAAGGAAAAAGTCTTCAGAAATTCTTATAGTGTGTATGGCCCTTAAGTTTAAACCTGCTCCCACCCCCATTCTAAGCCCTATACTAACTACCCTGTCAATTAAAAATGTCTATACTTACCTATACTGAGGGTGCTCTGGTCCAGTTACATCATCAGCTCCCAGAGCCAGCTTCAGCGTAGAGGAGGGAAAGCCAACAACAGATGCCCCATAGTAAGCCTTTGGGGGACTGAAGCCGGCCACTGGGGATCATGTGATCGGACCAGAGTGCCCTTAGATTAGGTAAGAATACACATCTTTCCTTTACAGGGTAGTTAGTACAGGGCTTAGCATGTGGGTGAGAGCAATTTTAAGCATAGATAGTATTTGTCTGGACTTCTACTTTAACCACTTGCTGACTGCCAGTAGTACTTTTACTCGTACATTGCAATGCATATGCACACTGGTACGCTCGCTGGGGTGCGCAAAGGTGTAACGTGCAACCTACTGTGTCCACCGGATCTCACCCATTGACTGAAGCCGGCCACTGGGGAGATCATGTGGTCGGACCAGAGCACCCTTAGATTAGGTAAGAATACACATCTTTACAGTGTAGTTAGTATAAGGCTTATGATGAGGGTGGCAGCAGTTTTATATGTAGATACTATTTGTCTGGACTTCTACTTTAACCACTTGCTGACTGCCAGCAGTACATTTACCCGTATGTTGCAGTGCATATGCACACTGGGGTGCGCAATGGTGCAATCTGCGACCCACTGTGTCCACCAGATCTTTCCTCTTGACTGAAGCCGGCCGCTAGCAAGATCATGTGATCAGGCTAGATCACCCTTAGATTAGGTAAGAATATACATCTTTCCTTTAAAGAGTAGTTAGTATAGGGCTTAGAATGAGGGTGGGAGCATTTTAAAGATTAGATAATATTTGTCTGGACTACTTTAACCACCTGCTGATTGCAAACAGTGCATTTGCCTGTGCGTCGCAGTGCATATGCACACTGGCACGCCCCTTAGGGTGAGCAGCATTGCAATCTGCGACCCACTCTGTCCACCCGACACAGCAGATTTCAGTGCGCAGTATTGGGGCTGCTGTGAGTGGCCCGCATATCATGTGATCACTGTGTGATCTCATGACGCCTAGTCATGAATTGAATCAATTTATGACATCATTGTTTACTAGTGTGTGTTATCTGTTATTGGTCACCAGTGATCACATGGTACCTGGGCCAATCACAGCACCCTGTACCATGTAATAGCTGTGGGCCAATCACAGCATCACAATAGTAAACAATGAGTCATGAATGAAAACCATTCATGACAGTTTAAACATTTGCTGTTCATTGATCACCACCGTAACAAGCAATCTCTATGGTGACACTGAACTTCTCTGAGAAGAGTATGTAAAAAAAAAAAACATTTTTAGAAAGTAGACAGTCAAAGGTATTTAGTAAGTGGCATGGCAAGTTTTTTTAAGTTGTAAGTTTTTGTCACACTTTTTTTGAAATGAGAAAATAAAATATAATATTTTTTCACATTTTTTTTTTTTTTTTACATACTGTCACCAGTCAGTATCCCTGATCACAGGCACACCAGTCATAACGCTATACTGCACCCTTGACAGTATGTACAAAAAACAAATTGTGAAAAAATCTTATATTTTATTTTCTCATTTCAAAAAAATTATGACAAAAAATGTACTTAACCTCCCTGGCGGTATGATTCTTTCGGATTTTAGGTGCTGAAAGCGGTACCATTATTTTACATGTAATTCTTGAGAATGAGCAGCCCAAACCAACTATTTACATATTTTTTTTTTTTTTTACTGTGCGTTCTTCTCTATAACATCTTGGGTATGATAAAGTTTGAAACACAAAATTTATAAATTATAATATAATAAAAAACTATAAATAAGTTAAAGTATGTATGTTATATATACATATACGTATATATATATATATATATATATATATATATATATATATACACACACATAAAAAGTACAGTAAAACTGCAGGAAAGGGCACTGGGGGGCAATGTAATGTGAATTTATTTTATTTTGAATGGTATCAGTGTGTTTGGTGTGTTTTACATTTGAATTTGCTGCCGGTTCCACCACCCTGCAAACGCCACGTCGCTGGAGACGGAAGCCGGGCACGGAGAGGATCAGGAGGAAGATCCACCGCTCGCATACATCGCTGGATCCCGGTGACAAGGTAAGTAGCCTCTTTTACAGGATCCAGCGATGCTTCTGGCGGTACCCCGAATGTGGCTCGGGGTTACCGCTTTTGGCTCTGAAATTTAACCCCGAGCCACACTCCGTAATACCGCTAAGAAGGTTAAAAAAACTTGCCATGCTTCTTACTAAATACCTTGAACTGTCTACTTTCCAAAAAGGGTTAATTTGCGGGGTATTTGTACTGTCCTGACACTTTAGGGCCTCAAGAAATTAGATAGATATCAGGATTGATACATTTTTAAATATACATACCATGGTTTGTAGACTCTGTAACTTTCATACAGACTAAATAATATACACTGACTAGGGTTATTTTAACCAAAGAAATGTAGCAGACTACATTCTGGCCTAAATTTATGAAGAAAGATTACTTGTTTGCAACATTTTATAACAGAAACTAAGAAAGACATGTTTTTTTTTTTCAACATTTTTAGTATCTGTTCGTTTATATAGCAAAAAATAAAAACCCAGTGGTGATTAAATACCACCAAAAGAAAACTCTATTTGTGTGAAAAAAAATATTTATTTGGGTAAAGTGTTGCATGACCGAGAAATTGCCAGTTAAAGAAGCACAGTGCTGAATAGAAAAAAACTGCCCTTTTTATAAAGGGAGTAAACCCTTCCGGGGGTCAAGACTCTTCCAAAGAAAGTAGAAGAAATAAAGAAGAAGTATCTCTAAAAATCAAAAAAACATAAACTCTATGAACATATAGCAGGGTTCACACCTTGTGACTATAAAGCCTATCAAATCTGGAGACCAGAAGGTATAATTAAGTCTACTTAAATAAATGCTTGCTAGTTTTGTGTGTACACATATCCTGCTTCTGTATGGCTCTGGTGCTTGTCCTGTGGCCCCAGGGGGAATACAACCTTTTGGAACTTATTGTGCATCACTCAAAGCCCACCCAGACATGAATCTGTGCCACTGAAACAAAAAAATGTTCTTTAGACTTTGTGCTTAAATTGTTTGGTTAATATCTTTTACACTGACTTATACTACCTTACTATTACTTTTCTTTGTATGTTTTATCTTCTCTAATGGATCTTGCTGTGGCAAAAGTACATTTTAAGTATGCTGTAAGGAGCACCAATGTAGAACCACTAATTTGTAGAGGATCTGTAAAAGCAGTGATCTCTAGCAGTCTCATACCATGTGTTGCTAGTCTGACTGTCTCCCCAGCTATGTGCCTAGTT
Source organism: Pelophylax lessonae (assembly GCF_965119305.1). Lineage (NCBI taxonomy): Eukaryota > Metazoa > Chordata > Amphibia > Anura > Ranidae > Pelophylax > Pelophylax lessonae. The sequence goes on along the minus strand of NC_138779.1, from coordinate 110,222,705 downwards.
TTTAACCACTCCTATTGTAAGTTGCCATCTTTGACCATTTCCTGCGCCACTTCTGCAGTCTGGCTGCAAAAAATGATACTGGGATGATGCCTGTAGTTGCAGGCATCATACCGGTATCACTACTGAACCCCAAGGACGTACGGGTACATCCATTTGGGGGAAGTGGTTAAGGAAAAAAAAAAAGCAAAAAGCTGACATCCGCTGCTATCCGATCCGATCCTGTCCGTGAAATCAGATCGGATAGGATTGGATGAAAACGGATAGGCGGTCCATTAGACTAGATTGTAAGCTCTAACGAGCAGGGCCCTCTAGTTCCTCCTGTTTTGAACTGTATTGTAACTGTATTGTCTTCCTTCACATTGTAAAGCGCTGCGCAAACTGTTGGCGCTATATAAATCCTGTATAATAATAATAATAATTAGATCTCCCATAGAGGAGAGCAGGGATCTGACAGGTGTGTCTCAGCACAGTGAGCCCGTGTGAAGGGACCCTTAAAGGCTTTTGCACTATTTTCCTTCCTTGTTGGTTACTACTTTATTATGCCACAAGTCAGTGCTGAGACAAGGCCTTTTAGCGCCCAAGGAAAGGACCAAAGGCAGCATCTCTCCTTACCGTGAACTTATGATCTACTTCAGCAGCATAGGTTACAGATCTTCCCCTTTTTAAACCCACTTCCTTCTGAAGTGCCCAAGATGGCCACTTCTTCTGTCCATCCCTTGGCTTGGCTCTGCCAGTAGACAGTACTGGGCACCCTGGCAGGTGGCATTGTCTGCTATTGCTATAACTAATTGGCTGTTACAGGTCTTGTAAGATTTATGATCAGTGAAAAGTTTCGATGAAATAATCGCAACAAGTGGAGTGCTGGGTAAGTCAGTTTTATACATTTTATCTCCCTCCAACTATCCTGGAAATTTTTTTGTGTCATTGCTATATTTTTATTCTGTCATATTTGTAAAACTTTAGAGTATACAGTAAGCATACATTGTTAACAATAACCTGATCTAATAACAGTAAGTACCTGTACCATTATCACACGGCTGTATAGAGAATTTTCTTCAGCGATTTGCCACTATTATGGCATTAAAGCCCCGTACACACGTACCGATTGTCGGCTGTAAATATTCGGCCGCCGACCGATCGGCCGATTGTAGGCTTGTTAGTATGATGCTTCCGACAGCCGACAGCGCATTTTCTGCCAAACAGAATCTGTCGTGCAGACTTTAAAATTTTTGTTGGCCGTCACCAGAACGGCCGATTGTTCGCCAGTCAGTACAGAATTCGGCCGACAATCAGCAGATTTGCAAGACTGGGCATGCTCAGAAAAGAAAATAGACACGGAAAGTTAACCATCACATGACATCACTTCTGCAGTCGGCTGTTGTTGGCCGACAAAATTTGTGTGCAGTCTTTTGCACTTTTCAGCCGACAGGACAGCCCTGGACAAAAGACGGCCGATCGTTCGGCCGACGATCGCTACGTGTGTACGGGGCTATAGTAAGCTTAAATTCAGTCACAGGCCACTATAGCAAGAACAAAGTTTATTTTACAATGCAAACAGGAGTATTTTATATGTCTGTAAAAAAAACACAAAACCCACATTTTGAGATCTACCAGGAACATAGATACAGGTACATAAAAATGTCATAAAAGAATTCATAGACCGTAAAACAAACACAGACCAGGCTTACTATAAAAATGTAATGCTCCAGTGCAAAAAACAAACATTAAATCTAAAAAAGGCAAAAAGACCAAAGGGCACAACCTCCCTCCCCTTTATGAGCTTGCGATATACTTCAGCAGCATAGGTTGCTGGTTTCACCTTTTATTGCACCTCATCCTGCTGAAGCTTCAAAGTTGGCCATCTTTTCTGCCTATCCCTCTTGTTGGCTTGAATCTGCCACCAGACAGTACTGGTCACCCTGGAAGGTGGTATTGTATTTTATTGCTATAACTTATTGGCTGTTCCAGGTCATGAATGATTTAACCTTTTATACTGCCACAAAGAATACGCACTACAGTTGCCTCCTCCTTGGCTTCAATGTTCTCGTGTACACAGGTGTCGAAGGAGCAGCTAGGGAGAAGGGATATTTAACTGCAAGAGCCATGCTGATGATCTGAGGTCTGTGTTTAGTTTATGGATGTACACAGAGGGGGTGGGGGCAACAACACAGTTTTCCAGGGGGGGGGGAGCAAGTAACAAAGATATACACCTGGAGGAGTAAGAGAATACCTGGATATACACCTGGAGGAGTAAGGGGTGTTAAGAGGATATGTGCTGGGGGGGTGCTTTAGGAGGGGAGAGACCTTGCGATGGGGGGCCGGATTTGGAAATATTCCCCACCACATCTTCTGTGACCACTGCCACCCCATAAGAGATGCAGAGAAAGTGACCCGGGTGTCCACTCTGGCATGCCCAAGTCAGGCAAATTACTAAAGCCAAGTGACAGAATTTGTTCCAGCACTGGGTTCCAGGACTCAGCCTGGATTCATGGGACATCAAGATTTTGTTCAAATTCCAGGAAGGTTCTTCCAAAACCAGGACAGTTAAGGGATTTGTACTAGAAGGGGGAGAGGATTTTTGTGCCTGACCCTCGCCACACCTTATCTTCTAGCAAAAGTCCTCTCTCCTCCCAAAACAACCCCTCAACACATATCCACTTCCTCCCCCTTCCAAGGGTAAGGGTCTTGGCTTGGACCAGAGGAAAGGGCCCCAGGACCAATGGAAAAGGCCCGGGACTGATGAAAAGGTACTAGTTACACCTCTACCTATACCTACCAAACCCTATTAACAATAACATGGTCCAATAACAGTAACTATGCCTTTACCATTATTACATGGTTGTATAGCGTGTACAACTGTTTCTGTAAAAACTATTTTCTTCAGGGATTCAGCACTACCATGGTATATGTTAAGGTTTAATACATTCACAAGCCACTATGGCAAGAACAAACATGGGAAAAAACATAAAACTCCCAGCTTTGAGATGTACCGGGAACTTATATAAAGGAACATAAAACTGTCATAAAAGCATTCACAGATCATAAAACAAGCTGACCGGGCTTACTATAAAATTGTAATGCTCCAGTGCTAAAAAATAACCATTAAATCGAAATGCGTTACACTTTAAGAAAGAACTAGTTATAATACTGTATGACAAGTCACGGCACTGTGAACCGGGGCTAAGACAAGAAGGGAGCACTTTGTAATTCAACAAATAGAACAGTGGCTGTACATTCTGCTCACTGCATTTGCAAAACAAACATGCCATGAAAAATCACTTACACACCCATCATATCGTGTAACATTTCCCAACACTTACCAACATTTGTTCGTCAGTGGGAAATTTTACTTATTCTGATAATTTCTCAAATAAGAGGCAAATAATGGTTCACTATTTTAATGATTCATTGAATTGGAATTTCCCTTAAAAAAAGAGAAGTATGGCCAAAGCTCTTTTGGGGTCATACTTCTCTGGAGGGTCACAGGAGTGCACTTGCTTGAACTCTCCTGTGACCCAGAATCATCACAGAGCTGCTCCAGACTGGAGGGATCCTGATAATATTGCCAGGATCCACCCAGATGCCTCACGGGCAGATGGCTTAGCCTCTTGGGCCACTGTTGAGAGCCTGAGCTAGGTGCTCCCACCTCCTCTCCTGCCTGAAAACAAGAACTGAGCGAATAGTGGCAAGGTAGGTTTATAATCCATGTTGGGTTTATTTTTGCCATCCGTGTCCCATTGGGGAGATTTACCTTCACTTCCTGTCCCATTGCCAAACAGGAAGTGAGAGGAAATCCCTGCAAATTTAGGGGTCCCTCATGTCACCATAACTGTGTCCCCATTGAAAGATTTCCCCTCTATTACTTTTCTGGGGACAACCCAAAATTTGTGATTTTCTTTTGCTTTCACTTTTATGTTGCATGTGTCATCCATGTGTGTTTATGAAGCACTACATTTCTATTAATTCCTTTATTTAAAAAAACAAAAAACAAAAAAAAAACAGCTGGACAGCAGCAAGAATATGACATTCTTTCTATCTAATAGGCTGGGTCACACTGGTTTGATGGGGAAAGTGCTGCGATCCCTGTGCGGGTTCCCGCATCGCACCTGAATCGCAGGCGGTTCACACTGACATCTGCAAACTGCTGAAGGAGTTAACGTAAAGTTAATGACACCCCCAGATCAGTTCGCAGATTACAGTGTGAACTATGAAATGGTACAGGAATCAGATCGCATGGGGGTGAACACCCATGCGATCCGATTCCATTGCGGAACAAAAAAAATGTCCTGTACCATTTTGCTTCTAATGCGATGCAAATTCAGCCATACAAGCAATGCGGTGTGAATCACATGTGTTCACAGCAGTGTAAACCCAGCCTTAAAGGAGACGTAAAGCCAAAGCTTGTTTGTCTGTACTTCTGTGGATTACTGGACTCCTGTGACCCGTTTTCAGCCAACAGCAGGCTGAAGCGGCCAACGTCACAGAGGCGATCCAGGATAGGTGAAGATCACGACCATATAGTTGGGATTCATCCATCAGCCCTGATCGGCACCTAGCTCAGCCTCTCAGTGAGCGGCTGAGAGATTGAGCTAGCCAGTCCCGCCCCCTCCGCCCCCTCCACAGCCCAGCGCTCCAGTGAGAGCTAGTCATGGGGCACTGAGAACTGAGCGATTAGCGGTGCCTGATTGCTCGGTTCTCAGTCTTAGAGTTGGCGGGGGCAGATGCAGCATTGGATCGATGCTGCATCTACCTAGGTAAGTATGATTCTTAAAAAAAAAAAATCCCAAACTTCTCTTTTAACCGGTTCCCGGCGAGCCGCCGCCTTTTTACTGCGGCAATGTGGCTCTGCTGCGCGAATCTATGTAGACCTACGTCGGTCGCATGCAGACAACTAGGGGGCGAGCGCATGCTGCCGGAGGTGCGTTCCCACCCCCACTCGGCAGCGGGGAAGCCGATGCACTAGTCAGGTGGCTCCGATTGCCGCTTGACACCCGCGATCCTTCCCCCCTGAGAGAGAAGAACGGTTAGCTGTTGTAAACACAGCTGACCGTTCTTCTACCTGGAATGATCACAGAGCCCCTGTGATCCTTCTATATAGGATCACAGGTCTCTATGATCATTTCAAAAGCCACGCCCCCCCACAGTTATAGTCACTCCCCTAGGCTCACATTTAACCCCTTGATCACCTATACGGTTAACCCCTTCCCTGCCAGTGTCATTATTACAGTAACAGAGCATTTTTTTTTAGCACTGATTACTGTAGTAATGTCACTGGTCCCCCTAAACGTGTCAATAATGTCAGTTAGGGGTCCGATCTGTCTGTCGCAATGTCGCAGTCTCGCTAAAAATCGCAGATCGCTGTCATTACTAGCAAAAAAAAAAATGACATAAATCTTTCCCATAGTTAGTAGACACGATAACTTTTCCACAAACCAATCAAAATACGCTTATTGCGATTTTTTTTACCAAAAATATGTAGAAGAAAACAAATTGGCTTAAAATGTTAAAAAATTTTGATTTTTAAACTATTTTTTTTTGAGAATGTCATATAGCAGAATGTGAAAAATATATATTTTTTTTCAAAATTGTCGCGCTTTTTCTGTTATAGCGCAAAAAATAAAAATCACACAGTTGATCAAATACCACCAAAAGAAAGCTCTATTTGTGGGAAAAAAGGGGCACAATTTTTATTTGGGTACAGCGTTGCACGACCGCGCAAGTGTCCGTTAAAGTAATGCAGTGCCGAATCGCGAAATATGGCCTGGTCATTAAGGGGGGAAATCTTCCGGTCCAGAAGTGGTTAATGAACAATCCAACTGTTGAGTTACTGTTTTTGTCACCAGGTTTTGTATCTGAATAAATGTCTTGCACATCAGAGCATCATGGCAGTCAGGTGCAACAAAGGCACAACTTCAATGTGATGTCACAGAGTAAAGTCAAAGAATGCGCAATTTTCATTACAATGCAGTTTAAAGAGGAATTGAACTCTGGAAGCTGCACTCCAAAAAAAAAAAAAGGCAGAGGGCAATCGAATAACCCCCCTTATTGCCTGTGGTCTACCTACAGCTGATCTTTGCCCATTACTGACTTACCATGCCTTGTTCTGTACTGTGTCTCTGCATAGATGCGGCCATCTTGGTGGAGGCAGAACTTTGCTTCCTTATGTCACAACCTGCAGCAAGGAGAACAGTGAGCAGCACAGTAGTGACCAAATCTCACTCCACATCTCCTACACTAGCAGTCAGAAGCAGCAGTGACATAGATTCACACTGCAGCATAGGCGTGCGCACAGGGTGTGCCAGGTGTGCCCAGTCACACCCTAATCACCCTGTGCAGCACAGATTCCCCTACTGCCCTGGCTCCCCTCCCCCTTCCTCCTGCAGTTCTACCTTCTTCCCTTCTCTCCTCTCCTGCCAGCTGTTGCTGTGGGTATGTTTTAGGATAAGTGGAGAAAGGGGCTGGTAAATATATTATTTAACAGCCCATTCCCTTTGTGAATGAACATCGTGAGTGATCAGTAGTGTGTGTTTGAGCTTTGGTGTGCACACTCTAATGCAATAGGCTGTGCACACCTATGCACTGCAGATAGAACTAGAACTATCAGGATGTCGGCACAGGAGTTCCTAGGCACCCTCACATACCATAAAGTGCTTTTTTCAGGAGAAATTTGCAACATAAGGTACATTTTTTAGGGTATCACCTAGGTACAAATACCTCTTCTAGATTTTTCCTACAATATATAAAATGTTCACTTTTTGAGTTTTTATTTCCACTTTTAAATGATCACTCTATCACTTTTACTGTTACAGCTAACAGTAACCAACAGACAAAGTTTCAGAACTTCCTAAAACTGATAAAGCCTTGCTGTCCAATCCTACCTCTTGCACATTTCTATTGCCCAGTAAAACTGCTTGTCATAGTAATCAACCAATTGAAAAATGTTCGAGTGGGACTTAAAAGCAAGCTTTGACAATACTTGGAAGTGTCGGAGCTTTGCTTGTTAGAACAGCCTGAGAAACGACAGGAAGGTCATTGTGGGCCGCATCAGCATTAGGGTTGTCCTCAAGGGGCTGGTTGTATCTGTAAGACTGTGCATCTACTTAGATACTCAGGAGTATGTAGTGTACAGAGTGTAGAGTTCACGAGTGCGCAGGGTTGAGGAGTGTATGACATACAATGTGCAGTGTTTATGGGTGCACTATGTACAGAATGCAGAGATATGAAATGGCTTGGCAGGCCAGATTCGGCCCATGGGCCTTGAGTTTGACAACTGTGCTGTAGATGCATGATGACTGTTGCAACATCCTAATAAATACTTTTGCATTTTCATACAGAAACAGGATACTTTTAAGTAATAGGAAAAAAGAGTTGAACAAAGGATAATCGTTTTTCTGCAATGAAAATGACAAACAAACACGAGGCTCTGAAGAAGAGGCTAAGCCTCGAAACGCGTAAGCCTTTTCAGCCTCAGGAGAAGGTGTTTCCTTAATTCTCGATGTTGAATTGGATAATTTCAATTTTTTTTTTATTTACTTACCTTGGTATTAAAGAAAATATACTTACCTTCCTTCCTCTTCCTCCCTCTTCGGCCGCGGCCTGCGCTGTCTCTTCCTGCTTGCATTGACTTCTATCGCTCCCAAGAGTCAATGCGCCAGCACCGGCCCTGCTCGTCACTTACGGTTCAGGCGCGTTATTCCCTGCTGAACAGCTTCTGGGCATGCCCAGAAGCTGTGCAGGGATGACGCGCCTGCTCCGGAAGTGACGAGCAGGGCCAGTGCAGGGCATTCTGGGACTTCGACTTCACCGAAGAGGACACCGAAGAGGACGCTCTGACTTCAGCTGCCCACACCTGAAATGGCAGCCCTGGACAAGACATTTTCAAGGTAAGTATTTCTTCTAAAATGTAAGTGAACCCGGGGACAGTTCAGAGGCTATCATTGCTGAAATGCACTAGCCCTGACAGTCTGGGGGGTATTTTTATTGAAAAAAAAAAAAAAATGGGAGGCCGGAACTCCGCTTTAATAAATCTTTTAAAGGATAATGCACTAGGCCGGTGCTCCCTTGTGTTTGTTTGTCATTTTCAGTGGTCCCAGACTACCCTGGTCTTGTAAGGGGCTGCAAGGCCGAAGCTATCCTGTGTTGCCATGTCGGTAGTTCTCAACAACTGCAAGTTTGTGGTTGAGGTGGATAGAGGATTACACCACTCAGAGTGCAGGGGACAGGTGCTTTTCTGCAATACATGGCCAAAGAGCAGTCAATTGAAGACTCAAAGCCGAACTAAATTTATCCATTAAACAGTTAAAAAAAACAGTTAAATTCCAGGCATGTGCTGGGAATGTAACTGTCACATTTGCTTGTGCTCCCAACCAAACTGTCAAACAATCAAATGACTGGTGTCATAAGTGATCATATGTGCAGCATCATAGCCATTGAAAATCAAACAAAGGCTAAGATGGCAGCTTCCTTGGCTGCGAATGTTAGGGGGGTTTAGTTCTGCTTTAAATGTTTCTACTGGGCTTTAACCTAAGCATTGGCCTCATCATCTCAGAAAGCTGAGATGACTAGCTGATCTAGTCCTTTGCTGTTTGATCTGCAGCTGTTCCTGTATCCTTGCATCTGATCCTGTTAATTCCTGTGTTTGACCCGGCTGGCCCCTGACTTCACTTGATCACTACCTATCCTGACCCTGGCTTGCTCTGGACTTTGCTTCGCCTCCTGATATCTGCCTGATACTGTGTTGCCGACCTCTGCCTGTATCCTGGTTATCCCTTGCCTGCTGTCTGTGTCCGCATCTGCCCGTTTGTTACTGACCCCGCTTATCCGATCACGCGTCCAGTCGCTACTGCTGCTGCCGCTACCACCAACCTGGTATCCACTGTCTGCTGTCCTCAGTTCCAGCTTACCATCTAGCTCTGGTAATGGATCTGCCATTCACCTCTTCACCCAGCGGAGAGATCCCACGGGCACCTGTACCTCACCGCACTCTTGCGGCCACTATCGCAAAATTAGTGGTTCTTGAGTCGGGGCTGTACGAGAGGCCTCCTTCTGCACGTCAGTCTCAGCCACAAGGTACGTGACAGATACACCGTGGTCAGTTTACAGAGGGGATTGTAGAAACTGGCAGGATCAGCCAGGTTTTTTTAGGTGACACAAGGGGCCAAATGACACAGCACAAGCACTGTACTGCATAACATGCAATAAGGGAACAGGATCTGTTTTTTTTTTTTTTTTTTAGGGTAACAAACACTTTAAAGATAAAATAAACAAAGCTTATCACAGATATGAGCAATTCAAACTTGATATGTGATAAGAAAGATGCATCACTAGAGGTTACATTCAGTGAAAACAACATATATCAAAATGATGACTAGACCCAAAATATAGGTGATTGCAGTTTCCCACAAAACATAAAACATTGGTGCAGCACTATGAATAAATAAAAGTGATATCAACAATAAAATCAGATCAAAAAAGTGACCAGTGATCACAAATTAGTATGGGGGTCTTGTTCAATATCTTGAAATTTGAGATTTGCATATATTTTACACTGCCTTTATTTCTGCATTGATTGATTTAACAAAGCAAGGTCCATAAAGACATGGATGAGCAAGTTTAGGGTGGAGGAAATTGAATGGCCTGCACAGTGTCCTGACCTAAACCCCATTGAACACCCTTGGGATGAATTAGAGCGCAGACTGCGAGCCGGGACTTCACATCCACATCGGTGCCTGACCTCACTAATGAGCTTTTGGAAGAATGGTCAAACATTCTCATAGACACATTTCTAAACCTTGTGGACAGCCTTCCCAGAAGAAATTAAGCTGTTATAGTTGCAAAGGGTGGACCAACTCAACATTGAACTCTACGGACTAAGACTGGGATGCCATTAACCTTCCTAGCAGTATTCCCGAGCGTGGCTCGGGGTTAAATTTCTGTGCCAAAAGCGGTAACCCCGAGCCACACTTGGAGTACCGCTAGGAAGATCGCTGGATCCTGGTAGAGGGGTTACTTACCTTGTCACCGGGATCCAGCGATGTATCTCGGCGGTGAGCGGCGGCGGAGCTTCCTCCTGCTCCTCTGTGAGCCCCGTCTTCCGTCTCCTGCAACATGACGTTCGCAGGGGGGTGCAACCGGCGGCAAATTCAAATGTAAAACACACCAAACACACTGATACAATGCAAAATAAAATATAGTCACATTAGTTTGCCCCCCAGTGCCCTTTCCTGCAGTTTTACTGTACTTTATATATATATATATATATATACACGTTTATATGTATATATATATATACACATGTATATATAATTATACATATATATGTATATATATATATATATATATATATATACATGTATCTATCTATCTATCTATCTATCTATCTATCTATCTATCTATCTATCTATCTATCTATCTATCTATCTATCTATCTATCTATCTATCTATCTATCTATCTATCTATCTATCTAGCAAAGGTGTAATAGACAATCTGAACAATTCTAGATAAATCCAAAACACTAACAGCGCTAATGAATAAAGTTTGCTAATATCAGGGTCACTCCCATGTGGGAGGAATCCAATCAAAACAAATTGAAGTTTTCAATCTCAAAACAGTTCCAGTCAGTGACAATCCAAAACGCAGGGAAAGGGTGTGAAGGTTTTGGATTGTCACTGACTGGAACTGTTTTGAGATTGAAAACTTCAATTTGTTTTGATTGGATTCCTCCCACATGGGAGTGACCCTGATATTAGCAAACTTTATTCATTAGCGCTGTTAGTGTTTTGGATTTATCTAGAATTGTTCAGATTGTCTATTACACCTTTGCCATAATTTATTTTTGTATAACAGCAGCTGTGACCTCATAGTTCTTATATGTGTATATAGTCTTATCCCTGAAAAAAACAGAGCGCAGGGTGAGTGATTATTTGCAATTTTTGGGCGGTTTGCACAATCTTTTCACTCCTTTATCATATATATATATATATATGTATATACATACGTGTATGTATGTATATATATATATGTATATATATACACACATATATATATATATATATATATATATATATATATATATATATATATATATATATGTATACATACATACATACATAATTTAACTTATTTATAGTTTTTTATTATATTATAATTTATGATTTTTTGTTTCAAACTTTATCATACCCGAGATGGTATAAAGAAGAACGCACAGTAAAAAAAAAAAAGAAATCATATATAAATAGTTGGTCTGGGCTGCTCATTCTTAAGAATTACATGCAAAATAATGGTACCGCTTTCAGCACCTAAAATCCGAAAGAATCATACCGCCAGGGAGGTTAAAGTTCATGTGCGTGTAATGGCTGGTGTCTCAATACTTTTGGTAATATAGTGTAGCTCCAGTCCCAATGACTCTCAATACTCTTAAATCAAAGTGATCATAAACATCAAATTATTCTGGGCCTGGCTTAGAAGATCAACTAATATTAGCAACAAAATCATTAACAGGTTATGTTTAGAGATTTAAATGACTCGGTGATTTGTAGCTATAGTGAATTTTTTATTTAGACTTATCCTTTCATGGGGAATTCTGACTCACAGTATGTTGTTTTCCAACTAAACAAAAGAGCCAGATTTGTTTTATTATACCGTATTTGTTGTATTTATGAAATTTAGGCTAAATAAAAAATATACATATTATGGATATCTGAAGTTTTGGAAACAACTGTGGTTATTGGTGACATACATACATGTTACATTCCAACCAACATTCCTTATTAGCATAAGCGTGCGCAGGGGGTGTGCCAGGTGTGCCTATGGTGCCCTGTGTGTGGTGCCGATTCCCCCTAGTGCCCAGGCTTTTCCCACTCTTGTTGCCCCCCCCCCCACCTAGCAGTGCTACTCGCTTCCCTCCTCTCCTTACTCCCCCGGCTGCGGCACGGGATATTTCAGGGGGCAAAGGGGCTAGTAAATATGTAATTTGCCGGGTCCTTCCTTTTCTAAATGAACACAGTGAAGACACTGGCTCACTGTGTACATTTATATTTAAAGCATAGTAAACTGTGTTTACTATGCTTCAGTTTGTGAATGAACAGGAAGCCCCTCAGCACAGAGCACTTCCCATTCATTCACTGTCCAGTGCAGCTGAGGCTGCAGAGAAAGACATGTGTGTTTGAGCTTTGGGGTGCGCAACCTAATGCAATAGGCTGTGCACACCTATGCTTATTAGTACATGTTTCACCAAGTTCCTAAGCTAGTTTGAGTCAGAGAGGGGATAAGTGACAGCATTAACCTGTTTATGACCACCCGCCGCAGATATACTGCGGCAGGCAGCGGCTCCCTGGCAAATGTACAGCATACATGTACGGCGCTCGCTCTTGGGAGTCTAGGGGACGAGCGTGCGCCGCTGGCGGTGCGCTCCTGCCCCCGCTCATCAGCGGGGAAGCTGATGCGTGTATCAGGCCGCTCGGATTGCCGCCTGACACCCGCGATCGCTCCCCGCTGAGAGAGAAGGACGGTCAGCTGTTGTAAACACAGCTGATCGTTCTTCTCCCTGGGATGATCACAGAGCCCATGTTATCCTGCTACTGTATATAGGATCACATGTCTCTATGGTCATCTCAGAAGCCACGCCCCCCCACAGTTAGAATCACTCCCCTAGGCTCACATTTAACTCATTGATCACCCACAGGGTTAACCCCTTCCCTGCCAATGGCATTATTACAATAACAGTGCATATTTTTAGCACTGATTACTGTAGTAATGTCACTGGTACCCCCAAAAGTGTCAAAAATGTCAGTCAGGGGTCCGATCTGTCCGCTGCAATGTCACAGTCCTGCAAAAAATCGCAGATCGCCGCCATTACTAGTAAAAAAAAACAAAACAATAAAAACGACATAAATTTTTCCCGTAGTTAGTAGACACAATAACTTTTGCGCAAACCAATCAAGATACGCTTATTGCGATTTTCTTTATCAAAAATATGTAGCAGAAAATAAATTGGCACAAGATGTTAAAACATTTTGATTTTTAATTTTTTTTGGGGGGAATGTCCTATAGCAGAATATGAAAAATATATATTTTTTTTTTTTTCAAAATTGTTGCTCTTTTTTTGTTTATAGCCCTAAAAATCGCACAGGTAATCAAATACCACCCAAAGAAAGCTCTATTTGTGGGGAAAAAAGGACATAAATTTAGTTTGGCTACAGTGTTGCACCTAAGCGCAATTGTCCGTTAAAAATACGCAGTGCCGAATCGCAAAATAGGGCCTGGTCAGGAAGGGGGTAAAATCTTCCGGGGCTGAAGGGGTTAAAAACAACCAACTGGCACTTTTAACCTATAACTATCTATTGGTTGTACAGGAGGATACAATATAGAAGGAATGTTCTAAACCTCATTGGTTCAACTTCTGTACAACCACAGTGCCCATACATGGATCAAAATGTGGCCGGTCCCTGCTGAACCAGCCAAATTTAGATTCATGTGTGGCTGGCTTAAGTAATACACAGGTCTCATTAGGAAAGGGAATTTTGCAGCACTAGATGTAAACACAAACTGAAGGCTGTGTCTATCAGATTGACTTAAAGTATAAAAAAAGGCAAAACTTTTTTTTTTTAGCTTTGGATAGAGCGGAGAGGGATTAGAACCCCTGTCATTTTTTATTGCTGTCTGTGCCCCCGTTAAGGAGATTCAGCCCCTCTATCTGTTTACTATTATCATTGAAAGTGAAAGTGAATGAAAATCCCCAATCTTGAGTTGTCCCCAGAAAAGTAATAGAGGGGAATCTTCCAATGGGTACACTAGTTCTGTGACCTGGGGGTCCCCGAGAAATTCTCCTAATTTGCAGGGGTTTCCTCTCACTTCCTGTTTGGCTATGGGACAGGAAGTGATGGGAAATCTCCGCAATGGGACACAGATGGTGAAAAAAAATGAACAGGGATTATAACCCTCCCTTACTCTATCCAAAATAAAAAAAAAATAAAGTTTTGCCTATAGTTCTACTTTAAGTATGTATCTATGGATCAGGAAAGTGGGTAATTTTGGGCAAAAAGAATTAGTACACTTTGTTTAAAATATACATGAAAATACCTCTTTTTTTTCATAGTGTAAATGTCTTTCTTGCCCTCCTACTACAGAGATAAAAAACAGCCACCACATTTATTGCAAGTATCCTCACACTGACTAAAAGCGCTGGGTAAAACAGAGCATGTCTTGCCAGGTCTATTAGTTTATATGGGCAGTGTGGTCAAACTTTGGTCCCTACTGGAATTTGCAGTCATATTTAGACATACCGTATTTTCCGGCGTATAAGACGACTGGGCGTATAAGACGACCCCCCCCTAATTTTCATCTACTGGTAATACTTATACTTAGGTTACCTTGGAGATATTATACTCGGCGTATAAGACAACCCCCCATTTGGGATTTTTTTGAGGTTCAAAAGTAGTCTTATACGCCAGAAAATACAGTACTTGTGGGGTGGTGGCAGTAAACACACAGTGTCCGGTTGCAGAGAACAGAATGGGTATTAATGCAGAATCCAGCAATTCACAACAAACCCGGTAGGGAGGCACATGACTGAGAACACTCACAGCAATATCAGCAATGTGTAGCAGAGCAGGTCTCAGATGTGCTTACAGCATCTGCGGCCTGGCTGGCCTGAGCCCAAAGGAGAAGGTATCCAGAAGGATGGCGTGTCCCTATCTTTTGCCTACTACTCTGGAACCTCTCCCTGCCGCTTATCATTGTCCCTGTCAGACAGACGACCTATCCCTACACTAGCCATACGTGAAATGTGAGCCAAGCCTGGGAACCAGGGCCTTAAATAGGCTCTGCTACTCAAGATGGCTTCTAGTGTGACATGGAGCAGAAGCATTCAATCGGAAAGCTTCACCAGTGACCCTGGGAACCATAGAGGAGCCATGTTCCTCTTGAATTCCGCTTCCCTTACTATGCCGCTAAAGTAGAGAAAGAAGACTTCACATGCCTACACATGCTCTAACAGGAGAGAGAAAATTAAACTTTGAATATGGAGTTTTTTAGTACAATTTCTATTTTTGTGACCTCAGCTGGGCTTTAGATAAGGTTGGTAATCTTTACTTTCTGGGCTTCCTAAAAGTTAGCGTGTTTGACATTTCTTTTAGACTAAACATACTTTAGTTACAATATACTGTATATACCAATGGGACTATTTACACAAAGCAAATGGGTAGTGGAAAATGCACATGCCATGACTGAATCATGCAACGTATAATCTCTCCTGAACGAAGCTTTTATATTAGTGGTCAAAAAATTGACATACTGTACATTCTAAGAGAACCCAGAATCTGAGGGACATGGTCATTTTTGTGTTGTAAACTTTCTTTTCACAGAAATCTCTAGTGAATGGGAAAATTTTTATTCCATTTTAAGAGAATATTCCAAGCCCAATTCACCATTTGTGTAAATCAAAAAGAAAATTGAATGAAGCATCTTAAAATTAAAGTGATAGTAAACATTCCTTTTTTTTTTTAAAAAAAAAAACCAAACATGCCTGTACTTACCTGCTCTGCGTAATGATTTTGCACAGAGCAGCCCCGATCCTCTTCTTCTGGGATCTCTCGATGGCCCTCCAGACCCCTTCTCTTCATCAGGTGCCCCCAAGAAAAGCCGCTTTTCATGGGGGCACCCATGCAGGCTTGCTCCTGAGTTCTGCTGCTGCATCTATTGACACTGACAGCAGGACTCAGCCCAGCCCCCTTCTCCCTTGTCACAGCTATTGATTGACAGCAGTGGGAGCCAATGGTGCCTGCGGCTATCAGTCTGTCCAATAAGGAGAGTGACAGGGACTGGATCAGGCTCAGGAAAGAAAAAGGGGGAGGGGGGATGCTACAGCACAGAAAGTTTTTCTCCATAATGCATAGAATGCAGTAAGGTGAGAAGCCTTAAGGCTTTACAACCACTTTAACCTGCACCTGAGTACGAAAAATAAAAGTCAAAACTTTTTTTTAACTTTTGGATAGAGTAAGGAAGTATTAGGACCTCGGTTGGGTTTTTTTTTTATTGCTATCTGCGTAGAGGGAAATTGACCCTCTATGATCGTTCTGCTGATTGTTGCCATCCAAAAGAAAAGTGAACAGAAATTAAAAATTCTATGGTTAATGTCATGGAAATAAGACAATGGGACTGGATGTTCTTTGACAACTGTCAAAGAGGACATTTGCTCTTACTTTGGAAAGATTTATTTTCTATTGTGTCTCTGAGACAGGAAGTGTGGGGAATACTCCTCAAAAGACGCAGACAGCAGAAAACCAAGCAAGGGGTGTAACAATTATCTATTCAAAATTTTAACCTCTTGGAGCCGGCCACACACAAATATGTGACCTTTCAGTGGGTGGGCCTTGGCTCCGAGCAGCCACATATTTGCGTGCATTAGTGCACATTTAGCAGTGCTGAGAGTGCGCACCCTGCGGCTACCGGAAAGCTCCCGATCACTGCTTGCAAACGGGAGCTTTCCGATCATGTGATTGCCTTGACAGTCAATCATGGTGGTCACATGATCATAAAACCTTCCAGCATCCTAAACCCCTTAAAGGGCCGAGAGGCGTCGCCTCCAAGGGGCTAAATAGGTTTTGGCTTTAAATACATTTTATACTATGCCATTGTTAAAGCGGTGTTCCAGCCTCCCCCTCCAAAAATGAAAAGTCAGCAGCTAGACATACTGTAGCTGCTGACTTTTTTTTTTTTTTTTATAATATTTTATTGGGTTTTCAGTGTGTAAAATAATCACAGTAGAACGTGAAAACAAAACAAAACAACTGTAACAAAAAAAGGAAGTATAGGACCCAACAGGTCCGTCGGAAACATGTGATAACTGTGGACTGCTGACTTTTAATATTAGGACACTTACCTGTCCTGGAGTCCAGCGATGTCGGCACCGTTGCCAATGTTTCCATCGGCTGGTGGGTACTGCCGCTGCCATTGCCGGTGAGGGAACCCAGCAGTGAAACCTTGCGGCTTCATGGGCAGGTCCCTAATGCGCATGTGCGTAGCGCACTGCGCATTCAGATTGGCTCGGTGGTGGGGGAAGGAGGAGGGGGCCAAACTTCTGAGAGATAGCGCCGCGGCGCCGTCTCCCCAAAGTGAGGAAGGGTACCTGTCAACAACAGGTACCCGTTTCCCCCTCCCCCCCTGAAAGGTGCCAAAAATGGCACCGGTTGGGGATGGGGGGAGGAAGCAAATGAGCGGAAGTTTCACTTTTGGGTGGAACTCCGCTTTAACTTGACTTTCTAACAGACACCTTTGCATCATAAATTGTCAATCTGACTTTCTAACATTAATTTCCTTCAGAATGTATAGGGAGCTAAACACCAACTCCAGTTAGGAAGCCACACATTCTGCCACCTCTCAATTCTCACACCTTGCTACTGGTTTCCAAATGGGATGATTGGCCTTAAAGAAAAGCAAAGGAGATGACATTTCCAGGGTGTAGATGCATGCAGGCCTCTTTTTAGATGCCTAGTTATAAGATCCCTGTGCTATATACCGGTACATGTTTTTCCCTGAAAAATGTGACCATGTTTATTGAATCTACAATATATGTGACCCCCCACTCCTCCTTCCAACATCTGTCTTATACATTTTGTGCTGCCAAAGTGTTTCTCCCATCATCCGATAGTGTCTGTAAAACCTAAGCTTATGAACTCTTATTAACCCCAAGCAGGATGGTAACTTAAGGAATCACTCTAAGTTTGCAGCCAGACAGGTAATCTCACTGTAACCCTGACATAAAATGTATGCTAGGAGTTAAGGCAATTTCATGTTATCATGCACAGCATTTTTAGTGAAGACCTATTCATATTCATAGATAAATTATATTGATAGAAACATAGATATACAAAGGTAAAAAAAAAAAATAAGTTGATGTACTGTCAGGGACGTGTTGACCATAGCACAGCTGAAGTTCCAAAGCAAAGGCAGATGTGCATGTGCAGACAAAGTCCTGCAGGTGCACACCTTGCCGGGCACAGAAGAGCACCTATGCATATGTGCACAAAAATCGCACTCAGATGCGACCGCCTATGCGCATGCCTGCACGTGTTAGCCAATAATGCTGGCGCTAAATGGCCTACCTATATAAGGAGAGCAGCTGCACTTTGATCTGCAGCTTTACCTGTGTTCATGTGCCCTGTATATTGATCCGGCTTATCCTGACCACCCTTGCTTTCCACCTGTCCTGACCTTGGCTTGCCTTAAAGACTTTGTTTATATCTTCTCACCTGCCTGTTATCCTGTTGCCAACCACTGCCTGCATCTTGACCATTCTCTGCCTGATGTTTATGCTTATATCTGATCATCCGTTGCTGACCTGGCTGGTCTGACCCCGAATCCAGTCATCCACCTGTCCTGCTCCGCATAGTGCCTAGTGACACTGGTCCTCCATCTGCTGTGTGCCTGCATCTGCTGTTCCTGCTGCCATCCTCTACTTCAGCTATCTGGTCCAGCTCGGGTGACGCACTTGCCACACACCTCTATGACCAACGGAAGATTTTGCAGGCGCTCTCACCTCACCATGCTCTCGCGGCCACTGTCACAATACCAGTGGCTTTTGAGCCGGGGCTGTACGAGAGGTCTCCATCTACCCGTCAGGCTCTGCCATAAGGAACGTGGCATGTACATATGAGTCCAGGAAGTTTCAGACACTTTGGTAGCTATGCTGTGTGGCATTGGGAACTCCTAATCAGCGCAGCCCACTGTGGTGGGCCTTTTTTAATAATAGCGTGGAATTCCAAGCTATTCCTAACTAAGCTTAACCCATCTCCCAACCCCCTTCTAAATCCCATTCTAACTACCCTAACCCCCAATGTTCATATAGAGATTTCACCAATGTCTTGTTGATGAGCTACAAAGAACTTTATCCAAATGTTATAAAAAGAACTGTTTCCAACATCATAATTTAACTTTAATTTTACAACTGTCAATTTCTAGGGAATGATTAAATCTGTTTGGTTATTATTGGGGCAAACAGTTCTGATTTCAAATATTTTGATAAAAGAAGCAATTCTTTGACAAATACCGCATGAAAGTGTTGCATCTTGTGAATTGGGCCTTCATAGCTCAGGACAGATCTAACCATACACACGGTATACAACGTCATATGTGTCTGATTGCCTCTTTGGCTGCCAGAGCCGCCATTGTAGAGGTACTCAACTCAGCACATTTGAAATTTTGGGTGACATTTGAAACGTGCCAAGCTTGCTTCACTGGTAATCCTTGTACCCCAAGTCACAACTATGTCTTCTTTCCACCACAATTACTGCAATAACCTGTCCCACATAGCATATATAAGGGGAAAAATATAAACAAGTATCCCTATCAACAGAAATATTCAAAATGTATTTTTGATCTATAGACTAAGCTATAGTAAAATGTATCCTATTTCTTTAACAAATCATGACTTAAATGTGTATTTCTATGCAGCAGTCTCTGACAACTAAATAAACTTTAATTCATCTTTAAAAAGAAAATTAAGCTTACTGACCCAATTAATGATGTACTTCAAAGTGGTAGCCCAAGGCAGTCAATGAGCAACACATTACAGTAAGTTTCTGCAGGAAGTGGTTTCAATCATTAGTGACCGAAAAGATTGCCATGTAGTCAAAAATAGGTCGAAGATCTTGATACTTTAATTACAGTTTAAACTTGAGCACTTTTACTGTATTTCATTTGGGATTGGTAGCGCCCAGTCGTTAAAACAACGTGCACACAAAGTACTCCTTAATACTATTCCTATATTCTTCCATATTATGCAGATATTGTGTTTTCCGCACTAAACTCAATTAACTTATCCACAATACAATGATGTAAACGATAACATGAATTTCACCTATTTACACAGAAAACAGAGCAACATTTGGGCTCCATCTTACCCTTAAATATAAGCATTTACTGAATTTGCTATTTCTTATGTTGTGAAAAAAAGTTGCACAGTTTTGGTAAAATCATCTGGCTAGTAAAATCTCTAAGGTCACATGATTTTTGACTGGCACTGCACAAGACAGGATATCTATTTCAAGTTATTTAGGTATGCAATTGCGTAATCTCCCTGATACTTTTTCTGATCTTTACTAACACTTAACTTTCGAGGACAAGTATTTAGGAGTCTACTGCCTACTTTCAGGTCTATTCACTCACTTGGGCCTAGAAGAAGGGGGATAGACCCCAGAAGCTTGTCCTAAAAAAATAACTGTTAGTGCAAATAAGAAAAATGTATGATGGACAGTACTGAACTGTGCTGGTGCAACTCTGCTAATATAGCTACAAAGTTATTTAGGAAAGGCTTATTAATTACGAACATTCCATGAAACCTACTACATCAACAGCGTCATTAGACTTTAATCGCATTTAGAAAAACTATTCAGATCAGAGGGGTGAAACTTTTTGTTTGATATTTCATCAGGGTAACTAAGTGTTCAGAATAAAGTAGATCACAGCCATTTTCAGGTTTTGTTTTTAAAAAGCTAAGTCAAGGTGATGTAGCTAGTCACTAACACATAACAACCAATCATTTTGGATTGGCCTGGTTGCTTTAAACTCACAAATACTGAAATCCGATTGGTTGCTCAAAGCTCAAATGATTATCGTTTATATTTCTGTTGCATTAAACTTAATTTGGCAATATACAAACAAACTATTTAATCTGGTCTATAATTCTGTAGAAAAGGCCTACAAAATTCTAAAATCCTGATAAACTATCTAAACCATCCTTATTTCCTAGAAAAATAAGTATTCCAAGCGTTTGCGTTCAAAATAACATGACTAGCCCATTTGTGTTACCAACTTACCAGCATACAAATGTCACCAACAGATAATGCTGAAATATGTACAAAGTTTTGAAAATGAACTGTGCTGTTGACCCTTCAATTAATCTAAAATTGATACACCTTAAGTAAGCTTTTAATGGAAATATATATATATATATATATATATATATATATATATATATATATATATGTTTATTTTTATATCTAGTACCTTAATCTTTCGTATTTTCAGAAATCGAATATTTGAAGGGAAAAAAAAGAAATGTGTTACATTGATAACATCTACTGTTTTTCTCAATCTAAAATACATCCTTAAAAGCATATAAAAATTCTTCATTAGACATTAAACATGACAAATAAACCAAAGCTGATAAGCTGCATTTTAACAACCAATAGGTACAAGGTACAGAAGTCTACTGCTTAATTAATTCTATTTCATGGACAATCACCTTTAACAGTTACTTCTTCGTGTATTGTCTTTTTTGGCCTCAGGCATTTAGGATGTTACATGTTCCTGCTAGATGTCAGGCTGGACACTAATGCTAGAAATAAATCATGTTTTTTTTCAATATAACCCAGAAACTAGAAAACCATTCATTAGGGAACAAACTGAATCTTAAAGCCTTTTTTGTGATTGTCCCTGCAGCTCTATGGATGTCCTGTATATACGAAGCACTCAGTTCTGAACTTTGCTATGCCCTAGAGCAAGTTGTGTTCAGTGGCAGCATTACAAGCACAACATAAAACAGAAGCACTATACCTCCAGGCAGCTCCGCGGGGCCACAGGTGGTTCGGTATTCATCCACATCTCCAATCCACAATTTTTTGTAGCAGAATTTCCATAGCCCGAAATGGGCTGCCTCGCAGGTCATGCTGTTGTTCTGTTTATACGTGTTCACCTCCACCCAGAACTCTGTCCCAACGGCTAGCACAGAAAGTGTCACCCCCACCAGGGACACAAAAAAGGCCAGCTTGATTTTGCCCTCTTGTGCATCAGACAAACCTTTTCCACGCTGTCCTCTACCTCTTCCAGAAAAGCGCTGATCCTCCTCTTGCATGAAAAAATTAGGCCACATCATTTGGACAGAGAGGCTTCTTCCTTTAGCTACGAGAATTGATGTAAATAGCCCTTTTGCTTGACACCCTCTTCTTCTTCTTCCTTTCTGTGATCTTCCTTGTCTTTTTTCTTCAGAATTTAGGTCGCTGAAAGGCAATCTGCTGTAAGTTTCACAGGCTAGAGAGAAACGCAGCAGGGACATCAGCGTGCTCTCCCCCTTTCTGCTTTCTCTCTCCCCCTCTTGCTGTTACACACAGACGCACACACATGGCCTGGAAATAATCTCTGCACCTGTTACATTCATCAGATCTCCCAGGCAGAGCTGTTATTTTAAGGTTCCCTTAAAGGCACTTGCTTTATGCACAGGCGACAGAGATCAGAATGAGGGTAAGACAAAATGAAGTTAACTTATCCCAGTTCAGCTCGTGATAATATGTTCACCTGCCCTGGCTCTCGCTGTATCTTCTTCGTCGCTGTGCTGTGTGTTTGGATGCCACGCTATCTATCATGGATTTTTATTATGCTCTGATGCTTTGATTCCAGCTTCCTTCCACACAGCCCATACTTAGCACAAATCCCAGAGCCACTTACGCATTGCTGTCACTCTTTCTGTCGCTTCTTCAAGGCTCAGTCAGGCCTAATTTAGTTCACGTTTCCATTCTGTTTTGGCCTGACTATTGATCTACATTCGTAGGCACTAACATCTAGGCGTTAGCGAGGAAGCAGCGATGTACAAAAAACACCCAGCTTCCAAAGAAATGCAAGCAATATCTTGGCTCATTGCTTCCAAGATGTCTCTGGGCAAATTATTTATTGATTGGAAGGAAGGACATGTAGAATGCTTTATGAAGAACTGTGTATGTTTTTTTTTTTTTTTTTCTTCTTGCAGGAGGAATTCTGCAGGGAAAACCTGTGCCTGCAAGTAGAAAGAAATAGCTTTCAGTGTGTGGTTAGGAGCGTATGTACTCTGACAAACTGGCTAGGCAGCCCAGAAATGCACTGTCAGAAACAAAACCGCCTCCAGCTCAACCCAGTCTGCTTACAGAGAGATGCAAAGCAGAATAATTGGGGATGTTTGCAAATCCTGCAGACTTTTCTATATAGCCTTTTTGCACAGATAACCAAATGTATTGCTATGCTGATTCTATAACAAGATTATTAATCAAAATAAACACCAGTTCTTGTTGAAGCCACACGCCATGGTTACTATGACAGATGTATTTGGAGGATGAAAAAAAAATGGTTCTTATTTTTGAGTGAATCTTGTTTATTGCATTCCTAATAAAAAAAAAAAAAAGAAACCCACTCGGTGTTGTCTTTTTGGATGTCTAATTATTCTGTCCCTAATATGAACAGTTCTAGTAATAAAATAATATAATTTTATTAGCAATGCAATAAAATCTTGTTTATTGCATTCCTAATAAAAAAAAAAAAACAAACAAAAAAAAAAGAAACCCACTTGTGTTGTCTTTTTGGATGTCTAATTATTCTATCCTTTATATGAACAGTTCTAGTATTCAAATAATAGGCATCACGTATCAGAGCATTTGGAAGTACAAGTATCTGTATTGCCCAGTGCAACCAATCACATTCACATAATAATAATTTGCAGAACTGGAAGACGGGCACTATTTTCTTTCAGAGACTGTCAGGAAAACAAAGTTCCTGCTCATGCGCAAAGAACTGTACATGCACGCGGAACTGTCCACGGAGCTGTAGGGGTTGAATTCTTACCGTCAGCCTCCCACTAACCTTACTCCCTTGACTTCAGGGCCCTGGAAGGCCTGCTTATTCAAACACACACTCTAGAGCAGGGGTCTTCAAACTATGGCCCTCCAGTTGTTCAGGAACTACAATTCCAATCATGCCTTGCCATGTCTGTGAATGTCAGAGTTTTACAATGCCTCATGGGAAGTGTAGTTCTGCAACAGCTTGAGGAACCCTGCTCTAGAGTGAAGAGCAGAGACTTCCTGGGCCCTGAAGTCAAGGTAAGGTGAGGCGGAGGCCAACGGTAGGGATTTAACCTCTACAAGACCTGTGCACTGAATTATGGTCATGCGTGACTGTGCACATGAGCATGAGCATGCATATTTGAATTGACTTTGGCACCCTTGGCACCCAGAGGCCTATTTAAAGCACCGAAAGGCTCAAGACCATTGCTGAGTTGTTGCTTCTGTATTCAACCCAGTTTGCCTCTAGACTTCACTTGATCTTGATCCCTCCATTACCTAACCCCTGACTTGTTATTTGACTCCGCTTATCGCTTTGGTCCTGCTTCCTGCCGTTATAAAACTGACCCTGGCTTAGCTCCCATTTATGCTCTTGTCTTCTGAATCTGCTCCTCCGCTACCCGAGTGTTGCCAAGTTCTGCTCGCTTGACCACGGCTCTGTCTTCTGTACACATAAGTGACATCATTCAACATGACTTCCCACTCTACAGTTTCTGCCTTGCTGCATAATTCAGATCTCCAGCATAAATTCAGTTTTATCAGCTCCTGCTTTACTGCATGATCAAGATCAAGTCCTGCTCTATGGCCCCAACCTTGTTGTATGGTCCAGACCCTCTTCTGGCCAAGAATTACCTCAGGCGCCCATGCCACTCAATCTCCTGTGACACCCTATCACCAATTTCGAGGGAAAAACAGGACTCGAGGTGTAAGGAACAGTCCTCTCCTCAGCTCAGCCTCTACTGGCCTCTACCAGGTATGTAATAGGTTAACGGGGACTGTTCTTATTAAGAGCAGGATAAGGTAAACATACTACTGAAGATCTCCCTTTAATGTTAGATATTAGTCATTGGTTATCTTAGAAGTTAAGCTTCAGAAGTTAACTTTTAAATTGTTGAAGTACAGTTAAATGTTAAGGACCCTTTTCAGATGGTAGGTTAAAGTGTACCTTTCCCACACACTTCTATTAACCTAAATATACCAATGCACTATCATTATATATATAAAAAAAAAAAAAAAAAAAACAATAAAGTTAATATTATTTACTTACCTCTTACTTTTAAGTTTTGCCCTAACTTAGTGGACTGCTTCCCTATTGTTGTACCACAAAAAACAAAAAAAAACAAACATAATCAATTGCCGACTTCTTTTCCATATTCTATGCCAGTCCACTAATGATGTCTGACCACCATATGCTGTATATTAGTTATACTTTTATACTTTTTTTTAATTACTTTTTGCACAAAACATTGCAAGATTTCACAGATTAGGAACAAGGTAGGCACTGGTGATGTAGCCATCTTTGGGGCAGCTTTGAAGCCCTGGCTTAGTGCCTCAAAATACCTAGAGGCAAAAATACATCAAATTGTAAGTAAAAGAAAATAATATTTTGACCTGTGGCTATCAGCATGCAAAGTATGAACCATGAAATTTTAAGTCTGGGAGGAAAAGGTCCAATTTAAGTGTTAGGGTTAGGGTAAAAAAACTACATGTTTTTGTTTGCTTATTCCTAAAAAGGGTAATTAAAACCCAAAAACAAAAATCTGTTATATTGCAGTATATCAATTTTTAGATGTGGCGGTTATTTTTTTTTAGGCTTTTATCCTTTATTTTCAGCTGGTTATCTGGTCTGTTATTTTTGAACTTCCTTTAGCAGACCAGGCCGACCTGCAAAAATGTCAGAGGGCTGAGACAAATATAAATTATGTTCTAACATGCCAATGTTAATCCCTTGAATATTAGGGATCGACCCAAGCCTCCTAAGTAGGGCCTTGAAGGTAAGAGCAAATAGATGGGTACTGCTCTCAACCCATTCCTGATTAGGAATGATGATAGCAAGGGGATACTGTTACCCTAATTTGAGCCTCAGGGGTTGCATAGAGCTATAATTTATCCGAGCATATTGGGTCCTAGACTTAATTTACTCAACATCAAGAAGGTTCAATCCATCCTGTCAAATGTCTTCTCTGCATCAGTGGAAAGCAAATGGCAGGGTGGAAGCTGAATCATGAAGCTTCCTTTGCTACCCCATCCTGTCGCCTTAGACAAGTCAATCCTCTAACTGCTACTTATGCTGGATAGCTTGTCTGTTAAAGAAAGTATAAAAAAAAACAGACTTACTGGCCAGATAACCAAGTGGAAATTAAAACAAAATTAAAAAAAAACAAAAAAAATGAATGCAGCCAACACATTTAGTTTCAATAGGCTTTTATTATTTTTTTTACAGCTAACAGAAATATAACAGGTAAATAAATCAGTGTCGTCACTTATTGTTACATTATATCACAAGTCACAAAAGGAATGACTTCTGAGCTATTAACCATACTCTGAGCAATGAATCCATTCAGCCAACACATTTAAGGTTTAGAAAGCTGCAATATTTAATTTTTTTAATTTTTGAGAATAATACAGCTTTAAGGGTTATGTTTTAAAGTATGGGGAAGATGGGGTGTGGTGACCGAGCTCCAGCATGGACGCTTGCTAAATAGCTCTGTTGAGAGCTCTGTTCCACCGCCCGAGGGAACCCCTGCTTATCGCTGCCTTCGCTGCCCTCAACCAGCCACCGACACTGGCTCCAGACAGAGGAACACCTCCACTATGATGAGGCATCGGAAGGAGCCGACACAGCCACGTAAGCTGTCCAGCTTCTTCCCCACACTCCCCTCCAGGCCACAACAAATGGGTGGCAGGGCCTGCTCCTTGCAGCCAGACAATAAGGCCGCAGCCTCCCACAGCACCCACCATCATCCACACCAGGGCCATCCATCAGCCCCAGGACACAATGGGTCCTCATCTGGAGCATGCAGCCCTTCCACAAGGAGCCCTGTAAAGACCAAACCTCTCAGGGACTCTCCAGGCTTTCTGCAGGCTGCATACAACATGGAGGTAAGTGGGGCCCAGTTAACCACAGCAACCTCCCAACCTTCCACCAATGATCCTCTTGCCTCCTTCCCCACTCTTGGCCAACCTATTTTAGATACAGTGCTTAAGTAAATACTATTTTCCCTATGGGAGTCATTGCATGCTGATATTGTCTCAGTGCCAAGCAGATGTCCGTGCCATGGGAGATAGGATAGACCATATTGAAACTACAATGGGTGACTATTCCACATCCTTTAACACTCTTGTCTATGCTCCCTCAGACCACAAAGAAGAAATTCCCTGGCTAAAGGATAAAATAGCTGATCTGGAAGACAGATCAAGAAGGAGTAATACTAAAATTAGAGGTATTCAACAAGCCATAGCACCTACTTCTCATCCCTTATTCTGTCTCTGTCGCCAATAGAGCTCATAATCGACAGAAAGCACAGGGTACCGAAACCGAAACCTGCTGATACAGCGAGAGATGTCCTGCTAAGGGTGCACTATTATCATGTGAAGGAGAAACTGCTTGTCGCATTCTGCAGAGCCAGCACCACTCAGGGGCAGCATGCTTCACTACAACTTCTCCCTGACCTTTCCAAGCATACCTTACAGAGGCGCCGGAACCTGGAAACCATCACTAAAGCACTAAGGAACCCCCCTGTATGGTACACGCAACACCTCTAATCAACTTGTATCCTCAACATTCTGAACTCAAGCATAAGGCTGATAAAAGGTCCAATTTAAGTGTTAGGGTTAGGGTAAAAAAACTACATGTTTTTGTTTGTTTATTCCTAAAAAGGGTAATTAAAACCCAAAAACAAAAATCTGTTATATTGCAGTATATCAATTTTTAGATGTGGCGGTTATTTTTTTTTTTAGGCTTTTATCCTTTATTTTCAGCTGGTTATCTGGTCTGTTATTTTTGAACTTCCTTTAGCAGACCAGGCCGACCTGCAAAAATGTCAGAGGGCTGAGACAAATATAAATTATGTTCTAACATGCCAATATTAATCCCTTGAATATTAGGGATCGACCCAAGCCTCCTAAGTAGGGCCTTGAAGGTAAGAGCAAATAGATGGGTACTGCTCTCAACCCATTCCTGATTAGAAATGATGATAGCAAGGGGATACTGTTACCCTAATTTGAGCCTCAGGGGTTGCATAGAGCTATAATTTATCCGAGCATATTGGGTCCTAGACTTAATTTACTCAACATCAAGAAGGTTCAATCCATCCTGTCAAATGTCTTCTCTGCATCAGTGGAAAGCAAATGGCAGGGTGGAAGCTGAATCATGAAGCTTCCTTTGCTACCCCATCCTGTCGCCTTAGACAAGTCAATCCTCTAACTGCTACTTATGCTGGATAGCTTGTCTGTTAAAGAAAGTATAAAAAAAAACAGACTTACTGGCCAGATAACCAAGTGGAAATTAAAACAAAATTAAAAAAACAAAAAAAATGAATGCAACCAACACATTTAGTTTCAATAGGTTTTTATTAATTTTTTACAGCTAACAGAAATATAACAGGTAAATAAATCAGTGTCGTCACTTATTGTTACATTATATCACAAGTCACATAAGGAATGACTTCTGAGCTATTAACCATACTCTGAGCAATGAATCCATTCAGCCAACACATTTAAAGTTTAGAAAGCTGCAATATTTAATTTTTTTAATTTTTGAGAATAATACAGCTTTAAGGGTTATGTTTTAAAGTATGGGGAAGATGGGGTGTGGTGACCGAGCTCCAGCATGGACGCTTGCTAAATAGCTCTGTTGAGAGCTCTGTTCTACCTCCCTCAGACCACAAAGAAGAAATTCCCTGGCTAAAGGATAAAATAGCTGATCTGGAAGACAGATCAAGAAGGAGTAATACTAAAATTAGAGGTATTCAACAAGCCGTAGCACCTACTTCTCATCCCTTATTCTGTCTCTGTCGCCAATAGAGCTCATAATCGACAGAATGCACAGGGTACCAAAACCGAAACCTGCTGATACAGCGAGAGATGTCCTGCTAAGGGTGCACTATTATCATGTGAAGGAGAAACTGCTTGTCGCATTCCGCAGAGCCAGCACCACTCAGGGGCAGCATGCTTCACTACAACTTCTCCCTGACCTTTCCAAGCATACCTTACAGAGGCGCCGGAACCTGGAAACCATCACTAAAGCACTAAGGAACCCCCCTGTATGGTACACGCAACACCTCTAATCAACTTGTATCCTCAACATTCCGAACTCAAGCATAAGGCTGATATCCTGAGTGCTCAGGAGACTCACTTCTCAGCATCTCAAACCCCCCAGTGCTCCCACAAAGCCAACCCATATGTGTTCTTAGCCTCTGCCCAAGAAAAAAAAAAAGGGGGCGTTCTCCTAGCTATCAAGAACACTCAAGCCTTCCAACTTAAGGAATCAGTGCTTGACAACGAGGGCAGATACATTATCCTTACCTGTGATATCAACAAACATCCCTACACTCTACTCTACTACGTACACCAACTCCTCGTTCTATGTAAACTTTTCAGGTGTATCAACACCATCAGATATGGTAACCTCCTCATATGCGGAGACTTTAATGCAGAGACTTTAATCTGACCTCAGACCCACTAATAGACTTCACAGCTGTCACTGGAAAATGTGTGAACTCTTTATGTTCGCTACTCCACGAAAAAGATATCTATGACACCTGGAGATGCCAACATGAGAGAGACTACAGCAAGTGAGAGAGACTACACTTTTTTCTCCTTGAGACACCGTACCTACTCTCACATCGACATGTTCCTTACGGACAAGTGGTTGCTTCAACAGGTATCTATGACACACATCTAAGATATAACGTGGTCAGACCATGACGCAATATCCTTGACTTTACGACTCCCATCTGGCATTGCAACACTATGCTCCTCCAAGACAAGCACTTCTCCCCCATGATCTGTCAGCATCTCCAAGACTTTTTCAGACTCAATGCAGTCAGTCACTGATTCCTACGTTCTTTGGAATGCCCAAAAGGCTTACATGAGAGGCATCTTCATCCAGCAAGGAGCTAGAGCTAAGAAACAGCACACTTCCAAACTTGACTTACTCCTTTCAGAAATTCACAATTGAGAATCCTGCAATAAACAGAACACCACCCCCAAAACATCTACAAAGCTCTCACAACTTAGGGAGGAACTAAGAATCCTACTTACACAACAGTATGATAAACACCTCCGTAGGCTGAAATCGCAATCCTATGCCAATTCAAACAGAGCAGGAAAATATCTAGCTAACCGCATCTAAGCAGTGAGAACAAAATCTAGAATAGCTCACCTGATCCATCCTACTCTACACCACAAAGTGACTAACTCCCAGGAGTGGATGAATTTGCTGACTATTACAGCACGCTTTACAATTTAAAATAATACCCACATACAATACAACCTAAGGAAGCAGATATTCAAAAATGTCTACATAATCCCAAGCTCCCTCATCTCACTGAGACCCAACTTCAAATTTTAAACGAGCCTTTTAAAGAGCTAGAGATCAGAAAAGTGATCTCTTCCCTTCCCAATGGGAAATCACCATGTCCAGACGGGCTTTCCAATGAATACTTTAAAACTTTCTCTACTACACTTGTACCTTAGCTACAACAGGTTTTTACCAAAGCAGCCCTTACTGCCTCCTTCCCCTTGGAGATGCTGAGAGCTTATGTGGTCACAATCCCTAAGCCGGGGAAGGACCCCTACACATCTGCCAATTTTAGACCGATTTCACTCTTAAATACTGATGTCAAGATTTACACCAAGCTTATTGCCAAATGACTACTGGACACTATCCCCCTCCTAAAGCAACATGACCAGATGGGATTTGTTAGGGCGTGGCCATCCTCTGATACTACTAGGCAGATTCTCAATGTTATGCATTTTGTAGAGTCAGTCCGAATGCATTTGACAGGGTTCACTGCTTATACATGCCTAAAGTCTTATCTAAGCTTGGGTTCGAAGGGCATATCTTAACCCCAATTCAAGCACTGTATTCGTGCCCTATGGCCTCCTATCCAAACAGTTCACCACTTCCAATGGGAGCCAACAGGGATGCCCCCTCTCCCCCACTATCTTCTACTTGGTAATATAACCACTTGCAAAAGCCATTTGCTCTATCCCTTCATTAGCGGCTTTAAATTCCACTCCCTAACACATGTCATCAACTTATTCGCTGACGACGTTATACTACTTCTAATCAACCTGGGTACCTCTCTCCCAATGGGCTATCAGACCATGTCTGAAATTCAGCACCATTTCCTACTACAAAGTGAACTACATCAAATCACTTATCCTGGACCTAGGCATCCAAGCAAAAACCAAACAGATGCTCCAATCTACCCTACCAGCAATCCCCTACTTGGGTGTTACCTTAACAGCTGCCTCCTCATCCCTTGTCTCTTCCAACTTTAAACCCCTACTCCGTAAACTAGAGGCTTAGCTAAACAACATCTCAAAACACAAGCTCTCTTGGTCAGGGAGGCTAGCAGCATATAAAATGACTACACTGCCTGAATTCCTCTATATTTTCAGAACACTACCCATCCCTGCTTTATAATTGAAATCCCTGTCGGGTCAACAACGGAAAATTCTATGTAAAGGTAAAAAAGCCAGGTGTTCTAGCTCAAACATAACACTTTATAAGTCGGTTGGTGGGGCAGGATTGGTAGATATACAGGATTGTTATTGGGCAGTCAGGATGGAACAAATCAAATTTTGGTTTAAGGGAATTGAAGATCCAATTTGGCTACAGTATATGTGGAGTCAACCATGGTGCCTACAGAAGATTTATTGTTCCTCTTCATTTTTGGAGGACCTGGGACATCACTGTTTTCTCCCCTCTGATCCAAATAACCCTAAGGGCTTGGAGGATGCTACTTAACCATCCTCCCACCACTAGATCGAAAATAGTGTATAACTTCCTGCTTAGCTCACTGGAGGCTATAATTCCTTCACTATCCACTAAGCCATTCACATTAGCTGGTGTTAATTATGTTCATGAAATCGCTAATCCTCCTCTACCCTAAATGTCGTCACATTTACTGAAAAAGTTTAAACTCCCAAACACTGCATACTTTACCTGCGTGGAAATTCTGCACTTCCTTCACCACCACCCCATCCCAGAGATCTTTGTACACCAAAAAGCCTGGCAATTCTTCAATGCCACCACAAACAGAGAGAAAGGTATATTCCTTTTCTATAACATTCTGCAGGATAAGCAAAAATTCTTTAAAACAGATGCTATCCTAAAATGGGAAACAGACCTAAATTACTCAGTTGATTCCCAACCAATAATTATCCGCATTCAGAGAAATCCTCAGAGCATCACACTCTGCCAACCACTGGGAGATGACACTTAAGATAAACAACAGATGGTACTATACTCCCTATAGGCTAGCGAGGTTTAGGCTCCCTATAGGCTAGCGAGGTTTTCTCCTAGTAACTCCCCCCTTTGCTGGTGGAATTGTAGGCAAGTAGGTCACCTACTCAATGGCCTTTGGTTTAGGCTCCCTATAGGCTAGCGAGGTTTAGGCTCCCTATAGGCTAGCGAGGATTTCTCCTAGTAACTCCCCCCTCTGCTGGCAGAATTGTAGGCAAGTAGGTCACCTACTCAATGGCCTTTGGGAATGTCCAACCCTGATTGGCTTTTGGAAGCAAGTAATCCAACTTATTGCCTCCCTCACTGGGATTATCTCCACCCAACCCTGCCCTAGCAATCATACATACTGGTATTGATATCTATCTAAGCGCCTTCAGAGTAGTAGTCACCCACATTCTATTAGCAGCACACACTGATTCCTACGTCCTTTGGAATGCCCAAAAGGCTTACATGAGAGGCATCTTCATCCAGCAAGGAGCTAGAGCTAAGAAACAGCACACTTCCAAACTTGACTCACTCCTTTCAGAAATTCACAATTGAGAATCCTGCAATAAACAGAACACCACCCCCAAAACATCTACAAAGCTCTCACAACTTAGGGAGGAACTAAGAATCCTACTTACACAACAGTATGATAAACACCTCCGTAGGCTGAAATCGCAATCCTATGCCAATTCAAACAGAGCAGGAAAATATCTAGCTAACCGCATCTAAGCAGTGAGAACAAAATCTAGAATAGCTCACCTGATCCATCCTACTCTACACCACAAAGTGACTAACTCCCAGGAGTGGATGAATTCGCTGACTATTACAGCACGCTTTACAATTTAAAATAATACCCACATACAATACAGCCTAAGGAAGCAGATATTCAAAAATGTCTACATAATCCCAAGCTCCCTCATCTCACTGAGACCCAACCTCAAATTTTAAACAAGCCTTTTAAAGAGCTAGAGATCAGAAAAGTGATCTCTTCCCTTCCCAATGGGAAATCACCATGTCCAGACGGGCTTTCCAATGAATACTTTAAAACTTTCACTACTACACTTGTACCTTAGCTACAACAGGTTTTTACCAAAGCAGCCCTTACTGCCTCCTTCCCCTTGGAGATGCTGAGAGCTTATGTGGTCACAATCCCTAAGCCGGGGAAGGACCCCTACACATCTGCCAATTTTAGACCGATTTCACTCTTAAATACTGATGTCAAGATTTACACCAAGCTTATTGCTAAATGACTACTGGACACTATCCTCCTCCTAAAGCAACATGACAGACTACTCTAATCCTCCGCAAATGGAAGTCAACCGACTCCATCAACATCTCTGATCTTAAAGCCATGGTACAACAGAACTACAATTTAAAGCATGTGTTGACCACCAACTCCCTGAGCTGTGGCAGATTTGAGAGGGTATGGGAAATATGGATGGCTAGGCAGTCCAAGCTTTACTGAAACGTATCACTATTTTCTGATTTATGTTCCTCAGGATGTGTAGCAACCCCCCCCCCCCCTCTTTTTTTTCCTTTTTTTTTTCTTTTTTTCTGTTTATCTGTACACTGTATACTACAAACATTTCAATAAAAATGTTTTGAAAATAAAAGTTTGAGGAAGATATAAGAGTTTTAGTGTAGAGGTCGGGGCTTAAGGTCAATAGACAATAGCCACAAACATTCACTGGAGATTATGTAAGCAGCTTGACTAAGTCTCCTTGTAAGACAAAGAGATGAAGCAGTTTTTATCAAGAAATAAAAAGCAGAGACAAAATAGAGACAATAGCCAACAATATTGTACAGTAGCTGCGCAGTATGTAAGCAGTTTGATTAGGCCACATGGTGAAAGGTATAGACAGGGCAGGTTTTATCATTAGGGATGATCAAACTTTTCAAAAGTTTGGTTCGGCCAGAACATCCGAACTTCCCGAAAGTTCGGCCCGGATTTCAGAACCCCATTGAAATCAATGGGACTCGAACTTCGGTAATCAAAAAACACAATTTTGAAGCCCTAAAACCCAATAAATGCCCCTAAAAAGTGCCTAGGGTTCTGGGTCCCAGGGACTATTAATCACACAAAACAAGTTCTTAAAAATTGTCATTTTTGATAGAGAGCCAATTATTGAAAAAAAAAATGAGATTTTTGATTTTGACTTTGGATTTAGTGTCTGGGGGGTCTAAAAAGTGTACCTGTGAAGTTTCAGCTCTGTAGCATGTCCAGAACCATAAAAAAAAGATTATTTGTGTTATGTCACTTATAGAACAGGGATATGGCTCCGCTATTTTCACACCTTGCCGGTTTAGTATCAAGCGTTTTTTTGGGCATTTTTTGGGGGTTATTGGAGGCAGGCATAACATCAGAACTTCTGTGTAGGGGTATATATACACACATACTTATATGTATATATACCCATACACATATATAGGTGTGAAAGTAGCAGAACACTATACTTGCGCTAATGAAATAATTAACACTAAAATGGCTCCGCTCCTATCACACCTATATATGTGTAAGTGTAAAATACATATAAGTGTGTGTGTATATATATATACCCCTATACAGAAGTTTAGATGTTTTGCTTGCCTCCAAAGAACCCAAAAAAATGCCCAAAAAAACGCCTGCAAGAACAAACCTGGGC
This sequence comes from Pelophylax lessonae, assembly GCF_965119305.1. Taxonomy (NCBI): domain Eukaryota; kingdom Metazoa; phylum Chordata; class Amphibia; order Anura; family Ranidae; genus Pelophylax; species Pelophylax lessonae. Next base: position 110,188,022 of record NC_138779.1, on the reverse strand, counting down.
ATTTTTTTTGGCGCTGGCATTTTTTGGGCATTTTTTTGGGTTCTTTGGAGGCAGGCAAAACATCTGAACTTCTGTATAGGGGTATATATATATACACACACACTGATATGTATTTTACACTTACACATATATAGGTGTGATAGGAGCGGAGCCATATTGGTGTTAATTATTTAATTAGCGCAAGTATAGTGTTCTGCTCCTTTCACACCTATATATGTGCAGGTGTATATATACAGATATGTGTGTGTATATATACCCCTATACACATGTTCAGATGTCATGCCTGACTCCAAACATGTCCTCAAAAAATCCCTATAAACGCCTGCAGCCAAAAAGCAGGCTGACCGTTGAGAAGCCATATAAGTGCTCTGAAAGTGACCTAAGAGAAACGATCTTTTCTCTATAGCGGTCACCCTGATATGGAAGGGTTTTGTCACCCTGCCATAGCAGTCAGAGTCAGTTAACCCTACACTACACTACGGTCCCCTTACACTTAACACTTTCCCTACAGAAACTGAATAATTAAAGTTAACTATAGTGGAAAATAGCACCCTAACTACACTAGATATCCCTTTCCTCACACTAAAAATTGCTAAATGACACTTTGTAGCAGAAGTAACAGAACTGCTTCCACTCTCTTCCATGTCCCTGTATAACAATGCTAGGAATTTGGCGGGTGCTACCTTTTATACTGGGGGGCGTATTCACTAATGACCTATGGACCCCCTAGTCACTCAAATCATCACATTCCTAGCATTCTCCTGCCCCCTCAATTGACTTTTACTGTACCATTTCCTGTACTATTGCATTTTGGTCGGTTCTGGTTGCCGAATTCCGAACTTTTTCAGCAAAAAGTTCTAAATTCGGCCAAACCTCGAACAGCCAATGTTCGGGTCGAACCGATGGTCGACCCGAACCGTTCGATCATCCCTATTTATCATGAAATAAAAAATAGAGTGTATTGTCTAAGAGACAATAGCAAGAAATACTGTACAGTTGTTGCACAGTACATAAGCAACTTGACTAAAGCCAGGTAAACACGGGCTGAACGTCGGGTTCAAAAGAAAATGGCCGGCATTCGGCCCGTGTGTATGTCGGTCTGTCTGACAGAAGCTGGCCATCCAGTCATCTTCTATTGAATGTGCATGCTGGAAAACCACCAGCCGACCGACTCCTGATCAGTGATCTGAGCGAATAGCAGAGGTTGCTGATTGGAGTGTTCTGGCAGGGGGGGCTTTCCCGTTGTCAGAACACAACAGCTCAGTGGGGGAGATCGCTGCACTAATGTCAGATCACTAGTACAGTGTCTCCGACTGGGGCTTTTTCCGTGCAACTGTAGTATATACTAGGTTTAAGTCACAATGTAAACAGGAGAGGCAAGGCAGTTTTTACCATGAAAGAATAAAAAAAAAAAAAAATAGCCACAAATATTGTAAATTTGTAGGAGAATATGTAAGCAACTCAATCAGACCACAGCGTGAGAAGGAGAGACAGTTCAAAATTAATTTTAGAGTATATAAATTCAGACAAATAATAGTCACAAATATTTTGAAATGCCTGCAGCAATCATTAAAAATATTGCAAATTTGTCCTAGCTACTGAAACATCATGTGTGACATCTTTAAAGTCAAGCTGGTTGGCAAGCCCACAGAGATGACAAGAATAGGTGATGAGGGCTGCAGCAGGCCAGAAGATATGGCAGGAGCCGGAAATGGAAGTAAACTAGCGGAGGTGGCAGAATCTTGAAATGGTGGCAACGGCAGGCCAGGAGACGTTATATATGTATGCAGAAAAAAAGGAACAGGTTCTTTAAGTTCAACCAATAGAACTAAAAAAAAAAGAATAAATAAATATAAAACCCCCTTAAACAGAATCCTATACCCACTGCTGATCCAGAGGAAACATATAAAGCATGGTCCAATTTGTTCCAACAGAGAAAAATATCCGTTCTGATCCCAAAAGGCAATCAGATATTCCCTGGACCAACAATATCTGGTATTATTACTAGAGTTGAGTGAACACCTGGATGTTCGGGTTCGGCGGGTTCGACCGAACTTGAAAAAAAGTCCGGGTTCGTGACCCAAACCTTGTCCCAATCCCAAACCCCATTGAAGTCAATGGAGACCCAAACTTTTGAGCACTAAAATGCCTCTAAAACAAACATGGAAAGGGCTAGAGGGCTGCAAATTGCATCAAAATCATCTTAAGAGCATGGCAAGTGCTCTGCAAACAAATGTGGATAGGGAAATAAGTTAAAAGAACATGAAAAACAGAAAAATAAAAAATAATCATCTTGAATGATGTAGGAGGAGGACGAGGCCCATATGGAGTAGGAGGTTGAGGTGGCGGAGGATATGGTGGTGTAGGTGGAAGCGGCGGCGGCGGTGGGGGAGGAGGAGGAGGACGAGGCCCATATGGAGTAGGAGGTTGAGGTGGCGGTGGATGTGGCGGTGTAGGTGGAAGCGGCGGTGGAGGAGGACGAGGTAGACAACACTGGTTTTTGTTTTTAATTTTATTTCTTTTTAAATTAGGGTACATCCCAAAAAGAGTGAGAAAGATCAAAAATACAACAATGGCTGGGTAAGGCCGGTATACATGTCTATTCTGCACAAGGTACGGACAAGTCCTGTGGGATCCATGCCTGGTTCATTTTAATGAATGTGAACTTGTCCACATTGGCTATGGACAGGCGGCTGCGCTTGTCTGTGATAACGCCCCCAGCCGTGCTAAATACACGTTCAGATAATACACAGGCTGCAGGGCAGGCCAGCACCTCCAAGGCGTAAAGGGCAAGCTCAGGCCATGTGCCCACTTTGGAGAGCCAGAAGTTGAAGGGGGCAGACCCGTCATTCAGTACGTCTAGGCGTGTGCACACATACTGCTCCACCATGTTAGTGCTGGGTCGTGGTGCTGCTGGTGGAGCCCCTGTTGCAAGGAGAGGATGTGGTCGATCTGTGCCAGCTAAACGCACAAGTGAAACACCTTTCTCAGCTGCGAGTAGGCGACAGAACCTTACAGTATTTGGCAGGGCCTAATGCGTCTCTACAAATGTTGAGGCCAGAACAAGTACAGACGATAGATAGTAGATTGGGTTGCTGACAGTGCCTCCAGTTCCTTCACATTGTCTCCCACCCAGTCTTCTGCTGAAAGGTCAGAGTTGGCACCTGCAGCCAATGTAAATCAATCTTTCACCTCACCCCCTTGCAAATCAGCCAAGCAGTCTGAGCCCCAAGTCATGCAGCAGTCTCTTCTTTTTTTTGATGACTCTGTTTGCATGGTTTCCCAGGGCCATCCATCTAGCCCTGCCTCAGAAGTGGAAGAGATTGAGTGCACTGATGCCCAACCACTTATGTCTCAAGAAAGATGAGTACATGGGAGGACCATCGCAGCACGTCTCGGATGATGATGAAACACAGGTGCCAACTGCTGCGGAATTCTGAATTGTAGAGACCGACAAGGGTTGCAGGGTTGAAGACTGGGTGGAAGATGATGTGGAGGACGATGAGGTCCTCGACCCCACATGGAATGAACGTCATGCAGATGACCTGAGTAGTTTGGAGGAAGAGGCGGTGGTCGCACAGAGCCACCAGCACAGCAGAAGAGGGAGCAGGGTGCAAAAGCGGAGCGGCCGTGCCCTAGACACTACGCCTGCTACTGCCCAACGCAGCAAGGGACCGAGCACACCAAAGCCAGCTTAAAGGATTTCCCTAGCATGGCAGTTCTTCAGACAATGTGATGATGACAGGATACGAGTGGTTTGCACACTGTGCAATCAGAGCCTGAAGCAAGGCATAAATCTTCTCAACCTGAGCACAACCTGCATGACCAGGCATCTAAGTGCAAAGCACGAGCTGCAGTAGAGTGCACACCTCAAAAACCAAGAAAGGTCTCTGACTCCTCCTGTTTCCTCTTCTGCTGCTGCAGTCTCTGCCTCTTCATCCACCTCTGTAGTGAGACCGGCACCTGCCACCCCTGCCCAGCCGCCACTACTTTTCCAGCCAAGCCATCCCTTCCCTGCACAACCAAGTGGGTGACAAAATCAGGTATGCACTGCGCAACGCCATCTGTGGCAAGGTCCACCTAACTACGGATACGTGGACCAGTAAGCACAGTCAGGGATGTTATATCTCCCTAACAGCACACTGGGTAAATGCAGTGGCGGCTGGGCCTGAGGCGGATAGCAGTTTGGCGCATGTCCTTCCACCACCGAGGATTGCAGTGCGCTTCAGTTTGCCTCCTGTTCCTAACTCCTCCTACTCCGCTTCCTCATCCTCTACCACCTCCTCATCCGTTCTGCGTAACACCTTCACCACCAACTTCAGCACAGCCGGGGTAAACGACAGCAGGCAGTTTTAAAACTTGCCTGTTTGGGGGAAAAACCACACACCGCGCAGGAGTTGTGGAGGGGCATTGAACAGCAGACCGATGAGTGGTTGGTGCCAGTGAGCCTCAAGCCCGGCCTGGGGGTGTGCGATAATGGGCGAAATCTCGTAGTAGCTCTGGGCCTAGCCGGTTTGACACACATCCCTTGCCTGGCGCATGTGCTGAAATTGGTGGTGCAGAGGTTCCTTAAAAATTACCCAGATATGTCAGAGCTGCTGCAGAAAGTGCGGGCCGTCTGTGTGCACTTTCGGCGTTCTCACCCTGCTGCTGCTCGCCTGTCAGCGCTGCAGCGTAACTTCAGCCTTTCTGCTCACCGCCTCATATGTGACGTGCCCACAAGGTGGAACTCCACCTTGCATATGCTGGCCAGACTGTGTGAGCAGCAGCAGGCCATAGTGGAGTTTCAGCTGCAGCACGCACGCATGAGTCGCTCTGCAGAACAGCACCACTTCACCACCAGTAACTGGGCCTCCATTCGAGACCTGTGTGCCTTGTTGCGCTGTAACAAATGCAGACTAGACCGCAATGTAATATTTTTTCCCTAAATGGGTGTTTATTGAATAGCGGAATAGAACAACAGTATACAACGGGTGTATCTCACACGTACAGATACAGACTAGGCCGCAATTTAATATTTTTTCCCAAAATGTGTGTTTATTGAATAGCGGACTAGAACAACAGTATACAACGGGTGTATCTCACGCGTACAGATACAGACTAGGCCGCAATTTAATATTTTTTTCCTAAATGGGTGTTTACTGAATAGCGGACTAGAACAACAGTATCCAACGAGTGTATCTCACACGTACAGATACAGACTAAGCCGCAATTTAATATCTTTCTGTCCCCTAAATGTTTTTTTTTTTTAATTGCAATGCGCAATACAAAAGTATGCAATGGGTGTATCTCACTGTAACATATGTAGACAGGGCCGCAATCAACTGTTTTTGCCCCTAAATGTTTTTTTTTATTGCAAGGCGCAATACAACAGTATGCAATGGGTGTATCTCACTGTAACATATGCGGACAGGGCCGCAATAAACTCTTTTGTCCCCTAAATCGTTTTTTTATTGCAAGGCGCAATACAACAGTATGCAATGGTTGTATCTCACTGTAACATATGTGGACTGAGCCGCAATCAACTTTTTTTGCCCCTAAATGTTTTTTTTTTATTGCAATGCGCAATACAACAGTATGCAATGGGTGTATCTCACTGTAACATATGCAGACAGGGCCGCAATCAACTTTTTTTGCCCCTAAATGTTTTTTTTTTTAATGCAAGGCGCAATACAACAGTATGCAATGGGTGTATCTCACTATAACATATGCAGACAGGGCCGCAATCTACTTTTTTTGCCCCTAAATGTTTTATTGCAAGGCGCAATACAACAGTATGCAATGGGTGTATCTCACTGTAACATATGCGGACAGGGCAGCAAAAAACTCTTTTGTCCCCTAAATAGTTTTTTTTATTGCAAGGCGCAATACAACAGTATGCAATGGGTGTATCTCACTGTAACATATGCGGACAGGGCCGCAATCAACTTTTTTTGTCCCTAAATGTTTTTTTTTTATTGCAAGGCGCAATACAACAGTATGCAATGGGTGTATCTCACTGTAACATATGCAGAGAGGGCCGCAATCAACTTTTTTTGCCCCTAAATGTTTTTTTTTTAATTGCAATGTGCAATACAACAGTATGCAATGGGTGTATCGCACTGTAATGTATGAATGAAAAACTGAAAAATAATTTTCCCCTTAATTGGTGCTTGTTGAATAGCAGATTTGAAATGCAGTGTCTGTCTAAACACTGTAAGTCACAGTAAAATATGAAGGAAAAACTCCTATCTCTCCCTCCGGGCAAAAAGATCGTGCACTGCACCCCACACAATCAAATCAATGTAGATCGCTGTATGATAATGCAGATTGTTCCTATGCTTTCCCTACAAGCAATCTCTCCAGCCTCGCCCTACAGTAAACTCCTATCTCTCCCTCAGCAGCAGCAGTCAGGAACCTGTCCCTAGTATAGTTATAGCAGAGTGACGCGCGGCGCTGTGTGACTCCAGCTTATATAGAGTCTGGGTCACATGCTGCACTGGCCAATCACAGCCATGCCATTAGTAGACATGGCTGTGATGGCTTCTAGGGCACACTAGTTAAACGCTTGCTGGTTGGCTGCCTTGCACCTGTTGAAAGCGTGCCATTAAAACCGCGCCAAAACATCAAATAAAGTTACCGAACAATGGACAGTACCCGAACTTACAGTGAAATGTTCGGGTTTGGGTCAAGGTACCGAATACCCAAAAGTCCGGTATGAACACGAACAATAAAGTCCGGGTTTGCTCAACCCTAATTATTACTTATCAATTTAATTATTTTCTTTACATTTATGGATGCATCCAGCTTTTTTTGAAACAATCAACTAAGCTGGCTAGAATAGGTTCCTTAGGGAACCTAAGGAGGTGATCCATAGCTTCTGTAATATCACCAATAATGAAAGTTTTGCTGCACAGCCAGGGGATCGCTGCAGGGGTGGGTTACAAGGCCATTTAGTTTCCAAGTTCTCCAAAGTGATAATAGCTACAGTTAAGGACAAACCTACATCACTCAAACTTGAATCTCATCTCTACACTCTGAATATGGTCTTTTGGCTGGTTTTCTGTCCATTTACAGACTAAAGCTTATAAACCTAAGCTTATAGACCTTTACTTACAAATTAGCCATCAGTGGGCAACTGTGTCAAATGCTTTTGCAAAGTCCAAGTAAACTATATCTATAGTCACTCACTTGTGTTCGTTTTTTTTTTTTTTAGTCCTTTAAGCTATTTCTGTATGTAAATGAAAAAAACATGCTTACTTGACAATATCCAATGTTATCTTCCTTAAAGCCCAAAAGTCTTCTTTCATACTCTGCTCTAGGGCCGCCTGCACATGCGCAGATGTGTTGCAGGTCCCTGCCAGTTCTATAGGACCTGGCAGAACTGCTCAGTGCATCCACGCATGTGTGTGAAATCCCGCAAAATTTCTCTGGCTCACTTCTCTTGGGAGAACACTTTCCACACTGTTAGCAAGCACTGTACACAACCATTTCCTCTTTTGTTTAACATTAACTAGAACAGCTTGTAATACCTCGCTCCGCCTATTGGTCCTCTGCAGTACAAGCTTTTCCTACTTAGGTGGAGACACCCAGGTATACAGCGTATGTGCTTTTAAGAATTCAGGCATTTCCACTAATGCCTTGGTCACCTCAACACATTCTTTAAAAAGACCTCCTGCTCGCTGGAGGCAGCCGACTCCACAGCCTACTGTTCCTCAAGAGAGCTGTCAGATGGGTTTTCTCATTCTCTTCCTCTCTAGTTTAGCATCAGTGAGCCCCTGCAAGTCATGATCAGCTAACACTGTCACTTTGATACTGTACATTATCTATTTGTTGGGCTGTGGACAAAAGGTCTGGCATGCATCGGCCCTTATCTGGGTCTTCTCCAGAGCGATGTACTGTGTATACAGAAAACCCACCTGCAGCAGACTTCTGCTCCCACCATAGCCCACAGGAACTTTCCACGTATTTTTCAGGCATCTGCTCCCCAAAAGAGGAAAGGGGTACTGATTGCGGTCAGAGACTCCGTGGCGTTTTCATTAGTGGACCTTAAATCGGATCCTAATGGGAGGTATATTATAGTTACCTGTGAAGTGAACAACATGCCGCTCAAGCTGATTAATGCATACTCCCCCAATACCCATTATTGAAAAAGCAAATTCTGGTCGGATGCCTTCTCTGCTGCTGTCCTTGGATGCGGAGAAGGCATTTGACCGGGTACACTGGGCATACATGTCTCAAGTATTGATGAAATTCGGCTTCAGTGGCCCCATCATTTCAGCAATTCTTGCATTGTATTCAAACCCGTCTGCTAGGGTCTATACCTCCAATATGCTCTCTCAACCTTTTTCCATTATGAATGGCACCAGACAGGGATGCCCGCTGTCCCCATCTATTTTTAATCTGTTAATTGAGCCACTAGCAGAGGCAGTCAGGTCCTCGAGGGATGTCAGCGGCATCCGTATAGGATCTAGACATCACGTGGTGAACTTATTCGCGGATGACGTCATTATATTCCTGACAGATCCTGTTCGATCCCTGGCCACAACCCACGACATATTGTCTGGTGTCATACTACAAGTCTGTTTAGTCTGGTGTCATACTACAAGGTAAACTTCTCAAAGTCGCTGATTCTACCGATAGCCATCCCCCCGCAGCTATGTCGCTCCTTGACCGCACAATACCCTTATACGTGGAAAACGCATAGCATTCCTTACCTGGGTATCCACCTAACCCCGAAGCCCTCCCAACTGGTAGAAGCCAATCTACCCCCTTTAATAACTAAAATAGCTGCTGAATCTATTCGCATCTCCAAAACCGAACTCACGTGGTCAGGCCGTCTGGCATCATTTAAGATGATTCTCCTGCCACAAATCCTTTCCATATTTAGAACGTTAGTGGTCCCCATCCCACGTAAATTTCTTATACAGTTGCAGGCTGCCCTGAGGGATCTGGTGTGGAGGGGGAAACGTCCTAGGAGTAGGCATACTCTCCTGGTTAAGCATTGGTCGGCAGGTGGAATGGGCATGGTAGATGTTAAGGATTATTTACTAGCATTGCATCTGGCTCAACTACGCGCATGGGTATCCCCTGCGCATAGGACCACTTGGAGTGCTATGGAAACTGAGTTCTGTGCCTCTTCTTCCTTGCGATCGGTGCTCCTGGCCGATAGGTGGTGCCCTATGCCACTAAAAGATATGCCACTATCGATTCAGGCTTCTCTCCTAGCTTGGAGGGAGTTTGTCTCGTCCACATCGGATCCCTCTATGCTTGTGAAAGTGCCTTTGCCCATGCATGTATTGGAACTAGTTATGCCCCACATATCTCTTGGGCATTGGGTGGCGAGGGGTATTTCCACGGTTGACGACTTGCTGAACGGCGACACCTTGAGGCCGTTTTCCCAACTGCAGGCCACGTATGGCCTCCCCCACAATGACTTCTTTACATATATGAGCATATCCCACCTGCTCCAATCTCTATAATCCCCACATTTATATCTCCCGTCTGCGGGATGGCTGTTTTTGCTAGGCACCTCACGTGCGGTAAAGGGTACGTCTCTTTTCTATAATTGTCTACAACAGAAAACGGTGTTTCGCAAGACAACACCGCTGATTAAATGGGAGGCGGATCTGGAGGAGGAATTTACTGGAGAACAATGGCGTAGTGCATTTCGCTCCATCAGATCCGCTTCCTCTTGTGTAAACCATTGGGAGCTTTCGCAAAAAATAAACCTGCGTTGGTACCTCACACCTTACAGACTCTCCAAGTTCATACCAGACCACTCTCCTCTTTGCTGGCGAGAATGTGGGGAGGTGGCCCACCTCAAGCATGTATTTTGGTCTTTCAGGAACTTGACCAGCTTTTGGAACAAGCTATTTTCAATTATCTCAGATATTACCGGTGTCCTCACCCGACCTTCCCCAGCACTAGCTATTCTAAACGTAGGCATAGACAGATTTCCCAAAGATTGTAGGTGTATAGTTTCACATATCCTCTTAGCCGCTAGAGGCCTAATTGCTTGTAAATGGAAAGAGGTTGAGACGCCTAGCGTATCTGCGGTCTTGGACATGGTCAAGACCAACCAGATGTATGAAAGTATGCTAGCACGTAAGGCGGGCAGAGGAAAAGAATTTGATGAAAAATGGAAGTTGTGGCACTCTTGGACTTCTACAATTTGAAATGTGTATATAAACTCCATTTGAGCTGACCCCCCCTCCCCCCCCTACTACCCTTCTATTCTGGTTTCTGAATGAATACCCTTGTTGTACTAAGTTTGTTATACAGTTGCAGATTCGAAGGCAGATGGCGTATAGAACATGTTAACTGATGATATTCAAATGGCATAGCTACAAATGGCTTCCCCCCATCTTTCCCCCCCCTCCCCCCTCTCTTCCCCCCCTCTCTTCCCCCCCCCCCCCTTTTCCTCTCTTCGCCTCCGCCTGCCCCGTCTGTCTTAGCCCTTCCCCCTCCCCCCTCTGTAATGTTCCCTGTATAACTCTGTTCATGAAAAATTTCAATAAAAATTTAATGTTAAAAACATTGTGCTAAATATTGGGTGTTGCTTAAAGGGGTGTGGTTAAATCGAGTCTGAGATAACTTATATAGTGTAGATGTCATGAGGTATGATGTCACGCCACATCTATTTCCAACACCAGCCAACACCAGAAAGGCTGGAATGCTGTAGTGGGGAGGTGGTGAGCAGGCTTGCCAATCCCCCATGACTTTTTCTTGTTTAAATATTTTATTGGGTAGAAAATATGGCATCACAGTTAAGCATAAGTAGTACAAGGGAACAAAATTTAAACACAGAGAGAATCTCAATAAGATTTACTATGTACAGTGCAGAATACAATAGAAATCCCAGAGCAAGGTTGATTGATAACTGCAGGGGATGCCATCAACAACATTTAAAGTGCAGTGGAGAAGAAAGAAAAGGAAATGCTAACCCTCGTCTGATCCACCCCAGCAATAGCCCAGGGGACTATAAGGAGCCAAACTGTGCTGTGTGAGTATGCAGTATATGCCAGAGAATAGGAGGATAGAGAAAGAATAAGAGTAGTAAAAGGGGAGAGGAAGGGCAGGAATTTTCAAAACTTGGGATATTTTTTTATAACCTAACCCTTGTTTATATTTTTTTATATTTATATATATATTTATAATATATATATAATAATATATATATATATATATTATATATATATATTATATTATATATATATATATATATATAATATATATTATATATATATATATATATATATATGATATATTTATATTTTTTTATAACCTAACCTAATTCCAATTTTTGGGGCGCATCTTCCACCGCCGAGGATTGCAGGGTGCTTCAGTTTGCCTCCTGCCTGTTCCGAACTCCTCCTACTCCTCATCCTGCCTTTAGGGTACAAAAAATAGTAACCGGGGCCTAGTCTGGGTCTGTACGTGTGTAACGCTCCTGCGTTTTTTTATTGTAAGCTGGATTTGCAGCTGCAGAATCTCCACTCAGTAGTCATGTAGAGATGTGTTGGAATACCAGATCCAACTCTCCAGACTCATCACTGTGGGCCTGTCTGCTTCAGCATACAGATATACACACACTCAATAAGATGTTCCTGGAGTGATAGGATGTATATGATAGTATGGAGGTGATGTGCTGAAGGGACAGGTGTGAGCAGTGACAGTAATGGTAAGCACTTGATGTTCAGGAGAGTAGTAGATGGTAATAGGTAGAATGCAGATAGGTTAGTAATCATGTATAGTAACAGGTGGTAAGGACAGCAGATGACATAGACAGGATAGACTAACCCAGTGCAAGGATAGATGGTAGTAGACTCAAGAGCTAGCAATCTATGTAACAGTGCAGATGGTAGAATTAGTATTCATAGATAGTAACAGTCCTTAATGTGCAGAAGATGATAGTGTAAGTTAGTTATGGAGGATTCCCCTGTGGGGTACTTATCACTAGTAAGGTTTAGTAGTAGAGGGGTCCAGTAGTGAGGGAGTGATCCGGTAGCGAGATACGGGATCAGATGCGAGGTTCCGGTCTGTTCCAGGTAAAGGCAAATAGCTGGAGGTGCCGACAGCAAGACAAGGCTTGTGAGCATGTAGACACACATTGAACGAACAACGTGAGAGAGAATGCTGGCGATTGAAATAGCCGCTCAGCGGCGCTCAGCGATGACGTCATCCGTCTTAAAGGTGTATGCGTTCCACCTAACTAGAAAGGTGGGACGCAATGTTTTGAAAGGAAAATGGTAAATAAGGGTACCAAAGGTACCAGAATCTTACAACGTGTGAGATAGATACACCTTTTGATATCATATTTTCTATTCCGCTATTCAATCTACACCCTTTGGGGTAAAAAGAATTAAATTGCGGCATAGTCTGTATCGGTACGTGTGAGATACACCTTTCCAATTTTTTGGGTGCATCTTACACCGCCGAGGATTGCAGGGTGCTTCAGTTTGCCTCCTGCCTGTTCCGAACTCCTCCTAATCCTCATCCTGCCTTTAGGGTACAAAAATTGTAATCGGGGCCTAGTCTGGGTTTGTACGTGTCAGATACACCGTTTTGATATCATATTTTCTATTCCGCTATTCAATCTACACCCTTTGGGGTAAAAAGAATTAAATTACGGCATAGTCTGTATCGGTACGTGTGAGATACACCTTTCCAATTTTTGGGGAGCATTTTACACCGCCGAGGATTGCAGGGTGCTTCAGTTTGCCTCCTGCCTGTTCCGAACTCCTCCTACTCCTCATCCTGCCTTTAGGGTACAAAAAATAGTAATCGGGGCCTAGTCTGGGTCTGTACGTGTGAGATAGATACACCTTTTGATATCATATTTTCTATTCCGCTATTCAATCTACACCCTTTGGGGTAAAAAGAATTAAATTGCGACATAGTCTGTATCGGTACATGTGAGATACACCTTTCCAATTTTTGGGGCACATCTTACACCGCCGAGGATTGCAGGGTGCTTCAGTTTGCCTCCTGCCTGTTCCGAACTCCTCCTACTCCTCATCCTGCCTTTAGGGTACAAAAAATAGTAATCGGGGCCTAGTCTGGGTCTGTACGTGTGAGATAGATACACCTATTGATATCATATTTTCTATTCCGCTATTCAATCTACACCCTTTGGGGTAAAAAGAATTAAATTGCGGCATAGTCTGTATCGGTACGTGTGAGATACGCCTTTCCAATTTTTTGGGCGCATCTTACATCGCCGAGGATTGCAGGGTGCTTCAGTTTGCCTCCTGCCTGTTCCGAACTCCTCCTACTCCTCATCCTGCCTTTAGGGTACAAAAAATAGCAATCGGGGCCTAGTCTGGGTTTGTACGTGTGAGATAGATACACCTATTGATATCATATTTTCTATTCCGCTATTCAATCTACACCCTTTGGGGTAAAAATAATTAAATTGCGGCATAGTCTGTATCGGTACGTGTGAGATACACCTTTCCAATTTTTTGGGTGCATCTTACACCGCCGAGGATTGCAGGGTGCTTCAGTTTGCCTCCTGCCTGTTCCGAACTCCTCCTAATCCTCATCCTGCCTTTAGGGTACAAAAAATTGTAATCGGGGCCTAGTCTGGGTTTGTACGTGTCAGATACACCTATTGATATCATATTTTCTATTCCGCTATTCAATCTACACCCTTTGGGGTAAAAAGAATTAAATTGCGGCATAGTCTGTATCGGTACGTGTGAGATACACCTTTCCAATTTTTGGAGCGCATCTTCCACCGCTGAGGATTGCAGGGTGCTTCAGTTTGCCTCCTGTTCCGAACTCCTCCTACTCCTCATCCTGACTTTAGGGTACAAAAAATAGTAATCAGGGCTTAGTCTGAGTTTGTACGTGTGAGATACACCTTTTGATATCATATTTTCTATTCCGCTATTCAATCTACACCCTTTGGGGTAAAAAGAATTAAATTGCGGCATAGTCTGTATCGGTACGTGTGAGATACACCTTACCAATTTTTGGGCGCATCTTACACCGCCGAGGATTGCAGGGTGCTTCAGTTTGCCTCCTGCCTGTTCCGAACTCCTCCTACTCCTCATCCTGCCTTTAGGGTACAAAAAATTGTAATCGGGGCCTAGTCTGGGTTTGTACGTGTCAGATACACCTTTTGATATCATTTTTTCTATTCCGCTATTCAATCTACACCCTTTGGGGTAAAAATAATTAAATTGCGGCATAGTCTGTATCGGTACGTGTGAGATACACCTTTCCAATTTTTTGGGTGCATCTTACACCGCCGAGGATTGCAGGGTGCTTCAGTTTGCCTCCTGCCTGTTCCGAACTCCTCCTACTTCTCATCCTGCCTTTAGGGTACAAAAATTGTAATCGGGGCCTAGTCTGGGTTTGTACGTGTCAGATACACCGTTTTGATATCATATTTTCTATTCCGTTATTCAATCTACACCCTTTGGGGTAAAAATAATTAAATTGCGGCATAGTCTGTATCGGTACGTGTGAGATACACCTTTACAATTTTTGGGGCGCATCTTACACCGCCGAGGATTGCAGGGTGCTTCAGTTTGCCTCCTGCCTGTTCCGAACTCCTCCTACTCCTCATCCTGCCTTTAGGGTACAAAAAATAGTAATCGGGGCCTAGTCTGGGTCTGTACGTGTGAGATAGATACACCTATTGATATCATATTTTCTATTCCGCTATTCAATCTACACCCTTTGGGGTAAAAATAATTAAATTGCGGCATAGTCTGTATCGGTACGTGTGAGATACGCCTTTCCAATTTTTTTGGGCGCATCTTACATCGCCGAGGATTGCAGGGTGCTTCAGTTTGCCTCCTGCCTGTTCCGAACTCCTCCTACTCCTCATCCTGCCTTTAGGGTACAAAAAATAGCAATCGGGGCCTAGTCTGGGTTTGTACGTGTGAGATAGATACACCTATTGATATCATATTTTCTATTCCGCTATTCAATCTACACCCTTTGGGGTAAAAAGAATTAAATTGCGACATAGTCTGTATCGGTACATGTGAGATACACCTTTCCAATTTTTGGGGCGCATCTTACACCGCCGAGGATTGCAGGGTGCTTCAGTTTGCCTCCTGCCTGTTCCGAACTCCTCCTACTCCTCATCCTGCCTTTAGGGTACAAAAAATTGTAATCGGGGCCTAGTCTGGGTTTGTACGTGTCAGATACACCTTTTGATATCATATTTTCTATTCCGCTATTCAATCTACACCCTTTGGGGTAAAAAGAATTAAATTGCGGCATAGTCTGTATCGGTACGTGTGAGATACACCTTTCCAATTTTTGGAGCGCATCTTCCACCGCCGAGGATTGCAGGGTGCTTCAGTTTGCCTCCTGTTCCGAACTCCTCCTACTCCTCATCCTGCCTTTAGGGTACAAAAAATAGTAATCAGGGCTTAGTCTGAGTTTGTACGTGTGAGATACACCTTTTGATATCATATTTTCAATTCCGCTATTCAATCTACACCCTTTGGGGTAAAAAGAATTAAATTGCGGCATAGTCTGTATCGGTACGTGTGAGATACACCTTACCAATTTTTGGGCGCATCTTACACCGCCGAGGATTGCAGGGTGCTTCAGTTTGCCTCCTGCCTGTTCCGAACTCCTCCTACTCCTCATCCTGCCTTTAGGGTACAAAAAATAGTAATCGGGGCCTAGTCTGGGTTTGTACGTGTGAGATACACCTTTTGATATCATATTTTCTATTCCGCTATTCAATCTACACCCTTTGGGGTAAAAAGAATTAAATTGCGGCATAGTCTGTATCGGTACGTGTGAGATACACCTTTCCAATTTTTGGGGCGCATCTTCCACCGCCGAGGATTGCAGGGTGTTTCAGTTTGCCTCCTGTTCCGAACTCCTCCTACTCCTCATCCTGCCTTTAGGGTACAAAAAATTGTAATCGGGGCCTAGTCTGTGTTTGTACGTGTGAGATACACCGTTTTGTAAATTTTTTTTTATTCCGCTATTCAATATACACCCTTTTGGAGTGTAAAAAATTAAATTACGGCATAGTCTGTATCGGTACGTGTGAGATACACCTTTTTAAATTTGTTTGGCGCATCTCCTTCCACCGCCGAGGATTGCAGGGCGCTTCAGTTTTCCTCCTGTTCCGAACTCCTCCTACTCCTCTTCCTCATCCTCATCTTCCCTTTAGGGTACAAAAAATTGTGATTGGGGCCTAGTCTGTGTTTGTACGTGTGAGATACACCGCTTTATAAAATTTTTCCTGTTCCGCTATTCAATATACACCCTTTTGGAGTGTAAAAAATGTAATTACGGCATAGTCTGTATTCCCACCTGACAGTGGGGCCACAGTGGAAGCACAAGGCCAAGGCAGAGGAGGAGGAGGAAGAGGTCGCCAATGCAACCTATCACGTACCTGATCAGAGGCCAAGGTGCTGAGAGGGCTTCCCTTGTGGCTAAGTGCAAGGCACCCCTGGAGGTGGAGACAGGGAATGCTGTGCCCAAAGGAACAGGGGTCGCCAGCTGAGCAAGCTCCGGTGAAGAGGTGACTGAGCCGGGGGTCATACACGGGAACAGCAGACTGAAGCAGAGTGGGTAAACAAGCCGATGGTCGGAGCCAGGAGGAGAGACAAGACAGGTGAGACAAGCCGGGTCGGTAACAGGTAATCCAAGTAAACAGGAACAGGAACTCAGGAAACAGGAAACAGGAAGCTGAAGATCATCCAGCAACTAATGGCTGGAGCAGGCTGGTTTAAATAGGCCACTGGGCGTCGCTGCATTAGTGTGGGCGGAAGATCCAGCTCTCTTGTGGGAAGTTCCCTGACAGTGCCCCCCCCCAAAGGGCAGCCTCCGGATGCCCAATTGGGCCTGCTTCTCAGGATGCTTGTTGAAAAATTCTCTAAGAAGTTGTAACGCTGAGCGCTCCGGTCCCTGCTTCTGGACCGGAGCGCTCGCAGCGTTCGTTCCAGATCCACTCACCTGTGCCCGCTCCGGCTCCCTCCTCCGCTCCCCGCTCACATGGTTCCCGGAGCGCGCGCCCCTGCACCATAGGGCGCGCGCGCGCAGGTCGTTTGAAATTTAAGGGGCCTGTTCACCAGTAATTGGTGCCTGGTCCAAACCTCCCTTCCTGTTTCCTGTTTCCTGTGACCTGTTTCCTGTGACCCGTTTCCTGTGACCTGTTTCCTGTGACCTGTTTCCTGTTTCCTGTTTCCTATATAAGTGACCTGCCCCTTCCAGCCATTGCCGGATCTTTGTTGCCTTGTTGCCTTAGTGAAAGCGTTATTTGTGTAATCCTTTGCCTGTTGCCGAACCCTTTGCTAACGACTATCGCCTCTGAACCTGTGCTGCCTGCCCTGACCTTTGCTACGTCTGACTACGCCTCTGCCTGTCCCTTTTGTACTACGCCTATATCAGCAGTCGGTGAGGTTGAGCCGCTACCAGAGGACACGACCTGGTAGTTACCACCGCAGCAAGCCCATCCCGCCTTGCGGCGGGCTCTGGTGAAAACCAGTAACTACTTAGAACCGATCCTCCGGTACGGTCCACGCCAATCCCTCACTGACACAGCGGATCCACTCCCTGCATCGCTCCTGCTACCAGTCCGGACCCTGACAGTAAGATCCGGCCATGGATCCCGCTGATGTGCCTCTGCCTAGTATCGCAGACCTTACTACAGTTGTGGCCCAGCAGTCGCAGCAGATCGCTCAGCAAGGTCAACAGCTGGCACAGTTGACCGCCATGCTGCAGCAGCTTCTTCCAGCACAGCAGCAGCCGCCTCCACCGCCTCCACCGCCTGCATCTGCTTCACCACCGCAGCCTGTGGCCGCCGCCACTTCTAGAGTCCGTCTGTCCATGCCGGCCAAGTACGACGGTGATCCTAAGTTGTGCCGCAGATTCTTATCCCAATGCTCCCTTCAACCTGGAGATGTCAGCTGACCAGTTCCCCTCGGAACGAGCCAAGGTGGCATTTGTCGTTAGCCTGCTTTCGGGGAAGGCCCTGGCCTGGGCTACACCACTTTGGGACCGCAACGATCCTGCCACTGCCAGTGTCCAGAGTTTCTTTGTGGAATTTCGGAGTGTTTTTGAGGAGCCAGCCCGGGCTGCCTCAGCAGAGACTGCGTTATTGAACTTGTCCCAGGGGAGTTCCTCTGTCGGAGACTATGCTATCCGTTTCCGCACCCTGGCTTCGGAACTCTCCTGGAATAACGAGGCGCTCTGTGCTACCTTTAAGAAAGGCTTGTCCAGCGCCATAAAGGACGTCCTGGCCGCACGAGAAGTCCCTACCAGCCTGAGTGACCTCATCCATTTGGCCACCAGGATTGACCTGCGTTTTGCTGAGCGACGAGAGGAACTGCTACAGGAAAAGGGAAGTGCTCGTCCCAGGCGCTTTCCTCGTCTGGCGCCTATCTTCCAGCCTCCACCGCAACCCTCTTCTGGGCCTCCCGCCGAGGAAGCCATGCAGGTGGATCGGTCTCGCCTGACCACGCAAGAAAGGAACCGCCGTAGAGACGAGAACCTCTGTTTGTACTGTGCCAGTACTGAGCACTTTCTAAAGGACTGTCCTCTCCGTCCACCGCGTCAGGGAAACGCTCGCACCTAGTCAACGTGGGAGAGGCGTTGCTAGGTGTGAATACCTCCTCTCCGCGCATTACGGTACCCGTGCGGATTTCCGTGTCCGCCAAGATCTCCTTTGCTGCCTCTGCCTTTCTGGATTCCGGTTCAGCCGGTAACTTCATCGACGCCTCGCTGGTGAACAAGTTCCACATCCCTGTGGTTCGTTTACTGAAGCCCATCTTCATCTCCACAGTTAATGGAGAGAGACTCGACGGTATGGTGCAGTTCCGTACAGAACCCCTCCAGATGGACATCGGAGTCCTGCATTCTGAGCGATTGGAGTTTTTTGTGTTACCCCATTGCACCTCAGAACTCCTCTTGGGTCTGCCCTGGCTCCAGCGCCATTGTCCCGTTCTGGATTGGACCTCCGGAGAGGTTCGAAGCTGGGGTTCGGCTTGTTTCGGCAGATGTCTCAAGTCGGTACGAGTCAAGTCTGCACCTGTTATTTCTCCTCCTCCCGGTCTGCCTGAACCATATGCGGATTTTCCAGACGTTTTTTGCAAGAAACAGGCGGAGGTGTTGCCTCCACATAGGCCATATGACTGCCCCATTGACTTGCAACCTGGCACTACGCCGCCTAGGGGAAGAATCTATCCTCTCTCCCCTCCAGAGACTCTAGCCATGTCAGAGTATATCCAGGAGAACCTGCAGAGAGGGTTTATCAGGAAATCCTCTTCTCCTGCCGGAGCAGGATTCTTCTTTGTTGCGAAGAAGGACGGTACCCTTAGGCCTTGCATAGACTTTCGGGGTCTCAACAGCATTACTGTAAAGAACCGTTACCCTCTTCCCCTGATTACGGAACTCTTTGACCGGTTACAAGGCGCCAAGTACTTCACCAAGTTGGATCTCAGAGGGGTCTATAACCTTATTCGCATCCGAGAGAGTGACGAGTGGAAGACGGCTTTTAACACCCGAGACGGGCATTTTGAGTACTTAGTCATGCCTTTCGGGCTCTGTAATGCTCCAGCGGTCTTCCAGGAGTTCGTTAACGACATTTTCCGAGACCTGCTCTATACCTGTGTCGTGGTCTATTTGGATGACATCCTCATCTTCTCTACTAACTTGGATCAACACCGTGCTCATGTCCGCTTAGTACTCTCCCGTCTCAGAAAGAACCGTCTCTACGCTAAATTTGAAAAGTGTTTGTTCGACCGTACCAGCCTTCCCTTCCTGGGCTACATAATTTCTGCCAAGGGACTACAAATGGATCCTGCCAAACTGTCTGCCATCCTGGACTGGCCTCGTCCCTCTGGCCTTAAGGCCATCCAGCGATTCGCAAACTATTATAGACAGTTCATCCCGCATTACTCCACCCTTGTGGCACCAATTGTAGCCCTAACCAAGAAGGGGGCTAACCCGAAATCTTGGCCGCCCCAGGCCGAGAAGGCCTTCAGCGCTCTTAAGTCTGCCTTTGCCACCGCCCCAGTTCTGTCCAGACCGGATCCTACTAAGCCGTTCTACCTGGAAGTAGACGCTTCCTCTGTTGGTGCTGGTGCTTTGCTCATGCAAAAGACTACGAGAGGCAAGTCGGTTACTTGCGGGTTTTTCTCTAAGACTTTCTCTCCCGCTGAAAGAAATTATTCTATTGGGGATAGAGAATTACTCGCCATCAAGCTGGCCTTGGAAGAGTGGCGGCATTTACTGGAAGGATCGGTACATCCCGTGAACATCTACACGGATCATAAAAATTTATCTTACCTCCAGTCTGCTCAGAGACTAAATCCCCGCCAAGCTCGCTGGTCTCTATTTTTTGCCAGATTTAACTTCCGGATCCACTTTCGTCCAGCGAGCAAGAACCTCAGGGCCGATGCCCTCTCTCGTTCGTCTGATGTCACAGGAGAGGAAGTCAAGCCACAGCAAATTGTGCCCCCGGAATGTCTGGTCACCGTGGCACCTATAGACTTGCGTAACCTCCCTCCCGGAAAGACCTATGTTTCTCCCCGTCTTCGCCTAAAGGTTCTTAAGTGGGGACATTCTTCTCTTCTCGCAGGACATCCTGGCGTCCGAAAGACTCTACAACTTATCTCCAGGAGATATTGGTGGCCATCCTTGGAGAAGGACATCTCTGAATTTGTACAGTCCTGCTCTGTATGTGCCAGAGACAAAACCCCTCGCCAAAGACCCGCCGGCTTTCTCCAGCCACTTCCCATACCAGAGACCCCTTGGTCCAATATCGCGATGGACTTTGTTACGGACCTACCACCATCTCACGGAAAAACGATAATTTGGGTCGTCGTAGATCGCTTCTCGAAGATGGCGCACTTCATCCCGTTGCCAGCCTTACCATCCGCACCTCAGTTGGCCAAGCATTTCCTCCGACACATCTTCCGGTTACACGGCCTGCCTTCACATATTGTCTCAGATAGGGGAGTCCAGTTTGTGTCCAAGTTCTGGAGGGCTCTCTGTGGACGGCTTAAAATCAAGCTGGATTTCTCTTCTTCATACCACCCCCAAACCAACGGACAAGTAGAGCGGGTCAATCAAATCTTGGGCGACTACCTTCGCCACTTCGTTTCCTCTCGTCAAGACGATTGGGTCGACCTCCTACCGTGGGCGGAGTTCTCCTATAACCACAAAGACTCTTCCGCCACCAACAAGTCTCCCTTCTTCGTGGTTTACGGTCGTCATCCTCTGCCTCCTCTGCCGTTATCCTCCTCCTCCGGTGTACCTGCAGTGGATGACCTGGTGCAAGACTTTTCTGCCATCTGGCGTGAGACGCGCCTGTCCCTCTTACAGGCCTCATCCCGCATGAAAATCCAAGCGGACAAGAAACGTCGGTCTCCTCCTGTCCTGGTTCCTGGGGACAGAGTTTGGCTCTCCTCCAAGTACGTCCGCTTCAGGGTTCCTAGTTACAAGCTTGGTCCTCGTTATTTGGGACCCTACAAGGTCAAGAAGAGGATCAATCCTGTGTGTTACCAACTCCATCTCCCTCCCTCCCTTAAAATTCCCAACTGTTTTCATGTCTCCCTCCTCAAGCCTGCGGTCTTTAATCGCTTTTCCCCCAAGAATCTTCCTCCCACGCCTGTATCCGGTACCTCGGATGTCTTCTCCGTTCAGGAGATATTGGCCTCTAAATTGGTCAGGGGGAGAAGATATTTTTTGGTGGACTGGGAGGGCTGCGGTCCTGAAGAGAGATCCTGGGAGCCAGAGGAGAATATCTTGGACCGTAACCTCATCCTCAGGTTTCTGGGTACCAAAAAGAGGGGGAGACCAAAGGGGGGGGGGTACTGTAACGCTGAGCGCTCCGGTCCCTGCTTCTGGACCGGAGCGCTCGCAGCGTTCGTTCCAGATCCACTCACCTGTGCCCGCTCCGGCTCCCTCCTCCGCTCCCCGCTCACATTGTTCCCGGAGCGCGTGCCACTGCACCATAGGGCGCGCGCGCGCAGGTCGTTTGAAATTTAAGGGGCCTGTTCACCAGTAATTGGTGCCTGGTCCAAACCTCCCTTCCTGTTTCCTGTGACCTGTTTCCTGTTTCCTGTGACCTGTTTCCTGTGACCCGTTTCCTGTGACCTGTTTCCTGTGACCTGTTTCCTGTGACCTGTTTCCTGTTTCCTGTTTCCTATATAAGTGACCTGCCCCTTCCAGCCATTGCCGGATCTTTGTTGCCTTGTTGCCTTAGTGAAAGCGTTATTTGTGTAATCCTTTGCCTGTTGCCAAACCCTTTGCTAACGACTATCGCCTCTGAACCTGTGCTGCCTGCCCTGACCTTTGCTACGTCTGACTACGCCTCTGCCTGCCCCTTTTGTACTACGCCTATATCAGCAGTCGGTGAGGTTGAGCCGCTACCAGAGGACACGACCTGGTAGTTACCGCCGCAGCAAGCCCATCCCGCCTTGCGGCGGGCTCTGGTGAAAACCAGTAACTACTTAGAACCGATCCTCCGGTACGGTCCACGCCAATCCCTCACTGACACAGCGGATCCACTCCCTGCATCGCTCCTGCTACCAGTCCGGACCCTGACAGAAGTTTGGGGGCATGAACGTTATTTGCAGGCTCCCATGAACTTTCCTCAGGTGAATACCCTTTCCACTTAATCAGGTATTGGACCTGTCTTCCCCTCTTTCGGCAGTCTAGGATGGCCTCTACCTCATACTCAAATTCCTCACCCACCGAGATGGGAGGTGGAGGTGGATCACCCCTTCCTGAGAAAGGACCAGAAGAGGCAGACTTGAGCAAGGAGATATGAAAAACAGGATGGATCCTGTAGGAATCCGGTAAGGAAAGTTCGAAGGCTACAGGGTTGATTTCCTTCTTGATTTTGAAAGGGCCAATGTACCTTGGACCCAACTTCCGTGATGGGCAGGGTAGTTTGAGGTTTGCCGTGGAGAGCCACACTTCATCCCCCACTTTCAAGGCTGGATTCTCCTTTCTCTTCTTGTCATATGACCTCTTATAATCTTCCTGCGCTTTACGCATGGTTGTCTGGAGGGTTAGGTAGTTCTCTTGGATAAAGGTTAATCTATCCTGAACCGCGGGTACCGTTGCTTCTGGTACAGAGTTGGGTAAAAAAGAGGGGTGAAAGCCGTAATTGGCCCAGAATGGGGATTGGTTGGTGGTAGCATGTTAGAGTTATTGTAAGCAAACTCTGCGCAGGGCAGTAAGGCCACCCAATTATCCTGTGAGAAGGAAGAAAAACAACGAAGGTATTGTTCCAACGTTTGATTTGTTCTCTCCGTTTGGCCATTGCTCTGGGGGTGATAGGCAGAAGATAGGCAAATCTTGATATCCAAAGCCTTGCAGAGGGCCCTCCAGAATCGAGAGGTGAATTGTACCCCCCTGTCCGAGACAATACTGTTTGGTACGCCATGTAGCCTTACAATCTCCTTGATGAAGATATGTGCTGTGTCCATGGCTGAGGGAGTGCCCACCATAGGCAGGAAGTGTGCCATCTTTGATAAGCGGTCTACTACTACCAGGATAGTGGAAAAACCTTCAGAAGGGGGCAGTTCTACAATAAAGTCCATAGACAACATCCTCCAAGGCTGGTCCGGAACAGGCAGAGGTCTTAGCAAGCCCCAAGTCTGCGTGAGACTTCCTTTACTTCGGGTACAGGTCGTACAAGAACTTACATAGTCTTTGCAGTCCTGTCTAAGGTTGGGCCACCAATAGGAACGTTGGGTCAGTTCTAATGTCTTGCGGACCCCAAAATGGCCTGCCAGCTGGTGGTCGTGGAACGTTTTAAGAACCTGGACTCTGGCTCCCTCGGGTACAAAAATCTTATCCCTGTGCCACAAAAGACCTTCCTGCCTTCTAAGTGTGGGGATTTCGGACTCAGGGCACCGGGCAGAAACCTGTTCCAGGGTGGCCCTTAGATCAGGCTGGATAAGAAGAAAGTTCTGGGGAGACAGAATGGTGCTGGGGGTGGCAGTATTTGGGGTCTCAGGGAACATTCGTGACAGAGCATCCGCTTTACCATTCTTGGATCCTGGGCGATAGGTGAGGTGAAAATTAAACCTTGAGAAAAACAAGGCCCACCTGGCCTGTCGTGGTCTCAAGCGCTTGGCAGATCTGAGATACTCCAAGTTCTTATGGTCGGTGAATATCATAATTGGGTGCGCTGCACCCTCCAGGAGATATCTCCACTCCTCCAGAGCGACTTTGATGGCCAGCAGTTCCCGATCCCCAACATCATAGTTCCTTTCCGGCTGAGAGAGCTTTCGGGAGAAGAAAGCCACTGGATGCAATAGTGCTTTAGGGCCCAGACGTTGAGATAGGACGGCCCCTGTGGCGACTTCAGATGCATCAACCTCCAGTACGTAGGGCAGGGCGGGGTCGGGATGCTGCAGGACAGGGGCAGAAGTGAATAACGCCTTTAATTTATCAAAAGCCTCTTGAGCCTCTTGGGACCACTGGAAGCGGCAGTGTTGGCGGGTTTGCTGGGTAATCGGGGCGATAATGCCAGAAAAGTCCTTGATGAACCTCCGATAGAAATTCGCAAACCCTACGAACCTCTGAATGCCCTTTTTGTCCGTGGGAGCTGGCCACTCCAGGATGGCAGATACCTTCTGGGGGTCCATGGCTACCCCATCAATGGAAATGATCAGACCCAAAAATTGTATAGAAGTCTTTTCAAAGGAATACTTCTCTGCTTTTGCATAGAGTCCGTGTACCCTTAGTGTGGACAGCACTTTCTTGACATGGATTCTATGTAGTTCCAGGGTAGGGGAGAAGACAAGAATGTCGTCCAGGTACACAATCATGAAGTTATCCAGGTATTCTCTAAAGATATTATTCACGAAGTGCTGAAAGGTAGCTGGACCATTACATAAACCAAAAGGCATAACCAGGTACTCAAAATGCCCAAAACGTGTTCGAAAGGCTGTTTTCCATTCATCGCCCTCGCGAATGCGTACTAGGTTGTAGGCACCGTGCAAGTCCAATTTAGTAAAGACCCGGGCGGTACGGAACCTCTGAAAGAGCTCAGGAACAAGCGGAAGAGGGTACCGGTTTTTAATTGTGATTTTATTGAGCTCTCTGTAATCCACACAGGGTCTGAGGGTATGATCTTTCTTTTCTACGAAGAAAATTCCGGCGCCAGCTGGAGAAGATGAGGGGCGGATGAATCCCTTTTCTAGGTTTTCATCAATGTACTGGCGCAACACCTCAAGCTCAGTCTCTGAAAGTGGAAAAATCCTTCCAAAGGGAACTTCTGCACCAGGTAATAGCTCGATAGGGCAGTCGTAGGGGCGATGAGGTGGTAGTATATCGGCCTTCTTTTTGTCAAAGACGTCCAGGAAATCATGGTAAACTGGAGAAACGTCCTGGCTGGAGTCGGAGACTGGCTGGACGGTCAGGCAACTGGAAGGAGACACAGGTTTGGGCATCAGACAGTGCTGAAGGCAGTAGGGGGACCCAAAGGAGATCTCCCTTCGGATCCAGTCTATCTGCGGGTTGTGTGCCTGCAACCATGGTATCCCCAGAATTATGGGGAACATGGGGGAACATAAAATATCAAACTTCAGGAACTCTTGATGTCCAGAGTCAGTAATGGTAAGAATAGGTACCGTCTCGTGAGTAACAGGCCCGGATCGAGGAGTACCGTCGGCCAACTGGACCTTGAGTTTAAGTTCTTTAGTCTGAATAGGAATCCGGAAGTCCTTAGCAAGGGTTACATCCATGAAGCAACTACATGCCCCAGAGTCAATTATTGCTGGGAGTCGGACCTCCCCTTTCGCTACCTGTAGGGAGACATGGAGAACAAGATGAGTAAGGGAAGATCCTGGGACTTGCTGATACATGGAGTTGTGTGGGGAAGACTTACTGGGCCTCACAGGGCAGTTGCGGAGAAAGTGTCCGGCCTCCCCACAGTAGAGGCAGAGGTTAGCCCGCCTGCGGCGGAGTCTCTCATCAGAGGTCAGGGCAGAACGAACCATGCCAATTTGCATAGGTTCTCCTTCAGAGGAGGCTGCTGTGGCTGGAATAGGTGCAGGGACAACTGGGACCTTAGGTAGCATCTAGGAAGGCCGGAAGGACTGAACACGTTCAGATCGCCGCTCCCGCAGGCGTCTGTCCAGTTGGATGGCGAGCTGAATGAGGCCCTCCAAACTGGTGGGGCTTTCTACTCGTGCCAGCTCATCTTTGAGGGCCTCAGATAGGCCAAGTCGGTACTGGTGCCTGAGGGCGGCATCGTTCCATTCAGTATCGCTGACCATTTGCGGAAGTCCACAGTATAGTCTTCAGCAGGGCGCCTCCCCTGCTGTAAGGTATGGAGAGTGGCCTCTGCAGTGGCCCTGCGTTGTGGGTCATCATATAGTTGGCCCATGGCTTCAAAAAAGGTGTCCAAAGTGTTGATGACAGGACTTTTTTGTTCCAACAGGTGATGAGCCCAGGACTGCGGTTCATCAGATAGCAGAGAGATGACAAATCCCACTTTAACTGTTTCCAGGGAGAAGGTCCTTGGTTGCAGAGCCAGGTAGAGAGAACAGGCATTCTTAAAAGCCCTGAACTTCCTCCGATCGCCGGAAAAACGCTCTGGAGTGGGCACCCTGGGTTCAGGAGGAGGAGCCATCATCATAGGAGTGGGTGAGTGACGCTCCGGAGTCAGTGAGGCTGATGCAAGACCTGCAGAAGGAGGAGCTGTAGTTGCGGAAGATACTGCCAAGTTCTGTAAACGACCCTCCAACTGGAAGTACCCGTCCTGTAGGTTGGTCACTGCTTGGGTGAGGGCTGCGACTTGCTGGCACAGAGCCTCGAGCTGGGAAGCACCTCTGTCGGCCTCTGACATATTCTGGCTGGATGATACTATCACGTACCTGATCAGAGGCCGAGGTGCTGAGAGGGCTTCCCTTGTGGCTAAGTGCAAGGCACCCCTGGAGGTGGAGACAGGGAATGCTGTGCCCAAAGGAACAGGGGTCGCCAGCTGCGGCAAGCTCCGGTGAAGAGGTGACTGAGCCGGGGGTCATACACGGGAACAGCAGACTGAAGCAGAGTGGGTAAACAAGCCGATGGTCGGAGCCAGGAGGAGAGACAAGACAGGTGAGACAAGCCGGGTCGGTAACAGGTAATCCAAGTAAACAGGAACAGGAACTCAGGAAACAGGAAGCTGAAGATCATCCAGCAACTAATGGCTGGAGCAGGCTGGTTTAAATAGGCCACTGGGCGTCGCTGCATTAGTGTGGGCGGAAGATCCAGCTCTCTTGTGGGAAGTTCCCTGACACAACCAGGGCACCGCCAGCACCTCAGAAGGCAGGGTTAGCATGGCCGAAATGTGGAAAAGCTTTGTCAGCATGCCACAACAAACAGCAGCACCAGCAGCTCATACGGAACGTCTTAGCAGGAGGCAGCATTTCACCAACATGGTGGAGCAGTATGTGTGCACACGCCTATATGTAGTGTACGACGGGTCTGCCCCCTTCAACTTCTGGGTCTCCAAATTGGGCACATGGCCTGAGCTTGCCCTTTACGCCTTGGAGGTGCTGGAGTGCCCTGCAGCCAGTGTATTATCTGAACGTGTATTTAGCACGGCTGGGGGCGTTATCACAGACAAGCGCAGCCGCCTGTCCAGAGACAATGTGGACAAGCTCACGTTCATTAAAATGAACCAGGCATGGATCCCACAGGACTTTTCCATACCTTGTGCAGAATAGAGATGGATACCGACCTTACCCAGGCATTGTTATATTTTTGATCTTTCTCACTCTTTTGGGGTGTACCCTAATTTAAAATGACTGAAAAAAAGCAGTGTTGGCTACCTCGTCCCCCTCCACCGCCGCTTCCACCTACACCGCCACATCCACCGCCACCTCAACCTCCCTCCTACTCCATATGGGCCTCGTCCTTCACAGATGAAGAAAATTGTTTTATTTTTCTGTTTTTTTTGTTGTATTAAGTTATTTCCCCATCCACATTTGTTTGCAGAGCACTTGCCATGCTCTTAACTATGTTTTGCTGTCATTTGCAGCACTCTAGCCCTTTCCATTGGTGTTTTAGAGCCATTTTAGTGCCTGAAAGTTCAGGTCCCCATTGACTTCAATGGGGTTCGGTGTCCGGGTAAAGTTCGGAAAAAGTCCGGGACACGGACCCCAACTTTTTTTTCAAGTTCGGCCGAACCCGCCGAAAACGTACATCCAGGTGTCCGCTCAACTCTAATAGAGACATCACATGGTGATATGAGGAGGGTGAGGCCACCGCTGGGTAGAAGGTAGGGTTACGGAGACACAACAGCACGGGTGTATGCAGTGACATCAGATGCACTGTATGTTTCACTCTATCCCATACATGTAATTAGGAATGATGCATTACAGGATTGGGAAGATGACCCCTAACATGTGGAGTAAGCCAAAGTAAATTATCTAAGGAGTGGGGCTCAATGTTGCCAACCGTCAGTATTTTTACTGGCAGCCAGTAAAAAATGGGCACTGCCAGTAAATGCTAGCAAAAGGAAAAGGCTGCCAGTAAAAAATATGGCTGTGACCAGTGGCGGCTGGTGCTCAAAATTTTTGGGGGGGCGCAAACAGAAAAATGTAATAGGCATTGCTTCGCGGCAAAAAAGGCAGTAAAAAATTGCGTGACTTTGACAAGTGTGAAAGGGGCCTTCAGTAATCAAGGTACAAAAATATGTAGCAGAAAACAAATTGGCCTAAAATGTTAAAAAATTTTGATTTTTAATTTTTTTTTCTGGGAATGTCATATAGCAGAAAGTGAAAAATATTGTTTTTTTTTTTAAATTGTCGCTCTTTTTTGTTTATAGCGCAAAAATTAAAAATCGCACAGGGGATCAAATACCACCAAAAGAAAGCTCTATTTGTGGGAAAAAGGGACATACATTTAATTTTGGTACAGCGTTGCACGACCGCACAATTGTCCGTTAAAATAATGCAGTGCCGAATCGCAAAATAGGGCCTGGTCAGAAAGGGGGCAAATCCTTCCGGGCCTAAAGTGGTTAAAGTGTATTTAAACACTAACAATACATTTCTCTTATTTGCTCCTCTAAAAATACAATTAAAAGCATTTTATTTTATTTTATTGGGCAAAAAAAAAAATTAATAAACTGTTAATGCAGCCAGGAATCTTGTGAGCTGATAACTTTATGACCTTTCTGCACTGTTATCAGTTAGCATTGTTCCCTGGTATTCGCATACCAAGGAACAATGTCCGAGACCATCCAAGTGCCTGCTAAAGTGTGTTCAGGCAGTGCCAGCAGGGGGGGATGTCTGGTAGAGGCGGTGCCTGAGCTTGTCTTGTGATGTCATGGTGCAAAGGAGCAGAGCCGAGTGGCCGGATTTGTGGGATGGAACTAAGGCAAGCCAGGAGCTGTTTGGACTGGAGTGGACTGAAGAGATCAGCTGGTGTGGAGAGAGACTTTCACTGTGACTCAGGAAGAGACGTGTCATCATCATTTGTGCTGCTGCACAGTGCTGTAGTCAATTTCATGTGTGTGTGCACCTTCCCTTTATAATTTCTTGCCCTCTTGTCCTGTTCCTAAGCTGTTACTTACTTACTAAAGCTGTAATTTTGTAACTTTTGGAAATGCCAGTAAAAACATGGCTGTGCCAGTAAATTTTGTGTGTGTCGTGTCAGTGAATTTCAATCTGGTAGGTTGGCAACACTGGTGGGGCTCAGCATACCCATGACTGTTTTTACTGACAAACTGCATTTTTACTGACAAATATGATAGAAAGGATTCAAAAACCTAGAACAATTAAAATGTAAACAATACGCAAACAACAACAATACCCATAACAAATAATCTGCCTGGTTTTAAAATAAAAAGTCAGCATGAAAAACACATACTGGGATGTGTGTAGCATGCTGTGTCAAATGGTTGTTATGGTCGGAACCCGAGCCTAGTCTCTGTATACACTGCATGTCTATTTCACAGCATTTTTACCAACAGAATACTCCTAATTACTGTGCTGCAATTGACAATCTCATAGGCACACACATAAACCTCATGACAAAGGATAATTAAAAAAAAAAAAAAAAACAATTACGTTTGCTTTTCTACACACAGAATGGTATCACTTTGTCTTTCTAAGGACAACAAAAAGCTGACAGCGCTCATAGGC
Source organism: Pelophylax lessonae (assembly GCF_965119305.1). Lineage (NCBI taxonomy): Eukaryota > Metazoa > Chordata > Amphibia > Anura > Ranidae > Pelophylax > Pelophylax lessonae. The sequence goes on along the minus strand of NC_138779.1, from coordinate 110,157,957 downwards.
TTTGCATGGATATTGAGATGGTTGCAATGATCCACAGTCAATAACCGATAAAAACACTGGCAGTTTAGTGTAACATTAGAAAAAAATGATCCATATGTACGGTATAGCAATGTTACCATGCTAACTTTGGAGCTGGATTGGGCACCAATGGGTCACTGTATCCTAGGCATTGAGAGCCATGGGGAGGCGCCAACCGCCATGGCCACGAAGATGAACCTTTCGTTTTTAATCTGCAGCTACTGTAATTTTCAGAAAAGGCAATGCATTATGGCTACCTGGAGTTGTTCTGTACACAGCTATGTATCGGTTGGTGCCTCACCATGGTTCTCCATGCCTAAGACGCAGTGACCCATTGGTGCCCAAGCCAGCTCCAGGGTCAGTGTGGTAATGTTGCTATATCATACATATGGATGATTTTTTTCTAATGTTGCAATGAACTAACAGTGTTTTCATTGTAACATTGTTTCATCGTTATTGACTTTGGATCATTGCAACCATCCCAATATGCAATCCCTCATGCAAAGCCTATGAGTGCTGTCAGCTTTTTGTTGTCCTCAGTTTTCTAGCATTTAATCCAATGTTACCAGACAGCAGCACAGTTGAGCTTTGACTATATTATTGTATTTTTTGTTGCACACATATACTAAAGTGGTGGATTTACAGCTAGTAGCGCCTGGAACCCAGCACTGTTTACTTTGTCTGTCTAAACCTACCTTAATGAAGGACATTATGAAAACCAGCATCCGTTGAGACATTTAACCCTCCTCTTATGTTAGGGTCAGAACCGACCCGTTTTCAGGTTTTGAATGTCTATAAGTATCACATAAATTTGTTTATTGCATCAAGATTTTTTTACTTTGTCAGGAACCTCTATTTAAACAATGTAATAGAAAAATAATCCTTTTCACTAAATTATAAAATACTGTGGTGAAAATTAATGGTGTTTATGGTGTTAGGGTCAATTCTGACCCAGTTATAATATAGGATTTTAGGACACTAATAAGTGCCAAAACTGAAATCATAAACACTCTCTCTGCTTAGTAACACTGACAGCCAATCACCTCTCAACCCTGTGAGCTGTAGTTAGGGAGGGGCCTATCTCTTTGCCTGCTTGTCTGCTTCTCTAAATAAAGTGAAGAAACATAGGACCAATACATTTCAGAGTTGCTGACTTTATTTTACCATTTTTTAAATTTGAAAATGAGAGGTATGCTATCAAAAGAAAGGTCTAAGGGGTCACACCAAAAATATTAAAACCAATCTTTTCAAGGATAAAGAAGCCTAACAAGGTAACCAAGAGGTAAGAAACAAATTGGATGATAAATAATTATTCAGAGGGTATTTTATGGCTGATTTAAGACACGGGTCAAAACCGACCCGTTAACATCATGGATAGTAACAGAAAGCTAACATAAGAGGAGGGTTAACACTTTGTCAGTACTCTAACATATAACATGGCAACATGCATGAGTGCAGGAGCAGGGAGTAAGTAACATACAACACAGCGCATTGAGTGCAGATGTTAGGGCGAGAGTTGGGGATGGGGAAGAAAGAGAGAAGATGGTAAAAGAGAGAGAGGTGGGGACGAAGAGATAGGAAAGTGAGGTGAGAGAGAGGGGGGGGGGGAGAAAAAGAAAGAGGGGGAGGAAAGAGAGAGTGAAGTATAGAGTGGGGGGGAAAGAGCGAAGGCCGAGAGTGAGGAAAGGGGGAGAAAATGGAAGAGATAGAGAGAGAGTGATAAGAGACAGAGAGAGAGAGAGAGAGAGAGGGGGGAGAGGAGAGAAGGGGAGAGAAAGAAAAGGGTGTGGGGGGAGAAAAGGGGGGGGAAGCAGATAAAAAGAGAGAGAAGAAAAAGAAATAGGGGGGATGAAAGAGAGAGTGAGCAGTATAGAGTGGGGGGTGGGGGCAGAGGGAAGAGAGAATGACAGAGAGAGAGGGGGGGGTAAAGAGAGAGTGAGAAAAAACAGAGAGAGGGGAAAGGAAAGAAGGGAGAGAGAGAGAAAAAGAGAAGGGGGGGGCAGAGAAAAAGAGAGAGATAGGAGAAATAAAGAGGGGGAAAGAGAGATAAAATGGTAAGGGGATAAAGAGAGTGGGGGGGGGGGAGAAGAGAGAGAGAGGGAGAAAGAAATAAAAAGTGAGAGAGGGGGGAAAGGATAGAAAGAGAGTGGCTGGAGAGTCCAAGGAGAAAGAGAGGGAGGAGAAATAGAGAGAGGGGGAGAATGGAAGAATGAAACGGAGACAAGAGAGAGATAGAGAGAGGGGAGAAAGCTGGGGGAGGGGGGGAAGAGAAGGGACAAATAAAGAAAAAGGGGGAGAAAGAGAGGGAGAGGAGGCAGGAGAGAGAGGGGGGAGAGAGAAAGGGAGAAAGAAATAGAGAATAGAGAGAGGGGAAAGGGGGGGGTGGAGAGAGACACAGAGAGGAAGATTGAGAGGGGGTGAGAGAAAGGGAGAGTAGGAGGAAAAGAAGGAGCAGAGCTAAAAAAGGAGGGGGGGGGTGCAGAAGGCTAATTATGCCTCCCCTCCAGGCTTGTCTCCCCCAGTGTGGCTCAGGCTGTGACAGCTAGCAACCGTTGCTTCAAATCTGCTACCCAGCTGTCCGCAGAACCCCTTTCACAGCACAGTGCGTGCATTGCATACATAGGGCTGGAGTGTGGGCTGGATTGGACAGACATAAATAGGAGGCATCTTGGAGGTTGGATTGGACAAGTGGAAGATTGAGGGGCTGGAAGGACAGCGGTGACAGGACAGAAGATATAGCAGATACAGCTGGACTCCCGAGCCAGCTGGCTCTCCAGCTATTAAGCAGAGCTCCGTCCTCTGCCCTCAGGAAATATTAAGGGAGCTGAGCGATGCTGATTATCACTACATCACTCCGCCAAGCTGCAAGTGTCTGTGGGCTGCTGTCTGCCGGACTAGAATCTTAAGCTGGATACACACTATATTTTTTGTTGTTGTTAGATTTCCTTTAGATTTACCTCCAACTATGTAGTGCAGGGGCCTGCTGATTGCATACAAATTGAAAGTGTTTAGATTTGACCTCATATTATATGGTTTTGGTAAATCTAAAGGAAAAAAATCTAAAGATAATTGTTAGTGTCTATGGCCCATTACTGTTGAAAAATGTGGGACCAGCCACCTTCGCAGCTGAAAGTAGGAAAAGAGTGCCATGGCTGCTATGTCCTCTTAGCCCCCTTAAATGTTTTTTTGGGGCAAAGAGGCATATAATGGACTCACTTTAATATACTTCATGTGTGCAATGTGTCTCAGGGTACAGTGGGCCCTCCTGGCTTCGGGGCCCATGTGCCCCGCACACACTTCATACAGTACATGATATGCCTTTGATTGCATTCATCATTATTATCCATACCACTTTGCGTTTAACCACAGCAGGCTGTAATTCTCAATTTTTTACAGCTGGCTCTGATGGTGCTTCAGACTCATACATGTTTGTACTTTTGCAGGCTGATTTAACCCCTTATCATCACACTTAATGTTGACGAATTGCACCCACACTCTCTGTATGGTACTGGTCTTCTCTGTTCTACTGGAGCAAACTCAGGGCTTTCCTGAAAATTTTCTGGCTTCAGCAAATGGAGTTCCCACAAGATCTCCAAGGACAACTTTTCCATGCCTATGTAAGATAACCCATGTTCATCATCATGTATTATTATTACACAGGATTTCTATAGCACCAACAGTTTACACAGCGCTTTATAACATAAATACATCAACAGTATCATCAGTTTTTATAGTTATACCAGAAGTATTGTTAGATTTAGTGGGCTGTCTTTGCCTCTTATCTATCCTACATACAGTATCTCACAAAAGTGAGTACACCCCTCACATTTTTGTACATATTTTATTATACCTTTTCACGTGAAAAGACTGAAGAAATGACACTTTGCTACAATGTAAAGTAGTGAGTGAACAGCTTGTATAACAGTGTAAATTTGCTGTCCCCTCAAAATAACTCAACACACAGCCATTAAAGTCTACACCGCTGGCAACAAAAGTGAGTACACCCTTATGCTATAATGTCCAAATTGGGACCAAAGCGTCAATATTTTGTGTGGTCACCTTTATTTTACAGCACTCCCTTAACTCTCGTGGGCATGGAGTTCACCAGAGCTTCACATGTTGCCACTGGAGTCCTCTTCCACTTCTCCATGATGACATCACAGGGCTGGTGGATGTTAGAGACCTTGCGCTCCTCCATCTTCCATTTGAGGATGCCCCACAGATGCTTGATAGGGTTTAGGTCTGGAGACATGCTTGGCCAGTCCATCACCTTTACCCTCAGCTTCTTTAGCAAGGTGTGTTTGGGGTCAATATCATGTTGGAATACTGCCCTGCAGCCCAGTCTCCAAAGGGAGGGGATCATGCTCTGCTTCAGTATGTCTTAGTACATGTTGGCATTCATGATTCCCTCAATGAACTGTAGCTCCCCAGTGCCGGCAGCACTCATGCAGCCCCAGACCTTGACACTCCAACCACCAAGCTTGACTGTAGGCAAGACACACTTGTCTTTGTACTCCTCACCTGGTTGCCGCCACACACGCTTGACACCATCTGAACCAAATAAGTTTATTTTGGTCTCATCAGACCACAGGACGTGGTTATAGTAATCCATGGCCTTAGTCTGCTTGTCTTTAGCAAACTGTTTGCAGGCTTTCTTGTGCATCAGCTTTAGAAGAGGCTTCCTTAGGGGGCGTGGCTGCCAGTGCGGAAGATGGCTGCTTGTTAAGCTAGCTCCTCACGGCCACCCAGGACAAACGCCGCTACACGGGCACACACAGCCTCTAACAACCCCGGACTAGATCCGTGACCCGCGGGAGACCGTCCACAATGACTAGGCGGAAGAAGGACACCGGACAGTCCAGCAAACTAACGGGATTCTTCATCTCCCAAGCCCCCGGGCTCTGCCAAAATGGCGGCGGGAACACGAGCGGAGGGCAGCGCGGGAAGCAAGGACCAGCGCAGATCCCCAAGCTCCCACATATCCCGACCACACCACCTCACCGCCGCATAATTGCCAACCCAGACAGTGGCCAATCTTCGGGATCACCGTCGCCACCTTCTCCGTCATCCAGAAGTCCAGCGAAACACAGACAGCGCAGGGACTCTCCTCCTCCAGCGATGCATGAACCAGGTATGGAAGTTACCTATAACAACCAGGCCTCTGCGGCCTTCAGCCCGACACATGGGGACCCCTTTGCAGCCTACCCTTCGGGGGGGAACCCGATATCGGAGTCCTCCATGAAGAACATGCTGTACTCCCTGCGGGCGTCTATGCAATCTGACATGCAGCAGCATACCAAGCAGATCACTAAGGAGATCTCCTCCCTAGGCTCCAGGATAGACCTTGTAGAACGAACTGTCAACACTCTTGCTGAATCTATTAATATGGTCATAGACAGGACGAATACTCAATCCGAGGAAATTGCCTGGCTGAAAAACAAAGTCGCCAATCTGGAAGATCGGAGTCGGCGCAATAACATAAAGCTGCGAGGAGTCCCAGAATTGGTACCCCCCACACAACTGCTGCAATATGCGACAGACCTGTTTAAAACGCTGGTCCCCACTATCCCGGACTCTGAACTTCTAATAGACAGAATTCACCGTCTACCCAAACCCTCCTTCCTAGCGAATGACATTCCCAGGGATGTTCTAATGAGGGTGCATTTTTTCCACGCTAAAGATCGCATCATGCTTGCCTCCAGACAGCTCAATCAACTCCCGGAGCCTTACAGTACTGTACAATTGCTGCCGGATCTGTCTAAGCACACACTGCAGGCTAGGCGCAACCTATCAACAATCACCAAGGCTCTGGGCAACCATCAGGTGCAACACAAGTGGCGTTACCCTGCGACCCTTCTGGTCACGCATGAAGGCTCCTCTGTGACTATTAGATCCATGGAAGAAGGGCTCTCCGTGCTCCGTAGATGGAACATCTTGCCGGCAGAACAGGTTCCGCCGCACTTCTCTCCACCTTTACGTCCATTGGAAGCAGAGTGGCAAGTGACATCCCGCAAGAGATCATCCAGGTCACCATCAGCGCATTCCAGCCCTAACGTCAACTAAGGACTCACATTCTTTGTCCTAGGCCATGGATAGTGCTTCTATCTGGCCTCCTGTTGTTTCTTTGGTGGAAAGTTCCGCTCTCGGACTGCCGAGACAGTCCCTTTCTTAAGTTTTTTGTTCTTTTCTACCCCCATCCCTGTTTTTCCTTCTCCTGCTCCCACCTCCCTGGACAGTAAGGATGGTACACTGCTTGTGAACTTTTGTTCTGCTTTGAGTGCCCGAAGTTCAGCACCGCGGATCCATATGACTTCCCATGACCATTAAGGTGATATCCATTAAAGCTAACGGCCTCAATATTCCTGCTAAAAGACGCTCCCTGTGGAAAGAAGCTACTTCCCGGAGAGCCGACATTCTGGCTGTACAGGAAACACACTTTCAAGCTAACAGCCAACCTCGCTGTACCCACAAGAACTTTCCACAGATCCTGTTTGCTTCCTGTGATGAAAAGAAGCGGGGTGTGATGCTGGCGTTCAGAGACACTTTGGCGGTCACAATCCACAAAACCGTATTGGATCCTGACGGCAGGTTTATCATAGCTACTTGTGACATCAATGGCATGCCAATGACTCTGTGTGTGATCTACGCACCGAACTCACACCAACTTCGCTTCCTGAAGAAAGTTCTTCCGCAAGTATATGATGTTAAATATGGTCACTTATTACTATGTGGGGACTTCAACACTGTTGTCGACCCTGGGTTGGACTCCTCGGCGTCCCCCCGGGATCGACAGCAGTCCCTGGGGGCCCTTCTCCATAGAGAGAAGCTGTATGATGTTTGGCGGTGGCAGCATGCCGCAGAAAGGGACTATTCCTTTTCTTGTCCAGACATAGATCCTACTCCAGGATAGATTTGTTTTGCGTAGACTTATTTTTACTGAACAGGGCGACTTCCTCTGTGATTGCCGACATCACCTGGTCCGACCACGCGGTGGTGGAGATAACCATAGAGGAATCTGCCAAGTTCTCCCCGGCACATATCTGGCGATGTGACTCCCGTGTCTTACAGGACGAAGGGTGTCGCACTAGACTGACCAAGGAAATACAAGAGTTCCTTACTATTAACGAACCCTCTGTCTCCGATCCGTGGGTGCTGTGGGGTGCACTTAAGGCCTTCGTCAGAGGGGTGTGCATCCAGCAGCAGTCGCGGCTTCGGAGACAGAGGAGGGACAAGATCTCTTCCCTAACGAATGACATTCACAGACTGGAAACCACTAACAAAGCCAGACCGAACGACGTTGACTCGACGGCCTTAATTAAGTTGAGACAGGACCTCCGACTCCTACTCTTAGAACAATCAGACAAACATCTTCAATACCTCAAACAACAGCAATACTTTCAGGCTAACAAAGCGGGGAAATATATGGCAAATCTGGTTAAGCACAAGCAGGCTAAGTCCAGGATTGCACATCTGGTGCAGCCCTCGACCAAAACGAAAATCACACACCCGCAGGCCATAGCTGACGAATTCGCAAACTTCTACAGTGCCCTGTATAACCTACAGAACGAACCAAACGAACACCAACCTACGGAGGCAGAAATTGATCAATTTCTCTCGGCCGTATCCCTGCCATCTCTTACTGAATCCCAATTGAACTCGCTGAACTCAACGATACTATTGACTGAAGTCCTAGCCAGCATCTCTTCCTTGCCCAAGGGTAAATCACCAGGGCCGGATGGATTCTCCAATGAATTCTACCAGCTCACGTCCCAACTCACAAGCCCCACTTTAACAGGAGTGTTCAATAAGGCTATGGAGGTGTCTTCACTCCCACCTGACATACTAGGAGCCCACATTGTCACCTTGCCTAAACCAGGGAAAGACCCCACTACTCCTGCTAACTTCCGCCCCATCTCCCTACTTAATTCCGACGCCAAAATCTATGCACGTATACTTGCCAGGCGATTACAAGACATATTGCCGTCCCTCATTCATAAAGACCAGATGGGATTCACAGCCGGCAGACAAACATCAGACGCCACCAGAAGGATCCTAGGGATCATGCACTTGGCTCATACAGCCAAGACCCCGTCGGTGCTACTCACCTTGGATGCCGAAAAGGCATTTGATAGGGTCCACTGGGTGTACATGCGAGCCACATTGTTGAAGTTTGGATTTCAGGGTCCCATACTATCGGCTATTACAGCGCTGTATTCCTCTCCGACAGCACAAGTGTACACCTCAGGCACACTATCCAAGCAATTCCACATATCGAATGGCACCCGCCAGGGCTGCCCTCTTTCCCCGTCAATCTTTAATTTGGTCATTGAGCCCCTGGCGGAGACCATTCGATCCAACCCACATATAATGGGCTTTTCTCTCCCATCCTATCACTACAAGATAAATCTATTTGCGGATGATATTATCCTAATGCTTACCCAACTGCACACATCCCTCCAGGCTGCGTATGACACACTTCAGGCATACAGCAAAATATCGTACTACAAATTAAACGCGTCTAAGTCCACGGTCCTTAACATGGGGGTCCCCTCCAAATCCCAGGAATCCCTTGCAGGCAGTATCCCCATTCCGTGGTCATCAGATAGTATACACTATTTAGGCATAGACCTCCCTGCAAACCCTGTCAAACTATTATCGACAAATATGACCAGAATACAGGCGAAAATCAATGCTGACATTTCACGTATGCGCCCCCTGTGGTTCTCATGGAGTGGCAGGGTGGCAGCGTATAAAATGTTTATCTTGCCCCAATTACTGTACTTATTCAGGGCACTCCCTATTCATTTCCCAATGACACACCTTCTTAAACTATCCAGAACCTTGACGAACTACGTATGGGAGGGCAAGCACCCACGCTGTGCCTTCGCGACTCTCTTTCGGAAGAAACAGTTTGGGGGGGCATCAATCCCGGACATCCCGACGTACTACTGGGCTACTGTTTTGACTCAGTTACGTCATTGGCTGCACCCCACTGAGCACCCGATTTGGGTGGACCTGGAGAGAGACATTGCACCCATCTCGGACCTTAAGGCTCTACTTCTGAGTGATAAGTGGAAGGCTTGGGATCTTCACTCACTACCTCCTACCATGCAAGCTTCACTAAGGGTGTGGCGTCGCTCTCCGGTTCCACTCAATGAAAGAGACATACTATCCGAAACCCAGTTACCGATCTCTATCCTCCAATCACATATACCTGACCTCCCCACGCGCTTACTAAATTGCTGGGGCCTTGGATCTCTTAATTCCTTCTATGACAATGGTTCGTTGATCTCAACTCCCGACCTCATTCGCAAGTATGCTCTCCCACACCACTCCTTTTACCAAGTGCTTAGGGTAACACATTTCCTCTTGTCTAACCCCCTGTGCAAAATTATAGTGGACGGGAAAATATGGGATGTACTCACAGACACTTCGGGAAACACCCCTAAGCTGTCAGCTTACTATAACATATTGCTAGACAATGTGACATTTCACAAGACTACACACGTGTTCAAATGGGACAAGGACCTGACTACGACCTTCTCTATTACTGAATGGAGGGCAGCACTCAAAGCGATTCACAAATACTCCCACTGTGCCAACCACTGGGAAATGGCTCTCAAAATAACGAATCGGTGGTACTACACTCCCTTTCGATTGGCGGGCTTCTCCCCGAAATATTCCCAATTGTGCTGGAGGGAGTGCTCCCAAGTGGGTACTCTGCTCCACATACTATGGTCATGCCCCTCATTACGTAGCTATTGGAACCAGGTTTTCTCCTACGTATCCTCCCACACGGGCTGTCTGACCTCACCGTCTCCAGCTTTGGCTTTACTAAACCTGGGTATAGATAGCATCCCCATCATGTTTAGGCCATGGGTAACACATGTACTGCTTGCAGCCAGAACGGTTGTTCTACGTAAATGGAGAACACCTGATGCCCCGAACTTATCAGACGTGGTGACCTTACTAAAAACAAATTATCAATTTGAGAAGGCTATCGCCGTCAACCAATTGAAATTGCAGTTTTTTAACTCTCAATGGAACTTCTGGGCCACAAAATAACCAAGCTCTAATGTTGTTTTGTAATATGTACTGTTGTCACTGATATTTTTACTGCATCCTTACCCCACCCTACCCTACCTTACCCTGTACCTTCCTTGACCCCTCCCCCCCCCCTGGGTCAGGCATTGTTCGGCTTGTAATGTTGTATTTTCGTTAAAGCCTGTACCATGTTAATGTATTACAGTATTCGTACGGTTGTTCATTTGCATTGTATGCATTTAATCTCAATAAAAAATATTTACACAAAAAAAAGAAGAGGCTTCCTTCTGGGACGACAGCCATGCAGACCAATTTGATGCAGTGTGCGGCGTATAGTCTGAGCACTGACAGGCTGACCCCCCTACCCCTTCAACCTCTGCAGCAATGCTGCCAGCACTCATATGTCTATTTCCCAAAGACAACCTCTGGATATGATGCTGAGCACGTGCACTCAACTTATTTGGTCGACCGCGGCGAGGCCTGTTCTGAGTGGAACCTGTGCTGTTAAACCACTGTGTGGTCCTAGCCACCGTGCTGCAGCTCAGTTTCAGGGTCTTGTCAATCTTCTTATAGCCTAAGCCATCTTTATGTAGAGCAACAATTCTTTTTTTCAGATCCTCAGAGAATTCTTTGCAATGAGGTGCCATGTTGAACTTCCAGTGACCAGTATGAGAGAGTGGGAGCGATAACACCAAATTTAACACACCTGCTCCCTATTCACACCTGAGACCTTCTAACACTAATGAATCACATGACATTGGGGAGAGAAAATGGCTAATTGGGCCCAATTTGGACATTTTAACTTAGGGGTGTACTCACTTTTGTTGCCAGCGGTTTAGACATTAATAACTGTGTGAAGTTATTTTGATGGAACAGCAAATTTACACTGTTATACAAGCTTTACACTCACTACTTTACTAATAAAATATTTACAAAGATGTGAGGGGTGTACTCACTTTTGTGAGATACTGTATTTTCTTATGTTCTTGACTTAAGAGGGTGAATGTGTCAGTGGCAGACCAGGAAAGGTGGTAGGAGCTGGTGATGGTATCAGACCAGTAAAGGTGGCAGGAGCTGGTAATGATAGCAGGCCAGCAAAGGTGTTGGGAACTGAAAATGGTGGCAGGCCAGAAGCTTTTAATGGAGGCAGGCAAGCAGAGTCAGCAGGAATGGGTAATGGTGGCAGGAGATGGTAATGGTGTAAGATACGATTTTTTATTTGGGCTAGATTACCAAGAAAAAGTTAGCTCGCATTATAAACCAATATATTTGTCTGACTATCCAGAACCAAATTAATTACAGGCTACTATTTGGAAATCACAACTGATAAATTAGTGCGAGAGCTGTGCTGTGTGTCATTCTCTCTACGCACCGAACCCACTAAGCCCTATAATATAACTTTTATCCATATATGGCTTAAAATAATGTATGTTGGCAATGTAAATGTAAAAATCATGAACCTGCAGGTGGATACAGGGGAAATTCTGGTAGGAGTTTTCAAAAGCTTTCCATGAGGAGAAATATGTCCAAAAACTGGTCATAATAATAAGTGCCTCCCACACCAGACTATTCTTCAATTTTACCCTGTGGATAATATAAAGCACATCAAAAAGTGGACATCCCAACCCTAAAACTCAACATGTTTGACCCATAAAAGGGCTTTGGTAGTTTAAAAAAAAAAGTGTGCTCAAACACAAAACAACATGTGCAATGAAGGCACCCACCATCTCTTATTCATATATTTTAGTCACCACTAGGGGGCAAACAGGAACCCAGTTCTGACAGGAGCTTCATCATGCTAAGAGAGCTCCCTCCTGTGGTCAATTGGCAAACTACTATCTATTGTATCAATTCTACCATACATATTTACAGTAGATTTATACTGCTAATTTTCCTTACATTTAATTATTATCAACGTTGAACTGTTTCAAGTATGTAACTTTGTTTATTAGGGAATCACCAGAAAAGATGCATACAGAAAGAAACATCAGACGACAGCAACTATAATCAATGTATTCATGTACAAATAGCAGAAATATAAAACCTTCATTAGGGCCTGAAGGGGCCTTAGATACCAATATAAAAATCCACCTAGGTACAGCTCTCAGCTGCATTCTATACAAATCCCCCTTTCTCTGTCCCAATTTAATGTTCTGCACAACCCCAAATTTTAGCCTATTGGGTTTACCCCCATGTTTATCACAGAAGGGCCTCGCTACTGGTCTATTCTTCTTCTTCAAAATTATATAATTTACATGTTCCAGGTCCCATCGCCTTAGCTGTCTAATCCTTTCCCCAACATAAAATAGTGGGCAAGGACAACTGGTGACATATATAAGCCCACTAAACTACAGTTGTTAAAATACCTTATCTGTATTTTTTCACCATTATTGAGGCCTGCTCCAATCAGCAGGGTATCTGTGAGCCTATCCTCTGCTGAATTAGACCTGAATGGGATAGAATGGGATAGATATAATTATTATTTTTTTTTTTTACATCCTTGCATGTTTAGTTTGTGTCTGGGCAGACCTGTGTTACCTATATGGGCACATTTATGTACAGTACATCAGACTACCTCTGATCGGTGTCAAGGTTATCCTTTTTTTTTTTTTAGGACCCAGACAGACTCAGAGATAGGCAGGTGTAACTGATACAAGACCATTTACATCAGCCAGTCTAGTGCTGCATGGAGCTTCTGATCAGGTCTGCCTAAAAACTGACAGACAGACCTGATCGGAAAGCCAGTGTGAAAGAGCCCTTAGCTAAAGTAAAATAAATACATACATATGTTAAATAAAACAAAAAAATATTTAATACAAAAAAAGACTTCAAGGGGGTCCAGCAGCTGAAGTTGTTGACACACACACAAAGGGTGTCCATTTGATCTATGCACTGTAAACAGGTTGGGGAGGGAGTTCCATATCAATATGTTGCCTACCATACTGCAATTTACACTAGCGTAGCACTATATAGCACAACTATCTCTCCCTTCAAACACTGTCAATTCTATCTTTTATAGTAAGGGGATTGGCACATGATAAAACACCTATTTTTGGCCCTTAACCACCTGTTTACAGTTTTAAAGTGCAATATTCAGAATTGGTTGTTAAAGCAGCACACAACCACATTCGTTTTGACCCTTTCCAAAACTGCAAACAGACTGGGTTCTCCTCAGATCTTATGAACTGCATCCCTGTTGCTGGCCCCAAGGAAGGTGAGAAGCTGTGATAGTGAGCCTATCATCTCTAGCTGATCATGGCTGAAGGGGAAGGTTCATGCATTTGACATTTAATTTTAGGGTCCATGTTTTAAGGTGAGCGGCCATTTTATCATCTGGTGGTGGATTACTTTAGTTTTCAATCTTTTAAATTTGAAGTTAAAGTTTTCAATTTTTTATTCAAGGTTTTTACATAAGTACAAAAAGTGCAATTTACAAAAGATAGGCTGGAGGTCAGCAATAACACAAAATTTGCGGGACCTCTGCTGTGGAAAGAACAGACACAATAGTACTGATACACAAATTAATAAGATCTAGGTAACTTAGAGTGGATGTAAACTCCATTCATGAAATTTTACCTGAGCACATATGTCTGTAGTGTTTACTTATCTCTCTTCAAAGCCCTAAGTCCCCTAATTTTCTCCTGCTCCGTTCTTCTGTTATCAGTATGATAACTTCTGACAAGTTTTCCTTCAACTGAGATGAAACCAGGCTAAATTTTGTGTCAGGGTGGGTGCTATAAATAGATTAGCAGACAGGTGGTCTATTCACAGCACAGCTCTTCATGTTTCTGCCTATGTGGAGAGGGTGTTTGTCTTTCCTCCCTCAGGTTAATCAGGAAGAGAAATTTCTAACACGATGTGCACTTTCTAAACAGTCTAGAAAGCTGAATACATATACAAGTAAAACTTATGTAGGGAGATTTGTTTCATCTTTGTGTATCATCTGAGGCTGTTCACGTCACTGGGTATATGTGAGGGTTTACATCCACTTGATGGTAAAATATTAGAGACAGATATCTGGTAGCATAACAAGTATTAAAAGAAAGCTCTTGTCTATTCCTGAGATTTACCTCACATATTCTCAATACCAGTCGACCTCCCTAATAGGAGGAGGGTCTCACCATCTGAATCACAAGAACAAACCAGGCTGTTACCAGGATTATCAAAGAGAAAAAGGTACCATTGAACTGAAATTGGGGGCAAGGAGGCCTAGAAAAAAAGAGTACTAGAAGAAAAAAAAAAGAAGAAGGGGGGAGACTGGGGGGCAAAAGGGTTACGCACTCCAGAAGAGATGGCCTTGCGGTTCGCCCGGCGGTCGGTTTGTGGCAAATTTTGCTTGTTCGCTACCCGCCAATTTTGCGAACACGTGGCGTTGTTCACGGCGGCCATATTAGTTTACATTGGGGAGAACTTTGACCCATGACACAGCCGTCAGGTGGAACGGGACAGCCAATTGAAACATTTCAGCACATGGACATGCCCCCTACCTTATAAATAGACCAGTGCAGGCGGCCATTTCACATTCTGCTTTTTGTCAGCATAGGGAGAGGTCTGCTGTATGCATCAGGGAGAGATTGCCAGACACAAATAGCTCTGTTAAGATCCACAAAAGTCCTTTATAAGGGTTGGTATTTCGGTATAGGTCTACTAGTATCTTTTCAGTTTAGGGACAGGTATCCAGTCTGTGCTCCAGGGACAGTTAGAGATCGGCAGTGACACAAATCGATCTGTTAATGTCCACAAAAGTCATTTAAAGGGCTGCAATTATTTTGGTATTGGTGTGCAGTTTCTGTTCAGTTTAGGGACAGGTATCCAGTGTGCTCCAGGGACAGATCTGCAGTGACACAAATCGCTCTGTTAATGTCCACAAAAGTCATTTAAAGGGCTGGAATTTTTTTGGTATTGGTGTGCAGTGCACTATATAGGTGTGTAATAGTATAATATACTTTGTAATATAGAAAGCATATTATAGTGGATTTGTATTGTGCACTGTGCAGCATTGTGACTGGTGTGGTGACTGAGCGTTGCTGCAGCAATACTACAAACAGTGACAAAAGCACTTTTTATGTATTTTAACTAGTGTGATAGACCAGTGGCCCCCCAATACCACATATTGAAGTGGGTTGTTATATGAGTATACTTTTACAAGTGTATTTGTGTCCTGCAACAATATTGCCTCTTTTGCTGTGTTAACTCTGCTACACACAGTGCCAAACTCACTGGCCACATTTTTGAACAACTGGTGTGATAGACCAGTGGCCCCCCAATACCACATATTGAAGTGGGGTGTTATTTAACAGTATACTTTTCTAAAAGTGTATTTTAGTCCTGCAAAAATTTGGCCTCTTTTGCTGTGTTAACTTTGCTACACACAGTGACAACAGTTACTGGCCAATTATTTGTAGAACTGGTGTAATAAACCTGTGGCCCCCCAATACCACAGATTGAAGCGGGGTGTTATCTGAGTATACTTTCACAAGTGTATTTGTGTCCTGCAACAATATTGCCTCTTTTGCTGTGTCAAGTCTGATACACACAGTGCCAAACTCCCTGGCCAATTTTTTGAACAACTGGTGTGATAGACCAGTGCCCCCCCAATACCACATATTGAAGTGGGGTGTTATCTGAGTATACTTTTACAAGTGTATTTGTGTCCTGCAACAATATTGTCTCTTTTGCTGTGTTAACTCTGCTACACACAGTGCCAAACTCACGGGCCAATTTATTGAACAACTGGTATGATAGACCAGTGCCCCCCAATACCACAGATTGAAGTGGGGTGTTATTTAACAGTATACTTTTCTAAAAGTGTATTTTAGTCCTGCAAACATTTGGCCTCTTTTGCTGTGTTAACTTTGCTACACACAGTGACAACAGTTACTGACCAATTATTTGTAGAACTGGTGTAATATACCTGTGGCCCCCCAATACCACAGATTAAAGCGGGGTGTTATCTGAGTATACTTTTACAAGTGTATTTGTGTCCTGCAACAATATTGCCTCTTTTGCTGTGTTAACTTTGATACACACAATGCCAAACTCCCTGGCTAATTTTTTGAATAATTGGTCTGATAAACCAGTGGCCCCCCAATACCACATATTGAAGTGGGGTGTTATCTGAGTATACTTTCATAAGTGTATTTGTGTCCTGCAAAAATATTGCCTCTTCTGCTGTGTTAACTCTGATACACACAGTACCAAACTCCCTGGCTAATTTTTTTAACAACTGGTGTGATAAACCAGTGGCCCTCCAATACCACATATTGAAGTAGGGTGTTATCTGAGTATACTTTCATAAGTGTATTTGTGTCCTGCAACAATATTGCCTCTTTTGCTGCGTTAAGTCTAATACACACAGTGCCAAACTCACTGGCCAATCTTTTGAGCAACTGGTGTGATAAACCAGTGGCCCCCCCAATACCACATATTGAAGCGGGGTGTTATTTAACATTATACTTTTCTAAGAGTGTATTTTAGTCCTGCAAAAATTTGGCTTCTTTTGCTGTGTTAACTGTGCTACACACAGTGACAACAGTTACTGGCCAATTATTTGTAGAACTGGTGTGAAAACCCTGTGGCCGCCCAATACCACAGATTGAAGCGGGGTGTTATATACCTTTTTCCAGATATACTGCGATTTTCTAGAGACTTGTCACAGGGTAATTCAAAAACATGACAGGCAGAGGAAGAAGCAGACACTTACGCAGGGGTGGTAGGGCAGGAGCAGTAGGCCGGAGCCAAAGTGGGAAGTTTCAGAAGGCGCGTTCGATTACGTCAAAGGACGCACCAGACTTGGTTGAGTGGCTCACTCAGCCTTCCTCTTCTGCACCCTCCTCATCCTATCTATCTGCACCCTCTTCACTCTCTGCTGTGTGCACCCCCACCACCACACACCACCACATACCCTCCGCTTGAGTCACTGGAATTATTTTCCGATCCATTACAAGACATTTGCGATGCTCAGCCATTGTTGGCATTGGATCAGGAAGAGGAGGTAGCAAAAGCTGCCACTCAGCAGTCTGACGACAGTACCCAGATCAGCCCAAGGAGGTTGGTCCCCGCTGTTGCTGCCTACTCCGAGATCTCGAATGTTAGTGGTGGGGAAGGTGACGTGGACGATGACGTTTCTATGGATGTCACGTGGGTGGCCACAAGGGAGGAAGAGGAGGGGAGGTCAGAGGGAGAGACAGACCGGCAGATAGGGAGGAGAGGCAGGCAGAACTTGCATTGCACAAGAGGTACAAAGCAGACTGCAAATGTATCAGGAGCGAGCCATCAACCATGTACAGTCACATCTGGCGCTTCCAGGACGCCGGCACATGGCTCCGCAGCGTGGGCTTTTTTAATGTGTCTGTTACTGACAACAGTGTTGCCATCTGCAGCCTTTGCAGTCAACGCATAAGTCGCGGTAAGCCCAAAACTCACCTAGGGACAACCGCCTTAAGAAGGCACCTGAACTCCCATCACCGAGCCCAGTGGGAGCAACACCGTCAGAACCCACAAAGCCACACTCCAGGCTCTCACCGTCCAGCCTCTTCTCCTTCTCCTCTCGCCTCACATTTGTCCTTCACTCCACCTTCCATGATGCCATTGTCACATTGTTCTGGAAAAAGGCAGGCTTCTGTGGCCCAAATGTTGGAGCGTAAAAAAAATGATGACGCCAGATAACCCTCTTGCCCAAAGTTTGACTGCTGCCTTGTTGGAACTGAGAGCCCGTCAACTACTGCCATATCAACTGGTGGACTCTGAGGCCTTTTGGGAATTTGTGGCCATTGGAACACCACAAAGGAAGGTCCCAGGCAGGAAATATTTCTAGCAGAAGGGCATTCCAGAGCTGTATGGCCATGTTCAGCGGCAAGTGAATATATCTCTGGCACTCAGTGTTGGTGCCAAGATACATCTGACCACAGACACATGGTCTAGCAAACACGGGCAGGGAAGGTATATCACTTTTACTGCCCACTGGGTGAATCTTCTGACGGCCGTCAAGCATGTAACCCGTGGCACCCGTGTAGATTTGGTTGTACCGCCACTGATTGCATGCAGGCCTGCCTCTTCTTCTCCTCCTCCTCCATCCTCCCTCTCCTCCTCGGCTGACTCCTCCTTTTCCGCTGCTACCGTGTCTTCTGCTGCCCCCACCCAAGATCCCCAGAACCTATTCCACATGCCAGGTGAGACGTTGCCATACTGTGCTGCGTCTGTTGTGCCTGGAAGCAAAGAGCCACACTGGTCCTGCACTCCTTTCAGCTTTGCGTTCACGGGCAGATCAGTGGCTGACAACGCTGAATTTGACAGTTGGTAAAGTGGTGTGCGACAACAGTGCCAATCTGCTGAGCGCCCTGAAACAGGGCAAAATAACACACGTGCCATGCATGGCACACGTCTTGAACTTAGTGGTGCAGCTATTCATTGCCAAATATCCTGGGGTCCAGGACGTCTTGCGGCAGGCCAGGAAAATCTCGGGCCATTTCAGAAGATCTTACACAGCCATGGCCCTCCTTGCTGACATTCAGCGGCGACACAATCTGCCCATCAGGCGTCTTATTTGTGATGGAACTCAACGTTGCATATGCTTGATAGGCTGCTCCAGCAGAAACGTGCAGTTAATAACTACCTGTACGAACTCTGTGGCAGGACAGGTTCTGGGGAGCTTGGGTTTTTTTCACCTCGCAAGTGGCTGCTCATGCGCGATGCATGCAGACTTCTGCGGCCATTCGATGAGATCACCAAACTGGTCAGTCACGGCCAGGGCGCCATCAGTGACATCGTACCTTACGCCTTGTTTCTGGAGCATGCATTGCGTCATGTCATTGATCAAGCCGTCAAGGAGCAGGAAGATGAGGAAGTCGCAATGTTGGATGAATTCCCAGTGGGTGCTATTCCATCTGAGACAAGTCAACAGCAGGAGTCTGAAGAGGAGTCAGAGGAGGATGGTGTCGGGGGGGATGAGGAGGAGCAAGAAGAGCATGCTTTAAACCTTTCTGGGATCTCTGGTGTTATCCATGGATGGGGGGGGGGGGAATGAGGATGACATTATCCTGGATGATGAGCTGGAAGCAGGCCACTACACCGCTTCCAGTTTAGTGCAAATGGGGGTCTTCGTGCTCCAGTGTTTTAAGGGGGACCCCCGTATAAAAAGCATAAAGGCCAAGGACAAGTACTGGGTGGCAACGTACTTAGACCCCCGGTACAAACAAAAAATGGCGGAAATGTTACCACAATCACAGAGGGCGGTCAGAATGCAGCACTTCCAGGCCTTGCTGCGGGGAATGCTGCATTCTGCTTTTGCGTGCACTGGCAGAGGAATTTCCAGTCAGAGAGAGACAGTTGCGGGTAGCAATCCAACAGCGCCTGCAAGAAGAGGGCGGATTGAAGATGTCTTGGTCACTTCAGATATGAGATTTCAGCCGACCCATTGACAACTGTACTCCGGATCCAGCATCAGGGAACGCCTAAACCAACAGGTGTCTTACTACATCGGGTTAATGGCCGATGTGGACGCTCTGAGGAGTGGTAAACCCCTGGACTACTGGGTGGGCAGGCTTGACCTCTGGCCCGAGCTTGCACAATTTGCAATGGAAATGTTGGCTTGCCCCCCATCCAGTGTCCTGTCCGAAAGGACGTTCAGCGCAGGACCCTATATGTATTTGACATGTATTTACCGGCTGCTGTCAGTTCTGGCTGATTTATGAAAAAAAAATATATATTTTTTGCTGTAAAAAAAAAAAAAAGTTTAGGGCAACTTTTCCAATTGCAATACTTCTGTTATGACATTGTCCATGTGCTGGGACTATTTGTGCACAGCTAGTACATCTTTTGTGGCTGCAAATATGACCTAAAGGTTTTTAAAGTTCGCCTCCCATTAAAGTCAATGGGGCCCACCACAAACTTGCAGGTCGTGGACTTTTGAGAAAATTTGCGGCTGACGTTCGCGAACCGCCCCGGCCGATGTTCGTCCATCACTACACTCCAGTCCTCATAGTCCAAAATCCAATATAATCTGGTATGATCCAAGGGTCAAAGTAATGAGTTTCCTCTGAGGTCTCAGGGCTTCCTCCACCATACAACCCAGCAGAGCGTGTCTCGGAGACTTAATCAGGTTAACTTGGGTGATGGTGTAAATAAAAGTGTACACTCTAATCCAAATTCATCTCACCTTGGGGCACTGCCACCATATATGGATCCCAGTCGCCTCTTGACCGCAACCTCGGAAACATACTAGAGACACCCTCAGGACATAAGTTGCCAGCCTGACCGGTACCATGTACCACCTTAGTAGTACTTTATATTTTGCCTCGCTAATGGAGGTATTAATGAGGGACCTTGAGGCTTCCTGGGCTATTGAATGTCGTTCTTCCAGGTCAAGTATTTCATGGAGGTTCTGTTTCCATTTATCGATATACCCTATTTTAGCTGAAGTTTGAGTAAGAATTACATAAATCTCTGAGAATTGACCTCATACTTTTAATCATACTTATGACATCAATTTTCCATACGGGACATAGAAACAATATCAGCATTGCGAGACAAAATACCTAGAAAATTAGCTATTTGGGCATATTGATAATGTTCTGAGACTGATAGTTGGCATTTATCCAACAAAACCTGTTAATTTAAAATACCCCTGTGGTCGCAAAGGTCTGCTATGTGCAGGAAACCCTTGTTCATCCACCATGCAAATGCTTGAGGAAAGAGGCCCGAAGTAAAGTCTCTATTTCAAAGCAAAAGGGCCAAAGGGTTTTGGGGAGATTTCAGTTCATGAGCTTTGGATAGGGATGAGCTTTGAGTTCGAGTCGAGGCTAAGTTTGACTCGAACATCGGTCGTTAGATCGCTCATCGAATGACGAACAAATGTGCTTCTTCGAGGGAAATGCAAGATTCCCAAAATGCACTGCGCGCGCAGCACATTATGTGATTGGCCAAAACATGCACCCTGACCTCATGCTTTGGCCAACCAAATGATCTCTGCCATGATTGGACTAAAGGCAGGCTGCCTTTAGCCAATCATGGCTCATGGGCCAAGTGCAAACCCCACACTACATAAAGGCTGCGCACACAGCCGCAGTGCGTAGTATGATTGTGCGGACGAGGAGAAAGGGAGAGGGATTCGTGTAAGGCAGGGAGAGAGTAGCATTTCTTGGAGTTTGATTGTTAGACAGTGCAGCCAGAGAGACATTCCTAGCAGTGTAGGGTGGGCCAGGTACGTGTTTCAGGCAGGGAGAGAATCATTTATTTGCAGTTTGTCACCAGACAGTGCAGTGCCAGTGATTCATTACTAGCAGTGCAAGGAGGGCCAGGAACGTGTTTCAGGCAGGGAGAGAATCATTTAATGGCAGTTTTTTCAGACAGTGCAGTGCCAGTGATTCATACCTAGCAGGGAGGGAGAGAGATTTCTGATATATAGGGCTATCGATTACATCACATCAGTGAGATTATTGGTTTTAATCGCTCACTTGCGTATGTCTATAAGAAACAGAGGTCACCTATAGGGCTATCGATTACATCACATCAGTGAGAGTATTGGTAATAATCACTCACTTGCGTACATCTATAAGCAACACAGGTGACCTATAGGGCTATCAATTACATTACATCAGTGAGAGTATTGGTAATAATTGCTAACTTGTGTACGTCTATAAGCAACACAGGTCACCTATAGGGCTATCGATTACATTACATCAGTGGGAGTATTGGTAATAATCGGTCACTTGCGTACATCTATAAGCAACACAGGTCACCTATAGTGCTATCGATTACATCACATCAGTGAGAGTATTGGAAATAATCGCTCACTTGCGTACGTCTATAAGCAACACAGGTCACCTATAGGGCTATCGATTACATCACATCAGTGAGAGTATTGGTAATAATCGCTCACTTGCATACATCTATAAGCAACACAGCTCACCTATATGGCTATCGATTACATCACATCAGGTCATTGAGTATCTATTGGTCTGTTGCCTCTGTGTCTATTGTGAAAAGTGGTGGTCACAGTCAACATAGTGCATCCTCTGCAGGCGGGGCACGCCCATCCTTTATTTCCGTTGCTGTCTGTGCTATTCAGCCACAACATGTGGAAGAGTTAGTGGAGTGAATCCATAAGCCATCCTCATCCTCCCCATCCTCTGACACCCACGCTCTCAGTAGTTTGCCTTCCACCGCAGCTGCCAAAACGGCCCATTCCACAGGCTACTTCTCGACAGCTACTCCTTCTGTCGCCCCACCATCATGCACGGAGGAGTCACCTGAACTATTCGATCATAGTGTCAGTGACATGCTGCTGGAGGATGCGCAGAAATTTGAAAGCTGTGATGTTGGATCCCAGGTTGATGAAAGGAATTACATGAGCCTAGAGAGAGGGGGTGACAATGACGGACAAGAAACCAGCAGTCTTGTTGCCACAGCTGAAGCATATTGGCAAGTTTGCTCCAGTGACGAGGAGGGAGGGGATGATGAGGTCACTGACTGTACTTGGGTGCCTGACAGGATAGAGGAGGAGGAGGAGGAGGGGGAAGATGAGGAGGACGCACAACTCCAACGGGACCAGATGTGCTCCAGGGGCCGCCATAGCATTAGCCAACCTATCGCGTGCAGGGTGCTGCAAACTCCCCGCGGACTCCCAAAAGTTTATTATTGCGTGGGCTTTTTTCAGCACATGTGCAGTAGACCGCAGCGTTGCTGTTGCAACATCTGTCTAAAGCGGATCAAGCGTGGCCAGAACACCAGCCACTTGGGCACCACATGCTTGACAAGGCATATGACGACCTGCCATGCAGTCTGCAACAGCACCTGAAAAAGGCACCAGAATAAAATAAGCATACTGTACATCACCTTGCTCCTCATCTGTGATCTCTAACCCTACTATACCTCATGCCTTCTCAAATACCAGCATTGAGAGGGATGATGGTATAGCAATGAGTGGCACAGATACTTGAACCCAATCTGCTAGCAGTACACCACCGCTTGATTTGAGCGGTAGGCTAATTTCACTACCCCAGTTTTTGAACCGTAGAAAGAAATACTGTCCCAGCCATCCACATGCTCAGCGTCTTAATGCTAGCATGGCCAAACTGCTAGCATTACAGTTGCTGCCTTTTCATCTGGTGTACTCGGCTCCCTTTTGCAAATTTTTGGAATGTGCTGCACCACAGTGGCAGGTCCCAAAAAGGCATTTCTTTTTGCGTAAGGCCATTCCAGGTCTCTACCGTCATGTGGAAGGTAGTGTTTTGGCCTTGTTGGACAAAGCGGTCAGCAGGAAGGTGCACATTACTGCTGACTCTTGGTCCAGTAGGCATGGACAGGGACGTTACATTTCTTTCACGGAGCACTGGGTAACTCTGCTGGCAGCTGGGAAGGATGCAGGACAGGGTTCGGTGTTGCAGCTTGTTTTGCCACCATGCCTCCAAAAAGCTGGTGCTGGTTCTGCCACATCTGGCTACTCCACCACCTCCTCCTCCTCCATGTCCTCTTCTGCTCAATTGTCCTCTGAAGCAGCAGTGCTCCCTAAGCGTTCAAGGGGCTACACAAGCAGTCAGGCTAAAAGATGCCATGCTGTGCTTCAGTTGGTCTGTCTAGGGGATAGGAGCCACACCGGTGCAGAGATTCTGTCAGCTCTGCAAGGGCAGGCTCAGAGATGGTTGACGTCACAACAGCTTGAGACAGGAATGGTTGTATGCGACAATGGCATCAACCTTCTCTCCGCCCTCCGACAGGGATACTTGACACATGCTCCATGCTTGGCACATGTCCTGAATCTGGTGGTGCAGCGTTTCTTGAGCAGATACCCGGGCTTCCAAAATTTCCTGAGGTAGGCCAGAAAAGTCTGTGGCCATTTTTCGCCGTACGTTCAATGCCAGTGCTCGCTTATCTGATATTCAACGGGAATTCAACCTGCCCACCAACCGCCTTATTTGTGACATGCCCACCAGGTGGAACTCAACTTTGGCAATGCTGCAGCGGCTGCACAAGCAGCAGAGGGTCATCAATGAGTACCTGTGTCAGTATGGCACAAGGACAGGATCAGGGGAGCTTGGCTTTTTTTTGCCACGCCAGTGGCTTTTGATTAAGGATGCATGCATGTCACCATTTGAGGAGGCCACAAGGATGGTGAGCTGGGACGATGCATTCATCAGTGACACTATCCCACTAGTCTACCTGCTGAAGCACACGCTGTGTGGAATCATGGACAGGGCACTTGAGGCAGAACAGAGGCAGGAAGAGGAGGACTTCCTTTCCTCACATGGCCCCCTTTATGCAGATATCATTCCTGCAGGGCCACAAAACACACAGGAAGAAGAGGAGGATGAGAATTTAGGCAGCATAGATGTAGAGGATAGCATACAGCAGTCTTCAAGGCATGGTTTTGATTTCCCAGAAACCCCAGGAGTTGTACGTGGTTGGGGAGAGGTTGCTCCTGCTTACAATGTCATCCTTAGTGACACAGAGGACTCAGAAGCTCATGTCTCCTCCAACTTTCGTTGCATGGGCTCCCTGATTCTGCAAAGCCTGCGAAAGGACCCGAGGATTTGTGCTATCAAGGAGAGGGATAATTACTGGTTGGCAACCCTTCTTGATCCACGTTACAAGGGTAAAGTTGCAGAGCTCATCCTGCCTTCTCAGAGGGAGCAGAGGATAAAAAACATCTTGAGGAGGCCTTGAAAAAAAAATTGTGTACCACATTTCCAGACACTGGGAGGTCAACATTCTCTGGACGTGTTTCTGAGGCATCGTTCAGCCAAAGGAGGAGTGGTGGAGAAGGCGACTGGCTGACCGATGTTCTTTTGTCCTCAGCAGCACCCAGTTTAAGCAACCATTGGCAGCGTTTCCATCATATGGTGCATGATTATCTAGGCGCAAGAGCAGACTTGGAGACCTTTCCAGCTGAGCATCCACTGGCTTACTGGGTCTTGAGGATGGACCACTGGCCAGAACCTGCTCAATATGCAATGGAGCTACTGGCCTGTCCTACTTCCAACGTGCTTTCTGAACAGACGTTCAGTGATGCTGGAGGTTTTGTGATGGACTGCATATGCTGCCTATCCTATTCCTCTACCTTGATTCTGCTAGCTTCCAACAATGTTTTTGGTTTAGGTCACTACCAACCCCCAAGGCCTAATTTTTCTGCACTTGTATGACAGGTACAGACAATTTAAATGTCCTATGTCATTTTTAACAGCAGGCCCTGTCCCTGTGCCCTGCTAACATTAAGGGGTTACAGTGTTCAGGCACCACCAACACCAAAGGCCCAATTTTTTTGCACCTGTATGACAAGTACATGCAATTTCAAATTTGTATGTAATTCTTACCAGCAGGACCCATTACTGCACCCAGCAAGAGTAACTGAAAGGGCATGGTTAGGGTGTTCAGACGCCACCTACAGCAAAGGCCCAATTATTGGCACCTGTATAGCACATGCAATTTCAAATTTGTATAAAATTCTTACCAGCAGGTCCCGTTCCTGCACCCAGCAAGAGTAACTGCAAGAGCTTGGTTACGGTGTTCAGGCACCACCTACAGCAAAGGCCCAATTTTTGGCACCTATATAGCACATTCAATTTCAAATGTGTAGGGTATTCTTACCAGCAAGTCCTGTTCCTCCACCCAGCAAGAGTAACTGCGAGGGCTTGGTTACGGTATTCAGGCACCACCTACAGCAAAGGCCCAATTTTTGGCACCTGTATAGCACATGCAATTTCAAATTTGTATGGAATTCTTACCAGCAGGTCCCATTTTGCACCCAGCAAGAGTAACTGCGAGGGCTTGGTTAGGGTGTTCAGTCACCACCTACAGCAAAGGCCTAATTTTTGGTACCTGTATAGCACATGCAATTTCAAATTTGTATGGAATTCTTACCAGCAGGTCCTGTTCTTGCACCCAGCAAGAGTAACTGCGAGGGCTTGGTTACAGTGTTCAGGCACCACCTACAGCAAAGACTCAATTTTTGGCACCTGTATAGCACATGCAATTTTAAATTTGTATGGAATTCTTACCAGCAGGTCCCATTCCTGCACCCAACAAGAGTAACTGCAAGGGCTTGGTTACAGTGTTCAGGCACCACCTACAGCAAAGACTTAATTTTTGGCACCTGTGTAGCACATGCAATTTAAAATTTGTATGGGATTCTTACCAGCAGGTCTCGTTCCTGCACCCAGCAAGAGTAACTGCGATTTCAAATTTTTATGGATTTTTTAGCAGCAGGGCCCGTTCCTGCACCCAACAAGAGTAACTGCGAGGGGTTACGGTGTTCCGGCACCACCAACAACCAAGGCCCAATTTTTGTGCACCTGTATGACAAGTACATTTGATTTGAAATTTGTATGTATATTTGTATATGACATTTTTTGCTTTAGAAATGTCAGTATTGCTGCAGCAGGCTATATACTTCGTAGAGATGCAGTACTTTGTAGGTACATTCAGGTGACCCCCCCAGGCACGATATTTGAAGGAATTTTTCATTTTTATAGTTTCACTTTAACCACTTAAGCCCCGGAGGATTTGGCTGCTAAACGACCAGAGGGCATTTTGCGATTCGGCACTGCGTGACTTTAACGGACAATTGCGCGGTCGTGCGACGCTGTACCGAAACGAATTTGGCGTCCTTTTTTTCCCACAAACAGAGCTTTCTTTTGGTGGTATTTGATCACCTGTGCGATTTTTTGATCACGCGCTATAAACAAAAAAAGAGCGTAAATTTTGCAAAAATAGCAATATTTTTCCCTTTTTTTTATATGAAATTCCCCCAAAAAAAAATGTAAAAATCAAAATTTAATATTTTCGGCCAATTTGTTTTATGCTACCTATGTTTGGTAAAAAAAATCGCAAAAAGCGTATTTTGATTGGTTTGCGCAAAAGTTATTGCGTTTACTAACAAAGGGAAAGATTTTTGTCATTTTTGTTGTTTTTTTTTTTAACGCGTAATGGCGGCGATCTGCGATTTTTTTTGCGGTACTGCGACATTGCGGCGGACAGATCGGACCCTTGACTGACATTTTTGACACTTTTGGGGTTACCAGTGACATTTCTACAGTAATCAGTGCTATACATATGCACTGTTACTGTAAAAATGCACTGGTAGTGAAGGGGTTAACTTTATTTGAGAGGGAGGGGCTGTGTGTGTCCCTAGGGGCGTGATTCTAACTGTGATTGGCTGTGGCTTCAACTGTATGCAGAGTGATCAATGGATCTACATAGTAGATCCATGTGATCAGCTCTCATACAGAGAGGAGAATGACAGGCAGCTTGTTTACACAAGCTGCCTGACTATCTCCCTCTCCCCCGCCGATCGCAGAGTGGCCGGCGGCGATCGGGTCCGCCGGTCACGCGCGCGGGGGGGTCCGTGACCACGCGGGAGCGGGAGCGCGCCTCCGGCGGCGCGCGCTCGCTCCCTAAACCCTCACAGGCGAGCGACGTAGACCTACGTCACTTTGCCTGTGAGGGGCTGACCGCCCACGTAGATAGTCGTGCGGCGGTCGGCAAGTGGTTAAGCCTCATTAAAATCAGTAAATCACTGCTCCTGTAAAAATGATTGTTTTAAAAAGAAAAACATTTCATTGCTACATGTTCCTCATGTCAGTACCCGGACCCCATACACTTTTTTGGGGCGATAACTTGCATTTAAGCCTTCAAAATGAGGCAGTTTTATTTTCGAGGTTCGAGTATACTTAAATGGGATTTGTTTGTTCAAATTAATGTTTCCTCTGTTGGCGGTGTTCTGGTGCAAAACAAACCGGGGGGTGTTCGGCTCATCACTAGCTTTAAATAGTCTGTCCCATATTCCCAAAGAGGACGATAGGAAAGGGCACATGATTGGTGACAGCTTTTTTGCAAGGAGCCACACAATATGTGATACTGGCCCAGACAAACAGCGTGATTCCGCCCTCATCCAAAGCGAGTGGGGCTGGAGAGAATGGAGTCTAAGCTGGAGAGAATGGAGTCTAATTAACTGGGCCTGTTGGGCTGCATAAAAGTATTTTAATATATCTGGAACCCCCAACCCTCCTTTTAATTTAGGGGTATATAATGTACATTTATTCACCCTAGGCCTCTTATCCCCCCAGATAAATCATCTTCCTCAGGAATGCTGCCAATTCTGATTTCTGTCGGATCAACGCCACTGGAATGGTGTGGAACAGGTACCATAGCCTTAGAAGGACGTTCAACTTAAGGGAGTATAGTCTGCTAAACCACGATAAAGGGTGCCATCTGGACATGTCATCCGTCAGTCGTTTATATAGCGTAGGGTAGATGCGAGAGTATGCAGGGAGGGTGTAAGATTTATTCCCAGATATGGAAGTTTCTCAGTTTGCCAATGAAACCTATAGGAGTGCTTCAGGAACTCAATTGTGCTCTCCTGTAGGGATAAGTTAAGAGAGTGACACTTGTCCTGAATAATTTTTAGACCTGATAGTATAAAAAAATGAATTGAGTATGGCATACAGATTTCAAAGGGAAGTGATGGGGGACAAAATTAACATCAAGATATTGTCCGCGAAGAGAATGCACTAATGCTCTGGATCACCACACTCAACCCTTTTAACACCTGTGCAGCTGCAGATTTTCATAGCTAAAGGTTCCAAGGCCAGAACAAACAACAGCGGGTCAGCCCTGACAGGTTCCTCTGTAAATATTGAGTGAGTTGGAAGAACATCTCTTTATTATTATGGACGCCAATGGAGAGTTGTATAATATCTAAAGAGTCCATAGGAATTTCGGTCCAAAGCCGTATCGGGACAGGACATAGAAAAGAAAATCTCAGTACAGGAAATCAAAGGCCTTATGAACATCTAGTGAAAGCAAGAAACCCTGTCAAGGCCCCTTCCCATCCCAATCAGATTGAATTGCTGAGAAAACATCTATCACTCTCCTGGTTTGATCAGAAGCCTGGCAGTTAGGAACAAATCTTGCTTGGTCAAAGTGGCTGAAGAACAAATTTAGTCAAGTAATCCACGTTTTAGAGATCCACGTTTATCAAGGAGATGGGACGACAAGTTGCACAGTCTCAGTGATCTTTTCCTTGATTTTGGGATAACGTGTAAGTACGCTGTACTCTCATGTGCATGGAGGCAACTCCCTAATCTGAAGTTCATTAAAGAAAGAGCAGAGGTGTGTTGTCAGAGATACATGATATTTCTTATAATAGTGGCCTGAAAAACCATCCGGACCTGGCGCTTTAGCAGGGTGCAATTTTTTGACATTCTGATTTCCAGCCCCATTAAAGCGGAGTTCCAGCCTAAACACACACTCACCTGTCCAACGGTCCAGCGATGCGGCTGCCCGAAGCCTCGCTCTTCTCCCTCTCTGCTCTGCGGCGCAGGCATCACTGGTGTGGGCACCCGACTGTGACAGTTTGCGGCTTCACAGCCGGGTACGCACTGTGCATGCGCGAGTTGCGCTACGTGTCGTGATTGGCTGGCAATCTTCTGGGACCTCTGACATGTCCCAGAAGATTGCAGGGAGGGAGAGAGGAGAACTTCTGCTCAGGGCGCCGCGGCGCTCCGAGCAGAAGTGGGAGCGGGTACCTGTCAAAACTAGGTACCTGCTCCCCCCCCACCCCCCAAAAAAAATGACATGCCAAATGTGGCATGTCAGGGGGTTAGAACTACCTAAAGCGGAAGTTCCACTTTTGGGTGGAACTCCATTTTAATTCCTTATCTATGAGCTCCTTATGAGCTAAAGATCAACGGAGGTAAAGAAATAAAATGAAAAAATTCCTCTGCCCTGTCCTGCTGGAACTTCTCAGGTTTAGCGTATAAATTGGAGTAGAGTTTATAAAATTCCTGTAAGATCAATTCAGGGTTTTGAGTCAGATGTCCATTTTCTAGTCCTAGTTAACCACTTGCTGACCGCTTACCTTGAGGGTATTGCTGCAAAGTGGCTCGTTATCGTCCAGCGACGTAGACCTACGTCGTTGGATCCCGCCCCCCCTTGGCGGAGCACGCGCACCGCCGGAGGCTCGCTTCCGCTATATTCAGACACAGCAGGAGTCGGGCCAGGGGAGGAGAGGCGGTGATCACCGCCGCTCTTCCCCAATCGTCGGGGATCGAGTGAGGAAATCCGCCCACTTGTGTAAACAAAGCGGGCGGATCTCCTATGTGACAGGCAGGGACAGATTACAGGATTCAGCATAGCTGAACCTGGGATCTGTGTCTGTGTCACACAATCCCCTCCCCCCACACACGTCAGTAAGCATGAGGCATACATTTAACCCCTTGATCACCAATAAAGTTAACTCCTTCCCTACCAGTGTCATTATTACAGTAACAGCGCATATTTATAGCACTGATTACTGTAATAATGTCACTGGTACCCCCAAAAGTGTAAAAAATGTCAGTTAGGATTCCGATCTGTCTGCCGCAATGTCGCAGTCCCGCAAAACAAATCGCAGATCGCCGCCATTAATAGTAAAAAAAAATAAACAATAAAAATGACAAATCTTTACCATAGTTAGTAAACACGATAACTTTTGCGCAAACCAATAAAAATACGCTTATTTTGATTTTTTTACCAAAAATATGTAGCAGAAAACAAATTGGCCTAAAATGTTAAAAAATTTTTATTTTTTTATTTTTTTTGGGGAATGTTATATATCAGAATGTAAAAAATATTGTTTTTTTTTTTCAAAATTGTCGCTCTTTTTTTCAAAAATTAAAACTCGCACAGGTGATCAAATACCACCAAAAGAAAGCTATATTTATGGAGAAAAAAGGACATAAATTTAATTTGGGTACAGTGTCGCACGACCGCGCAATTGTACGTTAAAGTAACGCAGTGCCGAATCGCAAAATATAGCCTGGTCAGGAATGGGGTAAAATCTTCCAGTCTTAAAGCGGTTAAAAATACGCTCATTGAGGATTTTTTTGTCAAAGACATGTAGCTAAATACATTTTGGCCTAAATATATGACAAAAATTGAATATATTGGATATTTTTTACTGTCAAAGTAGAAAATGTCAATTTTTTTTCAAAATTTTCGCTCTTTTTTTATTAATATCGCAAAAAATGAAAAACGCAGAGGTGATCAAATACCACAAAAAGAAAGCTCTATTTGTGGGGAAAAAAAGGACATAAATTTTGTTTGGGTACGGCGTTGCATGACCGTGCAATTGTCAGTTAAATTCGCGCAGTGCCAAGTTGCAAAAAGTGGCCTGGATGTAAAGCAGGAAAATCCTCCGGTGGTAAAGTGGTTAAGGTAAGGTAGGTGTGTATATTCGAGGAACCAGTTTCCTCACTAAAAGAGTATTAGGCTTGTCTCCCATTGTATAAAAGCTATGATGTGCCCACTGAAAACTCTTTTCTGCCTGAGTAGTGATACTCCGGTTCAGAGCCATCCGTGTCATGTACATTTTATGTCTGACGTCCACCTGAGGAGATTCACCCTGTTCTTTTAAGAGAGATTGAATATCCACCTCCTGTTGCCTAATAGTGCTCTCACGATTCTGTTTGAGCCTTCCTGTTAACTGTATAAGTTTCCCCCGGATAGTCGCCTTATGAGCTGCCCAATTATGGGAGTATCCGAGGGCAAATTTTCCCGGAAAACTTGCATAATTCCGACTCAATTTCTTTAAATATCATCGGATCATTTTGCAAGGATGTGTTAAGACTCCATTGCGAAGGTCGGGGCTTTGTCCATAGATCCGATCAGGATAGTTTGACTGGAGAATGATCTGACCAGAGAACCATTATAATTTTCACTGATATCATGTAGGACAGCATCGATGTCTGTATGAGGATATGATCTATCCATGAGTATGTGCCATGGACATGTGAGAAATGTGTGTAATCTCTGGTGGAGGGTTTACCTTTCAGCCACTCATCTACGAGATCATAAAGGTGTAACAGGTGTGCTATTTTACAACTATTTCTAGGTATGTTTTTAAGAACTGATCTGTAGGGATCAGAATTATCCAAGATCTGGTCAAAGGGAATATTGCTATCACCCCCTAAGATCATCTTCCTTTTTGCCTTGGGCAACAGAAGTGCCAACATTTTAGTAAAAAACTCAACTTGTCAAGAGCTAGGGGCATAGTATGAAATTAGAGTAACCAGTTGGTTATTAATTAGACCCACTGCCATTATATATCTGCCTTCTTTATCTTTTAATTTAGAGGTAGGGGTAAAGGAGACCCTTCGCGAGAAACAGATTGCAACCCCCCCGCTTTTTCTCAGGATTTATATAGTGCCAACAGTTTGTGCAGCACTTTACAATATGATGGAAAACAATACAGTTACAATACAATTCAATACAGGAGGAAATGAATGGCCTTGCTAGTTAGAGCTTACAATCTAGAAATAAATTAATGCAACACTGGATGGAGACGTACTTAGTAGAGTATACCTTAAACATCACGGATGGGCAGAACACACTCCTCTGAATATCATGCTACCCCCAACTCCAGGAGCCACGGACTTAACACCCGAACCAACCCTCTCTTTGGGACAAAGTAGAAATTCAGAGCACGTGGACCAAATAAAATAGAAAAATTAGTAGAAGAAGAGAGGTAAGGAAGTACAAGAACATAACATATGGCCATAGGCCTAGTGCAATAGATGTATAGTGTAACCAAAAAATACATACACCAATGGGTCAAAACCCACCCTAGGAACCAAGCCCAGGGTATTAAATGTGAGGTTGCCTTCATCGCATACAATAGAGGCAAGGTCACAAGAGTGGCACGTGTGTCCACCCCAGCTTAAAGTGATTGTAAAGTCTTGTTTTTTTTTTTAAATAACAAACATGGTATACTTACCTGCTCTGTGTAGTGGTTTTGCACAGGGCAGCCTGGATCCTCCTCTTCTCATGTCCCTTTTTGCTGCTCCTAGTCCCTCCCTCCTGTTGAGTGCATTCACACATAGAGCTGTGGTTCAGCCCTGCCCCCTCTCTCTCCTGACTAGCTAACTTACTTTGATTGACAGCTGCAGGAGCCAATGGTGCTGCAGCTGTGTCTCAGCCATTTAGAAGGGAGAGTCCTGGATGGCCAAGGGACTCGTGGATATGGATATGGGGCTCAGGCAAGTATTAGGGGGTGCTGGGGTGGCTGCTACACTCAGAAGGATTTTTATCTTAATGCATAGAATGCATTAAGATAAAAAAACTTCTGACTTTACAACTCCTTTAAGTCCACTGACTAAAAAAAAAAAAAAACGGAACAGAAGGTTAGGCAAATGGCAATAAACAGTGACAAACATGTTACAGATTAACAGCATAGGCACATCAGGTGTATTATTCTGCCAAACATCATACCCAAAAATGTATTTTGGCCGAAATCAGATTCTGGGCATCTGATCAGTTCCATGCTCATAATAAGGGTAGCGAAGTGGCTTTATCACCACGCAACTTATAACCAAAGTCTGCTGTCATTTTGCTAGAATAAAACGAAAACTGTCATAACTTAACCTAGTGCGTTTTGAAGAGAAAAAATAAAAACAATGGGAAAGAACAACCTCTAAAGTGGTCAAAACCACTACCATCCACAGTGGGAAATGGTATCCGGAAGAAGCAAAACATTTCCTTCCCCGGGTTGGGGAGCAACCTTGCGCATCTGGAAACCCCACATGCGCACATTATAGTGGCGAGAGTGGTGGATTACTTTCACTGGACAGGGTGTCTTCCCAATTTTCATTACAAGGCCACCAGGATTTCACTTATTTAAAGAGAACCACAAGCATGTTATAAGGTGAGCAGTCATCTTATGCTTTTTAGTGGTGAAACCATTTCACGTACATGGCGCATTTTGTGGTGAAGTCTTATGTGAAGATTGTCTACAGTTTTTCACCCTTTTTTTTGTTTCTTGGGACTTTTATGGACTATTCTCATATGATTGCACATATACAAGCATGAACTGATCATTTTTGTTTGTTAGAATTATTGTTTGAGTGATTGAGTGCACTTGATAGGTGGTTGCAACAGTTCGTAACATATTTATATTTCACGTATTCTATTTAGGAGCGCATGAGTTTATTGCCTTTATATTTCATGATGTGTTCGTGATGTTCGTGATTCGTGATGTTATTGTTTGCTTCTATGAAATGCCAGGCTACACGTGAGATACATTCAAAATCATGGATATTGGTATAGTGGCCGTTAATCCTAGAATTCATGGCTAATCTAACCAACATATTTTAATACACATGGACATTTGAGAAGGTAGATGACTGTTCTATTTTAATTGCTGCTTAATGCATGAACATACCTCCAGAGATCTTGATCTGTTCTGCAGATATACTCACCTTCTGATTCAGTGCCCTTCACAAACAGCTAAACTCTCCAAAAAGATTTGAAAGTTTAATCCAGTTCAGTTATACTTCTCAGAGTACATTACAAAGCATGTTTTTTCCAATCTCTTGAAGTGTAAAAAGACAATGGGGTTTATTTACTAAAAGGGGAAAGGGCAAAATTTGATTTCAGCTCTGCAAAGAAACCAATCAGATTTCAGTTTTTTTTTTTTTTGTCAAAGCTTGCATGAACAAGCTGAAGTTAGAAGCTGATTGGCTACCATGCAGAGCTGCACCAGATTTTGCACTCTCCAGTTTTAGTAAATCAAACCCAATAATCCTTCCAGGCTAGTGTCCGCTATGAAGACTAGAAATTAAGTAAGGGAACACAGAAAAAAAAGGGATGGACTAACAAGTACTGTACCATATATCACTAAAAAGGAGGGGATAATAGAATGAACATACCAAATGCAATATAAGCAAGTTGCTATGGCACTAATCTTTCATTAGATGTCGGGATTTTTGAATTTTATCAAAAAGTTTGAGTATGGCTGAAGATAACAGCACCACATCCCTTAATGAGTTGAGAAAAACATGCCAAATAGGGTGAGACTTTAGAGGTGCTGAAAACCCCCTTCTCAGAATGAAAGTCAATACATAATTAAAGGTAAAAATATTTATTACAAAAATGTAAGAAGAAAAAGTCATAAAGGACATAGTGATGAAGGACATATTAGGGGTCTAGCCCCTTAAAAGCATAAGTGATAGTTTCTACATATAGTGATGAAATCATAACCAACACCCCTGAAGGTAGTCTCCTTCCTGCATGTAATATCATATATATAGTAAATAGTGATGATGGACAAGATCCAAATTCAAAATAGGTTACAGTAGGGAATGATAACGCCTCCCGTACCAACACGTTTTGCCTGTATTGGTTTCTGCAAAGGGTTCCTTGGACATAACAGATTAAAATTTTTGAATTTTTTGCGCACATTTTTCCTGAATATCCTTGACGATATAGATTACTGCACATTGATGTGACTGTTGCAAGTGGTTGTTCATTGGTCTTCCTGGCATTATCTAATGCAGGAGGAAGGAGATCTTTAGAAGAAGGATAGTGCTGAAATGGACTAAATGCTTGGTGCACGCTATACATTTGATTGCACAACACTTAGAGCAAATCCCTCCCTAATAGTTTTAAGAGGTATTTGCATTGTTGCTGGGGTTTGTTACAAAACCCAATGCATTTTTTTGGGGTTTCTTATGAATTAGATATAGTATGGCAACCTTTTAAACAGAGCATCTATAGCTTCTGGACTGCCATAGCTCTGATCTAACGACTCCTAAATTACATGAAATCCTACAGCTGGGTTGCCAATGTCAACAGCTCTTTTATCTACACTGCCTGGCCAAAAAAGAAATCGCCACCAAAAAAAAGATCACACACGCTGGACCGCATATAACTTTGATTAGGGCGCGCATTCGCTGTGGCATTGTTTCGATAAGCTTCTGCAATGTCACAAGTTTTATTTCCATCCGATGTTGCATTCATTTTTCACCAAGATCTTGTATTGATGATGGGAGAGTCGGACCACTGCGCACAGCCTTCTCCAGCACATCCCAAAGATTCTCAATTGGGTTAAGTTCTGGACTCTGTGGTGGCCAATCCATGTGTGAAAATCTCATGCTCAAGGGTGTAGGAACCCACACCAATCTGAGGGGGACAGCATTTTTACTCGCCAGGTATATGCTTTTTCAGTAAACTGCGAGAGAGAGAGTGTGTGTGTGTGTGTGTGTGCGTGCGTGCGTGTGCGTGTGCATGAAAAATCTCACAACAAACAAATATGCAAAAGGAACAGTTCTTTATTTATCAGGTCAAAACAATTGCAACTGTGCTGTGCCCCCTTCAATGCAATGAACAATGTGATGTGCCCCCTTCAATGCAATAAACACTGTGCTGTGCCCCCTTCAATGCAATAAACACTGTGCTGTGCCCCCTTCAATGCAATAAACACTGTTCTGTGCCCCCTTCAATGCAATGAACACTGTGCTGTGCCCCCACAATGCAGAGTTCAGCGTGCGTGCCCCCTTCAATGCAATGAACACTGTTCCGTGCCCCCATCAATGCAGAGTTCAGCGTGCGAGCCCCTTTCAATGCAGAGCGCCACAGCATTGTCCCCAATCACTGCAGAGCACCACAGCATTGTCCCCAATCACTGCAGAGCACCACAGCATTGTCCCCAATCACTGCAGAGTGCCCACAGCATTGTACCCCAATGATTGAAGAGTGCCACAGCATTGTACCCCAATGATTGCAGAGTGCCACAGCATTGTACCCCAATGATTGCAGAGTGCCCACAGCATTGTACCCCAATGATTGCAGAGTGCCACAGCATTGTACCCCAGTGATTGCAGAGTGCCCACAGCATTGTACCTCAATGATTGCAGAGTGCCCACAGCATTGTACCCCAATGATTGCAGAGTGCCCACAGCATTGTACCCCAATGATTGCAGAGTGCCACAGCATTGTACCCCAATGATTGCAGAGTGCCACAGCATTGTACCCCAATGATTGCAGTCAGAGTGCCACAGCACTGTCCCCCAATCAATGCAGAGACCAGCGTGCGTGCCCCCTTCAACCCAATGCACTTACCTGGCGGCGGTGGCTCAGCTATCGGCGGCGGCGGGAAGGTGAGCGGCTTCTCCCTCGTCCTCTTCTGCGGCGGGAACCGGCAGGCGGCCTCTCCTCTTCTCTGCGGTGGGAACCGACGGGAAGGTGAGCGGCAGTGAGTGGCGGTGAGCGGCGGTGACGGTGAGTGACTGACGCACGCACCGGCACCGCCCCCATTGCGACATCAGCGATCGGATGTCCTGGATGATGATTGGTCCAGGCTGGAGACTGGACCAATCACAGCCAGGACATCACGAAGGTGGGGGTGGGCAAGCGCTCTTTCCAAGTACTAAACTGGGGGGGATTTCACCATACCTGTCCCCCCCGCATTATTTCCTGGGGGGGATGTGTCCCCCCCGTCCCCCCCCGGTTCCTACGCCCATGCTCATGCTCCCTGAACCACTCTTTCACAATTTGAGCCCCATGAATCCTGGCATTTTCATCTTAGATTATGTTAGTGCCATCAGGGAAGAAAAAAATTAATTGATGGAAAAACCTGGTCATTCAGTATATTTAGGTATTCAGCTGACCTCATTCTTTGGGCACATGTAGTAAATATCCAATAGGATAGTTGCTGCATGCTTAGTTTAGTAAGTTGCTTAGTTAAATCCAGGTGGAGACTTTTTTTTTTTTTTGGCCAGGCAGTGTATTTTATCAACATTATCAAACACTATTTTATCAACATGCCAAATTCTTCACCAAGCAATATATTCAAGTCACTGATGAAAGCCTTTTGGATAGACTTTCACCTTCTGTAGTTCTGAGGCCAGCCATCAATCTTCATAAGCCCATTGTTTGTAAGTTGATAGTGTACCACAAATCTGCAAAGTCTGACATGTCAGAACTTCGTGGCTTATAGTAATATGGAGAAATGAGAGCACGGAATGTATATGCAGTTTGTAAGGGGAGTCACTTTGGTTTGGGGGCCCGTGGAACCCAGCTTACCTTAGAGAAGTTGGGAATCCCTGCGTCAGAAATTTCGAAATTTATTTTTGTTTAATTCTGGACTATTATGTATGTTTTATGTTTTTATATATGTTTTTGTATATTTGTGATTTTATGGTGTGGTTTTTGTTAATGGATGGCTGGTTTGAGGTCCTGGACCCCTACCCCTGTGTATGATTTAGGCTCATCCTTTGCAACCTATGGTTTGGATCAGCCTTTCAAATCTGATGCTATTTTAAAATAATTTTTGCTCATTGGTGATTATGAGTCCGCAGGCCTGTCCATCACTAACATTTCACGCAATATGGAGAATTTTATATTTTTGATTAATATGGCCATAGATGTGCAATATTGTTATCATGCATCATATATACCTACATATGTCTAGCAGTTACTGTCATAGATGTTATTTTGACATATAGATAGATGACATATGTTGTTGCTGCTATATGGTTTAATTGTAAGCAGTTTTTATCCCTGCAAGTTCAACTGATTCATGTTTTAAGATAGTTTTTTTTATCCTGGATTCACCGGGGCAACGGGGTGACTTCCTGAAGTGATGTTTCTCCATTGTTCCGGCTTAATTAATTGCCGCCCAGTGGGCAGTTCTATGTGAGCCATAGTTCTTTTTATGCGGCCATGTCCCTCTCCCTTGTCAATCACTGAAGAATTCCCGCCTATAGGGACGCAACATTTGCGAAGGGGGAGGGGCCGGTGACATCACCCGCCATCCATCAAGGCCAGCGTTTCTGTATCGCTCTGCACTGCGCACTATGTGATAGGGCCTGTTCATGTAATTTTATGAATATTGAGAAGCAATAAAGGTCTTTCTAAATGGTATAAGCACTATGTCTGGACCTCTATCTTTCATGAATGTATGGACTCGTTGTTGGTGAATGGAAACCTTTCTGTCTGAGGAGGAGGTCTGGTGGCTCCATATGATCCATTGTCATCTTATCTGTGATCTCTGTGGTTAGAGTGAGAGTTTTATGCTGTATTAGCCTGTCTGGTGACACAGGGGCTAATCCTAAGGTGAGCAGCTAGTGTGACTGGGTGACGGAATAGCACGAAGTGGAGCACAGTTTTTATATATGTGCTTGAATCACCTTATCAACACCTTGGTACATTTCTTCCACTCTTTATTATTAATATTATATGTGTTAGCGCTGCACTATTTGTATATGTATATGTTGTATTGGGATTTTGGTTTATTGACCCTAAGTGCATAGCAGCTTTCTTGTGTTTTACATCCAGGTGCGCTGATTTTATTTATCTTTACAGTAATCCAAGACAGGGTCGGATCCAGAAGTGGGTAGTCTGCCGAAGCCGGGTCGTCTGCAAAAGCCAGGTCATCAGCCGATGCCGGGTCAAGAGCCAGGAGAGTCATCAGCTGATGCCAGGTCATGTACGGAGGAACACATAGAACAAAAGACTGCTAGCAAAGATGCACCATGGAGCATAAACACAAGGGCAATGATAGCAACCCAGCAGGTGATAGATACTGTATAGTCAGGTGTGTGACATTATCAATGTGCGACGCCCAAGCAGCAGAAAGTGATGATGCAATCAGAGTCTATAAGAGGCAGCAGTCTGCACATGAATGAGAACCGGAACCACAGAACCTTCGAGCAAGTGTCTCCATTTTTTGAGAGCCAGGATAATGGCCAAGAGCTTTCTGTCTCCAATCTGGTAATTGCATTCAGCTGGAGACAGCTTCTTGGAGTAGAACCCACAAGGAAGTAAGGGTCATTCAGGTGTCTGACGCTGAGACAGGAGGGCGCCTACTATGAATAGGGATGATCGAACAGTTCGGGTCGACCATCGGTTCGACCCGAACATTGGGTGTTCAAAATTCGGCCGAATTCCGAACTTTTTGCGGTAAAAGTTCAGAATTCGGCCACAAGAACTGCCCAAAATGCACTGGGACAGGAACTGGGCTTTAAAAGCCCGTGATTGGCCCAGAAACGTCAGCAAAAGCCAATGAGGTGGCAGGAGTCTGCTAGGAACGTGATTGGAGTGACTACGGGGACCAGAGGCCAATCAGGAGTGAATACGCCCCACAGTATATAAGATAGCCCCGCCTAACCCCTAGCACAGTGATACAGAGTCTGTTGAAGAGAGTGGAAGCATTTCTCTTACTCCTGCTTTGCTACACTACATTTTCTGCATAGACCAGTGCTTCTAAAGCTCCATATAGCAGAATTGCATTCAGCTTACAGCCAGTCAGTGTAGTTAGAAATGCAGCGATTGTGCTGTTTTTTTGAGTTAGAAAAAAAAAAAGAAATTTAAAGGGACAGTGTCAGTCTTCTGCTGTATGGAGCTGTTCTTTTAGTGTGAGGAAAGGGATATCTAGTGTAGTTAGGGAACTTTGTACCACAGTAGTTAGATTTAATAATCTAGTTTCTGTAGGGAAAGTGAAAGTGTGAGGGTTCTGTGTAGTGAGCACGTTGCACTGCTGATATATCTACAGCAGGTATACGTGCTTGCTAGTCAGCAACATACATTGCCTCAGTGACAACTTAACGCCTGTTCTTGAAAGCGTTAGGTCC
Source organism: Pelophylax lessonae (assembly GCF_965119305.1). Classification (NCBI taxonomy): domain Eukaryota; kingdom Metazoa; phylum Chordata; class Amphibia; order Anura; family Ranidae; genus Pelophylax; species Pelophylax lessonae. Next base: position 110,117,515 of record NC_138779.1, on the reverse strand, counting down.
ACTGTGCAAAAGGCTTTGCAACTGTGCGTGACACGCATCTGCTGTGCTGTATTCAGCGACAACTGTGGGTCGCATAGCAGTGTGCGTTTTTCACCGCACAGAGTTGCCAACGCCTCAGTGACAACTTAACGCCTGTTCTTGAAAGCGTTAGGTCCACAGTGCAAAAGGCTTTGCAACTGTGCGTGACACGCATCTGCTGTGCTGTATTCAGCGACAACTGTGGGTCGCATAGCAGTGTGCGTTTTTCACCGCACAGAGTTGCCAACGCCTCAGTGACAACTTAACGCCTGTTCTTGAAAGCGTTAGGTCCACTGTGCAAAAGGCTTTGCTACTGTGCGTGACACGCATCTGCTGTGCTGTATTCAGCGACAACTGTGGGTCGCATAGCAGTGTGCGTTTTTCACCGCACAGAGTTGCCAACGCCTCAGTGACAAATATGCCAGGTAGACCAAGAAAAGGCATACGTGGCCCTGCTGCGGAAAGGGGCACAGCTTCTAGGGTGTCTAGAGGCAGGGGTGGACGTGGTGGTCAGTCCTCAGCCAGGCCACCATTTGGATTGTTCTCCGGCAGTGGCCAAGCTATACGTCCACAGTATGTACAGGAGGTGTTGAACTATATTACCAAACCCTCATCATCGGCATCATCTGCAACTACAGTGACCCAGGCAGAGAAAAGTGGTCAGTCTTCTGCAGTTGGCAGAACAAATAGAGATGAGTCCATGTCCACCTCACGTCCTCCCTTAGACCCAACTTCAGAGGAATGGCAGAGGAGTCAGCTGAGCTGTTTGACCACAGTGTCGGCCATCTACTCCAGCCTGATGCTCAGTCCTTTATGGAGTCTGATGTTGGGTCTGAGGTTGAGGAGGAGGCAGAGCAAGCAAGAGGGGAGAGCAGACGGCCAGCTCCATCTAAGGCCGCACCTGTTGTCTCCCGGGCCACGCCTGATGCTCAGTCCTTTATGGAGTCTGATGTTGGGTCTGAGGTTGAGGAAGAGGCAGAGCAAGCAAGAGGGGAGAGCAGATGGCCCGCTCCATCTAAGGCCGCACCTGTTGTCTCCCGGGCCACTATACACACCTCTTCTTGCTGGGCCTTTCTTGAGACATCCCATGCAGACCGAACAGTTGCGATCTGCAAGATTTGTCAGAAGGGTATAAAACGTGACAAAAATGTCAACCACCTGGGTACAAGCTGCCTAAACAGTCATTTGACAACCCACCACTTGGCCCGTTGGCAGGAGCATTTGAAGAACCCACAAAAGGGCCAAAGATCGGTCAGTCGGCCTCCTAGTCCTCCTCGCGCTCCTCCTCATTGCTCCTCCTGCACATCAGTCTGTCCCTGCTATAGTCACTCATCACCTGTTGGCAGCCTCCACTGACAGGGATGATGATATCGCAGGCAGTGTTGCATCCACCTCCAGCACACCACCAGCTGTAACATCTAGACGCCAAATTTCGATTCCCCACATGCTGTAAAAAAAAATGTATACTCCCCGCCACCCACATGCCCAGCGTCTAAACAGTAGTTTGGCAAAACTACTGGCTCTGCAACTGTTACCATTTTACCCGGTAGAGTCTGCTCCCTTCCGTGACTTTGCAAAATGTGCAGTTCCACAGTGGCAGGTGCCAAGTCGGCATTACTTTGACCGTAAGGCCCTGCCATCCCTATACCAACATGTGGAAGGCAATGTAGTGTCGTCCCTGGCCAAGTCAGTCAGCCGTAAGATACACCTGATGGCTGACACTTGGTCAAGCAAACATGGGCAGGGACGGTACCTTTCTGTCACTGCTCATTGGGTGACACTGCTTGCCAGCGGAAGGGATTGTAGCCAGAGCTCGGTGCTGCAGCCAGTGTTGCCCCCACGTCTGCAAACAGCTGGTGGTGTCGCTGATCCGGGTAGATCGATCACTTCTACCCCCTCCTGCTCCTCCTCCTCATCCTCCTCCATGCCCTCCTCTGCAGAATGGTCCTTTGAATATGATGAGGTACCACGTAAGCGTTCAAAGGGCTATTCTATGTCTCAGGCCAAAAGGTGTCACGCAGTGCTGCAGCTTGTGTGTCTAGGGGACAGGCAGCACACTGCCCCTGAGATTCTTGGGGCTCTGCAGGCACAGGCCCAGAGGTGGTTGACACCACGCCAGCTGCAGCCAGGAATGGTGCTTACCGATAATGGGTCAAACCTCCTGGCCGCCCTTCGGCAGGGAAAGTTGACCCATGTGCCATGCCTGGCGCATGTCCTGAATCTCGTGGTACAGCGGTTTTTGAACTCGTACCCGGGAATGCAGGATGTGCTAAGGATGGCAAGAAGGGTGTGCAGTCACTGCAGGCGGTCGTACAGTGCCACTGCACGTTTGGCCGAAGTGCAGCACGAGTTTCACCTGCCGGTACACCGCCTCGTCTGTGACATGCCCACCCGCTGGAACTCCACCTTGGCTATGCTGCAGCGCCTGTACATGCAGCAGAGGGCCCTCAATGAATATCTCTGCGAGTACGGCACCAGCACTGGCTCAGCGCGCCTGGGCTTCTTTTCGCCACAGCAGTGGCTTTTGATTAAGGATGCATGCGCTGTCCTCTCGCCATTTGAGGAGGCCACAAGGGTGGTCAGCCGGGACAGCTCATGCATCAGTGACACCCTACCGGTACTGTTTTTGTTGGAGCACACTCTGCGTGGCATTATGGACAGGGCACTGGAGGCAGAGCAGCAGGAGGAAGAGGAGGACTTCCTTGCCTCTCAAGGCCCCCTTTATCCTGAGAATCCTGACCCCATTATGCCTAGCTCCCAGAGGCCCGAGCAGTATCCAGGGGTGGAAGAGGAGGAGGACAATTCTTCGGGAACTTTTGCAGGCTTTGAGGAGGAGGAGGAAGACATGCGGCAATCTGCAAGGCCTAGTTTGACTCCCTCGGGACCAGTGTTAATTTCGTCGACTAAAACGTTTTCGTCGACTAAATTAACACAATTTTAGTTGACTAAAATACGACTAAAACTAAAACAATTCAGATGACTAAAATAGGACTAAAACTAAAATGGCATTTTAGTCTTAAGACTAAAATAGGACTAAAACTAAAATGGCATTTTAGTCAAAAGACTATAACTAAAACGAAATCGAAATTTGCTGCCAAAATTAACACTGGTGCATGCTCAAAGCTTACGTCAGGGCACAAAGTGACACAGAGGGCTTTTCATGTGACAAAGCCGATCCACTGGCATACTGGGTCTTAAGATTAGACCACTGGCCAGAACTGGCCCAGTATGCCATGGAGTTGTTGGCCTGCCCTGCTTCCAGTGTCCTATCGGAACGGGCATTCAGCGCAGCAGGAGGATTCGTCACAGACCATCGAACGAGACTCTCCACCGACTCAGTCGACCGTTTGACATTCATTAAAATGAATCAGTCGTGGATATCAAGCTTTGATGCACCTGATGCAGACCTTGTAGACTAGTCTATCGTTGCAATGTGGCTGCTGAGCCTCAGTTTAAGCCTGGACCATGGTGCCACCCTCAAACCCTCCTCTCATTCAGTTTAGGTTCACAGAACCTCATTTTAGTTACAACAAAAATACCATGTTTCACAGGTGCACACCTTTATAATTTTTGGGCCTCCTTCAACACCAGCTCTTTGGGCTTACGGTGGGGAGGCTACGCCAAACAAAAAATACCATGTTTGCGCACCTGTTCCACAGGTGCACACCTTTATAACTTTTTGGCCTCCTTCAACACCAGCTCTTTGGGGTTACGGTGGGGAGGCTCCACCAACACCAAAAATACCATGTTTGCGCACCTGTTCCACAGGTGCACACCTTCATAATTTTTACGCCTTCTTCAACACCAGCTCTTTGGGCTTACAGTGGTATGGCTCCGCCAACACCCAAACAACAATTTTTGCGCACCTGTTTACAGATGCATATCATTGCAATTTTTTTCCTTACAAAGGCAATTATTGCCTTCACGAACAGCACTTTCATAGGGTTATGGTGTCAAGGCATCGTCGGCACCACCAAAGGCCCAATTTTTAAGCATCCTTTACTTCTATTCAAAGTCAAGAGACAACAGTATTCATCCAAAACATCTCTAATCTTGTTCACTCTGCACTACATTGTGGCCCCTACCCCTAACCCTAACCCTCAATGTATCCGTGCATATATGTCTGTTTCTTGTGAGAATTCAAGTTAAAGTACACCAAACACCAATAAAGTGCATCTACATACATCTTTTGACTTCTTGAAAACATTTGGTAATAATAGCCCCATTGTGAAAATACACCCGTTAATTATATCTACATTTAAAGAGACAGCACCTTTTTCCAAAAAAAACTCTAATCTTGTTCCCAGTGCACTGCATTATGTCCCCATCATACACATTGGCTGTGCAGTTTATTAGGAGCAAAAGAAAGGCGCGGTTAAGCAAAAAAGTCATTTTTGAAGGTTTGGCATGCTATAATTCTGGTTCTGGACATGCTACAGAGCTGAAACTTCACAGGTACACCTTTTAGACCCCCAGACACTAAATCCAAAGAAATCTCATTTTTTTTCCCCAATAATTTTTTAAATAATTGTCTCTCTATCAAAAACGACAATTTTTAAGAACTTTTTTTGTGTGATTAATAGTCCCTGGGGCATGACCCAGAACCCTAGGCACTTTTTAGGGGCATTTATTGGGGTTTAGGGCTTCAAAGTTGTGTTTTTTGATTCCCGAAGTTCGGGTCCCATTGATATCAATGGGGTTTTGGAATCCGAACCGAACTTTCGGGAAATTCGGGTGTTCTGATCGAACCAAACTTTTCAAAAGTTTGATCATCCCTAACTATGAACTCAGATGCATCCTCCTCTAGGACAAAGGGCAAAAAAGGATTGGGATGAGACAGAATGGGAGGCGAAGCAAAAGGAGACTTGAGGGCCTCTAAAGCTTGCATGGCAGTAGGTGTCCTTCTTGGTCAGATCTGAGATTGGTTTGGTCAAAGAAGAAAAGTTCCTGATAAATTTCCGATAATAGTTCGCAAACCCAAGGAAAACCTGAATGGAACAGGGACCACTGGTGTGAGGCCATTGTAGAACAGCCGAAACCTTCTGAGGGTCCCTGGAGAACCCCTCAGCTGAAATAATGTAGTCCAAGTAGGCAACCTGAGACAGGTGGAATTCACATTTCTCAAGCTTACAGAAAAGCCCATTCTCACATAACTGTTGCAGCACCTGTCTGACATCCAGGTAGTGTGATTCATTGGAGTCTGAGTAAATCAAGATTTTGTCCAAATAGACCACCACACATTGCTTCAACATATCAGGAAAGGCATCGTTGATGAACTCCTGGAAGACAGCAGGAACACTGCACAAGCCAAAAGGCATCACCGGAGATTCATAATGACCGGTTCTGTAATTAAACGCGGTCTTCCACTCGTCGTCCTCCTAGATCCTTATGAGGTTATACACAGCCCTTAAGTCAAGCTTGGTAAAGACCGTTGCTCCCTTGAAGCGATCAAACAATTCAGTAATCAGGGGAATTGGGTATGCGTTCTTGACCGTGATGCGATCGAGGCCCCTATAATCAATGCAAGGTCTCAACTCGCCCCCCTTTTTCTTTAGGAAGAAAAAAAACGTCACCCGCTGGAGAAGTGGACTCGCAAATGTGTCCCCAAGCAAGCGCACCCACAACATACTCCTCTATGGCCTTATTCTCCGCAACTGAGAGAGGGTGAACCCTGCCACAAGGGGGAATGGCACCAGTCTATGTCACAATCATACGGATGATAGGGAGGAAGAGTACCAGTGGGCACCTTGTCAAACACATCCTGATACTCACATTATTCAGTAGGCAACAATGAGTCAGAGTAGGTATAAAGTACATTAACAGGCCTATGAATACAAACAGCGCCACACAGGGGTTTGCCATCAATCGCCTCGATAACTAGTGGAGAAACATGAGGCTGCAAGGGTATGCAATTCGCTGCAGTAAACGTACTGTCAATAAAGTAAGCACCAGCCATGGTGTTAACTAACGCCTGAGTAACCACTGAGCCCACTGCCCAGGAGAGGACAACTGTGATTAGCCTTTTATCTTTACGGGAAACCGGGGATGAAGAAATTCCACCTAAGATCTGCCCCCGACAGGACCTTAGGTGCAAGGCATTTCCCGGATGGGTAGGACAAGATTTCAGGAAATGCCCACCAAGGCCACAATACAGGCCCTCCCTCTTTCTAAAGGCCCGCTCAGCCTTGGAAAGGCGAGTAATCCCCAGCTGCATGAGTTCACAGCCAGACGTACTAACCCCAGGAGGTGTGGGAGGTAAGGGAGGAATGAGCTGAAAAGAAAACGTGGGAGCCAATCTGATGGAAAGCCTCCACAGGCGCTCCTTAAACTATGGTCTCTTCCTGAGCCTGGTATTGATCAAAATCAGGAAGGAAATGAGAGCCTCAAGCTTGTCAGGGAGATACTTGGCCGCAATCTCATCCTTCAATGAATTGGAGAGAATGAGAGGAGAAAGCAACCAGAGCCTCATTATTCCAGCCCATCTCTGCTGCCAGAGTACAACATTTTATGGCATACTCAGCAACGGTTCATATACCCTGTTGAATGGACAGGAGCAGCTTAGCAACAGAGGCAGAGCGAGCAGGCACATTGGATACCCTACGAAAGAAGGCAATAAAACTCGGGTACTTGAGAATCATGGGATTATCATTCTCCCATAAGGGATTCGCCCTGGCCAAGGCCTTGTCTGGGAGCAATGAGATTAGGAAGCCCACCTGGGACCTGTCAGAGGGAAATGCCCGAGGAACCATCTCAAAATAAATGCCCACTTGGTTTAGGAAGCCATGACACTGACTCGATTCACCCCCATAGGGCTGCGAGAGGGGGGCTGAACCGTCCATCTCTCTGGTAACAGCGACTTCAGCTGCAGGAGCAACAACAGGAGCAGCAGCGGGTGCAACAATAGGAGGAAGCACTGGCCTATCAGAACCAGGAGCAAGGTGTGCTGTGCATGCAAGCAACCAACGTCTACAATGCCTGAGCGAACAGACCCAAAAGGTGATCTTGTTGATCGAGCCTGGTAACCAGCATGGGAAGCGTAGGAGCACCTGCAGCGTCAGGATTCATGGCCCTTGTGTACTGTCAGGGTGGCAGGAAACCAGACCACACAAGAATGCAGGTAAAATAAGCTGAGGAAGACACGTGATCCCTGTGTCGTCATGCGTAGGGGAGGGTAAAGGACGGACGGAGCGATACACTATTGTCTAGGTGAGGCTGTCAACTATCGGCGCACGCTGTGGAGACCGTCGGCGCTGTGCAGTCTCTCCCACTATACCACCACGATTTCCACCATTTACTTGATGCTATTGTCCAAGTGCATGTTACACCTACAAATGTAAGTGAGATTTATCCACCTTTATTTAATAAAAGCTTTTTGTTTAAGGATTTCATACACTATTGCAAGCAGTGGCGGCTGGTGCTCAAAATTTTTGGGGGGGGCGCAAAAAGAAAAATGTAATAGGTATTGCTTTGCGCCAAAAAACGCAGTAAAAAAATTGCGTGACTTTGAAGCTGTGCCCCCTTCAATGCAATGAACACTATGCTGTGCCCCCTTCAATGCAATTAACACTGTGCTGTGCCCCCTTCAATGCAATGAACACTGTGCTGTGCCCCCTTCAATGCAATAAACACTGTGCTGTGCCCCCTTCAATGCAATGAACACTGTGCTGTGCCCCCTTCAATGCAATGAACACTGTGCTGTGCCCCCTTCAATGCAATGAACACTGTGCTGTGCCCCCTTCAATGCAATAAACACTGTGCTGTGCCCCTTTCAATGCAATAAACACTGTGCTGTGCCCCCTTCAATGCAATGAACACTGTGCTGTGCCCCCTTCAATGCAATGAACACTGTGCTGTGCCCCCTTCAATGCAATGAACACTGTGCTGTGCCCCCTTCAATGCAATAAACACTGTGCTGTGCCCCCTTCAATGCAATAAACACTGTGGTGTGCCCCCTTCAATGCAATGAACACTGTGCTGTGCCCCCTTCAATGCAATAAACACTGTGCTGTGCCCCCTTCAATGCAATGAACACTGTGCTGTGCCCCCTTCAATGCAATGAACACTGTGCTGTGCCCCCTTCAATGCAATGAACACTGTGCTGTGCCCCCTTCAATGCAATAAACACTGTGCTGTGCCCCCTTCAATGCAATGAACACTGTGCTGTGCCCCCACAATGCAGAGTTCAGCGTGCATGCCCCTTTCAATGCAGAGCGCCACAGCATTGTCCCCAATCACTGCAGAGCGCCACAGCATTGTCCCCCAATGATTGCAGAGTGCCCACAGCATTGTCCCCAATGATTGCAGAGTGCCCACAGCATTGTCCCCCAATGATTGCAGAGTGCCACAGCATTGTACCCCAATGATTGCAGAGTGCCCACAGCATTGTACCCCAATGATTGTGGAGTGCCACAGAATTGTACCCCAATGATTGCAGAGTGCCACAGAATTGTACCCCAATGATTGCAGAGTGCCCACAGCATTGTACACCAATGATTGCAGAGTGCCACAGAATTGTACCCCAATGATTGCAGAGTGCCCACAGCATTGTAACCCAATGATTGCGGAGTGCCACAGCATTGTACCCCAATGATTGCAGAGTGCCCACAGCATTGTACCCCAATGATTGCAGAGTGCCCACAGCATTGTACCCCAATGATTGCAGAGTGCCACAGAATTGTACCCCAATGATTGCAGAGTGACACAGCATTGTACCCCAATAAATGCAGAGTGCCCACAGCATTGTACCCCAATGATTGCAGAGTGCCCACAGCATTGTACCCCAATGATTGCAGAGTGCCACAGAATTGTACCCCAATGATTGCAGAGTGCCCACAGCATTGTAACCCAATGATTGCAGAGTGCCACAGAATTGTACCCCAATGATTGCAGAGTGCCACAGAATTGTACCCCAATGATTGCAGAGTGCCACAGCATTGTACCCCAATGATTGCAGAGTGCCCACAGCATTGTACCCCAATGATTGCAGAGTGCCACAGCATTGTACCCCAATAAATGCAGAGTGCCCACAGCATTGTACCCCAATGATTGCAGAGTGCCCACAGCATTGTACCCCAATGATTGCAGAGTGCCACAGCATTGTACCCCAATAAATGCAGAGTGCCCACAGCATTGTACCCCAATAAATGCAGAGTGCCCACAGCATTGTACCCCAATAAATGCAGAGTGCCCACAGCATTGTACCCCATTGATTGCAGAGTGCCCACAGCATTGTACCCCAATAAATGCAGAGTGCCCACAGCATTGTACCCCAATGATTGCAGAGTGCCCACAGCATTGTACCCCAATGATTGCAGAGTGCCCACAGCATTGTACCCCAATAAATGCAGAGTGCCCACAGCATTGTACCCCAATAAATGCAGAGTGCCCACAGCATTGTACCCCAATGATTGCAGAGTGCCCACAGCATTGTACCCCAATAAATGCAGAGTGCCACAGAATTGTACCCCAATAAATGCAGAGTGCCCACAGCATTGTACCCCAATAAATGCAGAGTGCCCACAGCATTGTACCCCAATAAATGCAGAGTGCCCACAGCATTGTCCCCCAATCAATGCAGAGACCAGCGTGCGTGCTCCCTTCAATTTAATGCACTTACCTGGTGGCGGCGGCGGCGGGTTCTTCCCTCCTCGATCCAGTCCGTCCTCTCTGCGGCGGCTGCGGCGGCGGGAAGGTGAGCGGCTTCCCCCTCGTCCTCCGAGCGGCGGTGACGGTGAGTGACTGACTCACGCACCGGCACCGCCCCCATTGTGACGTCAGGGATCGGATGTCCTGGATGATGATTCTTCCAGGCTGGAGACTGGACCAATCACAGCCAGGATATCAGAAAGTGGGGGTGTCCAATCGCAAAGACTTGCGCTCCGGTTACGCCCCCAGAAGGCTGCCGATCGGCGCCTCTTCTGGGACGTAACCCCACCCCCCCCCCCCCCTAGCCACCACTTCCATTACAGAGGCCGGCGAACCCAATTTTTTTTTTTTGTAAAACTTTATTTGTTCGCTTTGTCATTTTTTTTTTCTTTTTTTAGGGGTAGGGGGGGCGGCGCCCTGGCGCCCCCTATGCACGGGCCGCCACTGATTGCAAGTCTTTTTGTTTGCATATATACTGCATTGATTGACGCTGCAACTCCTGTGAATGAGAGGAGCCCTGAAGGATATGGATGGATGATCTTTTTGGGATAACAATCTGTGCGCTCTTTTTAAGGATTTGAGGTGAGCACCCATTCACAAGGGGGTGCACGGCTGGCTGTCCACTGTGACACTCTGGTCACTTCTCTCTGGGAGCACAGATCACTTTAGGATTACATTTTGGACTTTGTTTATTGGCTTTTTGCACTTTGCACACTGGACATTTATATCTAAATATTTTCTCTTTCCTATGAGTATTATATTATATTATATTTACCACTTTATTAGCACTATTGGCACTTTAATATTATGTCACATATAAATATTTTGGGTTTTTAATAATTTAAGCACAAATTAATTAATTTAATAATTTTTTATTTGCGCAACACTATATATTTATTTCAATTAAGAACACTATTAAGAGAAGTGGAGTGTCTGTGGCAAATAACTGATAGATTTAGAGCCTCAGGGTCACTCGCAGGACTTATTCCTTATAGGTAAAATAAGCAGTTTATTGGAGGGAGCAAGAAAAATTAATAATCGCACAGCAACAGTGAGGAAATGAGAGCAGGAACAAGCCGGGGTCAAGTCTAGGAGCTGGGAGTAATCTTAGCCGGGGGCAGATCCAGAAGTGGGTAGTCTGCAAATCCAGGTTGTCTGCCAAAGCCAGGTCATCTGCCAAAGCCAGGTCGTCAGCCGATTCCGGGTTGAGAGCCAGGATAGTCGTCAGCCGATACAGGGTCGAGAGCCAGGAGAGTCGTAGGCCAAGCCAGGTCATGCACAGAGCAGACAGCAGGAAGTGATGCTGCAATCAGAGTCTATAAGAGACAGCAGTCTGCACATGTCCAAGAAGGCTGCCAACAGGAAGGCAAGGTAAGACCTTGACAATAGGTTGCTTTAGACAGGTTGCTGTGGACAGGTTACTATGGATGGGTTGTTATGGAGGGTTGCTATGGACAGATTGTTATGAACAAAAATTGTGGTTTCCCCTGAGGTGGGACTTTTAAGGCAAAATACAAAATTTTTTTGTTGACAACAAGATATATATTAAAATGCTGAAATTTTATTATACACAATATACAAAAAATATATCCATATTGAAAGCATAAGCAAGCATGGAAATATACAAAGTGTCAGACTCAACCATCTAATCCAAAGTAGATGCCCGACGCGTTTTGAGGTCACCGCCTCTTCATCAGGGGTGACTCTGGATGGTTCTATGGTTGACTGCACATAAGTAATGGATGCTTGCTTGAATAAAAAGAGGATAAATTAGAGCCTGGCCTGTGCTATGAGGTCACAGGGTGGAACCCATACAAGTAGATGTTGCCAATATGGTTAATAGGCAATACCTCTCCTTTGTTTGGAACAGCTGGAGTCCAATTGGCTTCAACAAACCAGCTCAGACAGAACCATGCAAAACTGATATTAGCATGGACAGCGGAAAACATATGAGAAGCATGTATCACCAAGCTCCTGACGGCTGGCAATGATTGTTATGAACAGGTTGTTATGGAGGGTTGCTATGGACAGGATGTTGTGGAGGGTTGCTATAGACAGATTGTTATGAAGAGTTGCTATGGACGGGTGGGTATAGAGAGTTGCAATGGACAGGTTGCTATGGAGGGTTGTATTGGACAGGTTGCTGTGGACGGGTAGTAATGGAGGCTTGCTATGGATGGGTTGTTATGGAGAGTTGCTATCAAAGGGTTGCTATGGGGGGTTGCTGTGGACAGGTTGTTATGTTTTGTATGGAAGGTTACTATGGGCAGGTTGCTGTAGACAGGTCATTATGGAGAGTTTCTGTGAAGAGGTTGCTATGGACTGGTTGCTATAGACAAGTTTCTATGAACAGGTTGCTATGGAGGGTTGCTATGGATGGATTGTTATAGACAAGTTGCTATGAACAGGTTGCTATAGAGGGTTGCTATGAACAGGTTGCTATGGACAGATTGCTTTAAACGGGTTGCTATGGACAGGTTGTTATGAAGGGTTGCAATGGACAGGTTGCTATAAACAGGTTGCTATGGATAGGTTGCTATGGACAGGCTGGTATGGAGAGTTGTTTCGGACAGGTTGCTATGAACGGGTTGTTATAGAGGTTTACTATGGACAGGTTGCTATGGAGGGTTGCTAAGGAGAGTTGCTATGGACATGTTGGTATGGAGAGTTGCTATGGACAGGTTACTATAAATGGGTTGTTATGGAGGGTTGCTATGGATGGGTTGCAATGGAGAGTTGTTATGGATGGGTTGCTATGGAGAGTTGCTATGGACAGGATGACAGGTTGCAATAGAGAGTTGCTATGGAAATGTTGCTAAAGACAGCTTGCTATGGATGGGTTGCTTTGGAGGGTTGTTATGGACAGGTTGCTATGGACAGTTTAATTTGGATGGGTTGCTATGGACAGGTTGCTATTGGTGGGTTGCTATGGAGGGTTGCTATAGATGGGTTGCTATGGACGGGTTGCTATTAACTGGTTGCTATAGATGGGTTGCTGAAAACAATCTGCTATAGATTGGTTGCTATGGACAGGTTGTTATGGAGGGTTGTTATAGACAAGTTGCTATGAATGGGTTATTATAAAGATTTCCTATGGACAGGTTGCTATGGACAGATTTTTATAGAGGGTTGCTATGGAGGGTTTCTATGGACAGGTTGCTATGGACTGATTGCTATTGACAGTTGCTGTGGATGGGATGTCATAGAGGTTTGCTATAAACAGGTTGCTATGAACGGTTGCTATGGACAGGTTGATATGAATAGAATGATATGGAGGGTTGTTTTGGGCAGTTTGGTATGAAGGGTTGCCATGGACGGGTTGCTATAGACTGGTTGCTATGGAAGGTTGCTTTTGACAGGTTGCCATGGAGGGGTTGCTATAGACAGGTTGCTATTGAGGGTTACTATGGATGGATTGCTATGGACGGGTTTCTATGGATAGGTTGCTATGGACGGATTGCTATGAAGGGTTAATATGTATTAGGGTTGCTATGGATAGGTTGCTAAGGAGGATTGCTATGGACGGTTTGTTATAGAGGGCTGCTATGAGCAGCATGTTGCTAAAGATAGGTTGCTATGGACAGTTTGCTATATTAAGGTTGCTATGGAGGATTTCTCTGGACAGGTTGCTTTGGTCAGGTTGCTTTGGAGAGTTTCTATGGACAGGTTGCTATGGATGGGTTGCCACGGCCTGGTTGCTATGGAGGGTTGATGGGTTGCTATGAAGGGTTGCTATGGATGGGTTACTATTGAGGATTGCTAGCAGGGATGATCGAACTTTTCAAAAGTTTGGTTCGACCAGAACACCCGAACTTCCCGAAAGTTCGGCCTGGATTTCAGAACCCCATTGAAATCAATGGGACCCGAACTTCGGTAATATAAAAACACCATTTTGAAGCCCTAAAACCCAATAAATGCCCCTAAAAAGTGCCTAGGGTTCTGGGTCATGCCCCAGGGACTATAAATCACACAAAAAAAGTTCTTTAAAATTGTAATTTTTGAGAGCCAATTATTGAAAAAATTATTGAAAAAAAAAAAAAAAGAGATTTCTTTGGATTTAGTGTCTGGGGGGTCTGAAGATTGTACCTGTGAAGTTTTAGCTCTGTAGCATGTCCAGAACTAGAAAAAAAAAGTTAGATTGTATTAGAATTAATATAGAACAGGGATATGACTCCGCTATTTTCACACCTTGCCGGTTTTGTTTCAGGCGTTTTTCTTGGGCATTTTTTGGGGGTCTTTGGAGGCAGGCATAACATCAGAACTTCTGTGTAGGGGTATATATACACACACATGTATGTATATATACACATACACATATATAGGTGTGAAAATAGCAGAAACCTATGCTTGCACTAATGAAATAATTAACACCCATATGACTTCTCTGCTATAACACCTATATGTGTGTATGTGTATAAATACATATAAGTGTGTGTGTATATATACCCCTATACAGAATTTCAGATGTTTTGCCTGCCTCCAAAGACCCCAAAAAAATGCCCAAAAAAACGCCAGCTACAAAAACGCCCAGGTGTGTTTTTGCAGCAGGCGTTTTTTTTGGGTATTTTTGTTGGGGTCTTTGGAGGCAGGCAAAACATCTGAACTTCTGTATAGGGGTATATATACACACACACTTATATGTATTTATACACATACACACATATAGGTGTTATAGCAGAGAAGCCATATGGGTATTAATTATTTCATTAGCGCAAGCATAGGTTTCTGCTACTTTCACACCTATATATGTGTATGTGTATATATACATACATGTGTGTGTATATATACCCCTACACAGAAGTACAGATGTTATGCCTGCCTCCAAAGACGCCCAAAAAATGCCCAAAAAAACGCCAGCTACAAAAATGCCCAGGTGTGTTTTTGCAGCAGGCGTTTTTTTTGGGCATTTTTTTGGGGTCTTTGGAGGCAGGCAAAACATCTGAACTTCTGTATAGGGGTATATATACACACACACTTATATGTATTTATACACATACACACATATAGATGTTATAGCAGAGAAGCCATATGGGTGTTAATTATTTCATTAGCGCAAGCATAGGTTTCTGCTACTTTCACACCTATATATGTGTATGTGTATATATACATACATGTGTGTGTGTATATATACCCCTACACAGAAGTTCAGATGTCATGCCTGACTCCAAACATGTCCTCAAAAAAGCCCTATAAACGCCTGCAGCAAAAAGCAGGGTGACCACGGCGAAGCCGCTATCCGGTTCTATAAGTGTTCTAAGAGAAACAATCTTTTCTCTATAGCGGTCACCCTGACATGGAAGGGTTTTGTCACCCTGCCATAGCAGTCAGTTAACCCTACACTACACTACGGTCCCCTTACACTTAACACTTTCCCTACACAAACTAGATTATTAAATCTAACTATAGTGGAAAATAGTACCCTAACTACACTAGATATCCCTTTCCTCACACTAATAATTGCTAAATGACACTTTGAAGCAGAAGTAACAGAACTGCTTCCACTCTCTTCCACAGCCCTGTATTAAAATGGTAGAGATTTGGCGGGGCTATCTTATATACTGGGGGGCGTATTCACTAATGATTGGCCTCTGGACCCCCTAGTCACAATCACATTCCTAGCATTCTCCTGCCCCCTCAATTGGCTTTTACTGATGGTTCTGGTCCAATCACAGGCTTTTAAAGCCCAGTTCCTGTCCCATTGCATTTTGGTCGGTTCTGGTTGCCGAATTCCGAACTTTTTCCGCAATGTCAATGTTCGGGTCGAACCGATGGTTGACCCGAACCGCTCGATCATCCCTAATTGCTAGCTGCTATAGACTGGCTGCTATAGACGAGTTGCTATGAACGGTTTAGTATTGACTGGTTGCTATGGACAGATTGTAATGGAGGGTCTTTAAGGACAGGTTTCTATAGAGAGTTGCTGTGTACAGGTTGCTATGGATGGGTTGTTATGGAGGGTTTCTTTGGATGGGTTGCTGTGGAGGGTTGCTATGAACAGGTTGCTATGGGCAGGTTCCTATGGACTGGTTGTTTTGGAGGTGTGGAGGGTTGCTATGGACAGATTGCTATGGAGGTTTGCTATCGATGGGATGTTTTGGGGGTTCTATGAACTGGTTGCTTTGGTGGGTTGCTATGGAGAGTGACTATGAAGGGGTTGCTATGGACAGGTTGTTATGAAGGGTTGCGATGGACAGGCTGCTATGGATGAGTTGCTAGACAGAGTTGCTCTGGGAAGGTTGGTATGGAGGGTTGGTATGGATGGGTTGCTATGGACGGGTTGTTATGGAGGGTTGCTATGGAAGAGTTGCTATGGAGGGTTGCTATGGACAGGTCAGTATGAAAGGGTTGCTATGGACAGATTTCTATGGATTGCTATAGAGGGTTGCTATGGACAGATTGCTATGGAGGGTTGCTATGGGCAGGTTTCTATGGACAAATTGCTATGAATGGGTTGCTATGGATAGGTTGCTATGGGCAGGTTGCTATAAATGGGTTGCTATGGAGGGTTGCTTTGAATGGGTTTCTATGAAAGGGCTTCTATGGACAGGTTGCTATGGACATGTTACTATGTAGAGTTGCGATGGACAGGTTTCTATGGACAAGTTACTATGAATTGGTTGCTATGTAAAGGTTGCTGTGGAGGGTTGCTATGGACAGGTTGCTATGGACGGATTGTTATGGAGGGTTGCTACTGAGGGGTTGTTATGGAGGGGTGCTATGGACAGGTTGGTATGGAGGGTTGCTATAGACACGTTGTTATGGAGGGTTGCTATTGAAAGGCTGCTATGGGCGAGTTGTTATAGATGTTTGATATGAACGGTTTGCCATGGACAGGTTGCTTGAAGGGTTGCTATGGACAAGTTGGTATGGAGGGTTGCTATGGATGGATTGCTATGGATGGGTTGCTATGGAAGGGTTGTTATAGAGGGTTGCTATGGATGGGTTGCTATAGAGGGTTGCTATTGACATATTGCTATGGAGGGTTGCTATAGACAGGTTTCTATGGACAAGTTGGTATAAATGGGTTGCTATGGACGGGTTGCTATGGATGGGTTGTTATGGAGGGTTGCTATGGACGGGTGGCTATTAAGGGTTTCTATGGACAGATTGCTATGGGGGGTTGCAGTGGACAGGTTTCTATGGACAAGTTGCTATGAATAGGTTGCTATGGATGGGTTGCTATGGGAAGGTTGTTATGGATGAGGTGCTATGAATGCATTTCTAAGGAGGGTTTTGATAGATGGGTTGCTATGGAGGTTTGTTATAGACGGGTTGCTATGGAGGGTTTCTGTGGATAGGTTGATATGGACAAATTGCTATGGAGGGTTGCTATGGATGGGTTTGCTATAGACAGGTTGCTATGGAAAGGTTGCTATGAACTAATCTTTATGGAAAGTTGCTATGGTCTGATTGACTGGAGGGATGATATGGATGGGTTCCTATGAATGGGTTGTTATGGAGAGTTGCTATGGATGGGTTGCTATAGACATGTTGCTATGGATGAATCGTTATGGAGGGTTGCTATGGTTGGATTGCTTTGGAGGGTTTATATGGATGGGTTGCTATGGACAGGTTGCTATGGATGTGTTGCTATAAATAGGTTGCTGAAAAAGTCACGTGGTTTGTAACGCAACGCGTCGGGAGGCTTCGGGTGACGTCACTTCCGGTTTACGGCCAAAGCCGGAAGTACCTTTGTTGATGTACACCGCAACTTTGCGGCTGCCTGTTTTTATCTTTGTCCATGTGAGTGTTACTTTGTATCTTATAATAAATACCCCTTTGGTTACAATACTTCACTATGGAGATTATTATGTTTCTTTGAGCAATTGGGAGTTTTTGGAATACCTATACTGAGCGGAGGAGAGCGGTGGTACACTGGTGAGCAGAAAAGTCCCTATCTCTAACACTGGATGTCACCCTGGCCACAAACCAAATATCGATAGGAGAAAAAAGAATATCCAGTCTCCCCATCCCGGGGCAATTGTCAGCATAAGCGCCTTGATGGTGCAATGTAAGGTGAGCGGCCATGCACTCATTTCCTTTTTTAGCTCACTTCGGATCACATCACTGGGATCTCACTACAAGTCACTTCAAAATTATTATTTTTAAGAAGAAATCACCATCAGTCACTTTTCACATTGTTTGCACATTGTTTTACTTGATACAGTGCCTTGCGAAAGTATTCGGCCCCCTTGAACTTTGCGACCTTTTGCCACATTTCAGGCTTCAAACATAAAGATATAAAACTGTATTTTTTTGTGAAGAATCAACAACAAGTGGGACACAATCATGAAGTGGAATGACATTTATTGGATATTTCAAACTCTTTTAAAAAATAAAAAACTGAAAAATTGGGCGTGCAAAATTATTCATCCCCCTTAAGTTAATACTTTGTAGCGCCACCTTTTGCTGCGATTACACCTGTAAGTCGCTTGGGTTATGTCTCTATCAGTTTTGCACATCGAGAGACTGAAATTTTTGCCCATTCCTCCTTACAAAACAGCTCGAGCTCAGTGAGGTTGGATGGAGAGCATTTGTGAACAGCAGTTTTCAGTTCTTTCCACAGATTCTCGATTGGATTTAGGTCTGGACTTTGACTTGGCCATTCTAACACCTGGATATGTTTATTTGTGAACCATTCCATTGTAGATTTTGCTTTATGTTTTGGATCATTGTCTTGTTGGAAGGCAAATCTCCATCCCAGTCTCAGGTCTTTTGCAGACTCCATCAGGTTTTCTTCTAGAATGGTCCTGTATTTGGCTCCATCCATCTTCCCATCAATTTTAACCATCTTCCCTGTCCCTGCTGAAGAAAAGCAGGCCCAAACCATGATGCTGCCACCACCATGTTTGACAGTGGGGATGGTGTGTTCAGGGTGATGTGCTGTGTTGCTTTTACGCCAAACATAACGTTTTGCATTGTTGCCAAAAAGTTCGATTTTGGTTTCATCTGACCAGAGCACCTTCTTCCACATGTTTGGTGTGTCTCCCAGGTGGCTTGTGGCAAACTTTAAACAACACTTTTTATGGATATCTTTAAGAAATGGCTTTCTTCTTGCCACTCTTCCATAAAGGCCAGATTTGTGCAGTATACAACTGATTGTTGTCCTATGGACAGAGTCTCCCACCTCAGCTGTAGATCTCTGCAGTTCATCCAGAGTGATCATGGGCCTCTTGGCTGCATCGCTGATCAGTCTTCTCCTTGTATGAGCTGAAGGTTTAGAGGGACAGCCAGGTCTTCGTAGATTTGCAGTGGTCTGATACTCCTTCCATTTCAATATTATCGCTTGCACAGTGCTCCTTGGGATGTTTAAAGCTTGGGAAATCTCTTTGTATCCAAATCCGGCTTTAAACTTCTCCACAACAGTATCTCGGACCTGCCTGGTGTGTTCCTTGTTCTTCATGATGCTCTCTGCACTTTAAATGGACCTCTGAGACTATCACAGTGCAGGTGCATTTATATGGAGACTTGATTACTCACAGGTGAATTCTTTTTATCATCATTAGTCATTTAGGTCAACATTGGATCATTCAGAGATCCTCACTGAACTTCTGGAGAGAGTTTGCTGCACTGAAAGTAAAGGGGCTGAATAATTTTGCACACCAAATTTTTCAGTTTTTTATTTGTTAACAAAGTATGAAATATCCAATAAATTTCGTTCCACTTCATGATTGTGTCCCACTTGTTGTTGATTCTTCACAAAAAATTACAGTTTTATATCTTTATGTTTGAAGTCTGAAATGTGGCAAAAGGTCGCAAAGTTCAAGGGGGTCGAATACTTTCGCAAGGCACTGTATATGTTTTTGTGCTGATATAGGATCACTAAGAGTCACCATCTTTGTTGCACAAATATTTATTCATCTATTGTGGAGCTATATGTTTTCAAGGACTATTAAGCACCTATCAGCACAATATTTATTTGGTTTATTAATTTTTATGAATATTTTTATGATATTTTTATGATATATATTTCATATGAATTATTTTTGATCAAGTTTTCACGTCATTTATTTACCTATTTATAGCACTGGGACTATATTTATGTATTTATATATTCATCTTTGAACATCTTTTTGATTATTTATTCTACTCATATGGCTTATTCACTGAGCACTTTATATATTTTTGAGTTTATGTGGAACACAGTGATATAGTTTTTTATTGGTACATTCCGGATATATCCACCATATTATTCCAGTATATCAGCCTGGAGAGCTGGTTGGAAATTATTGCTGATCACTTCTTTATCGCATGATGCGTTTTTGATTAAACGCATCAGGTTGTTTCAACATCCCTATTGGCCAGTCTTTTGGATTACACATCCCCCACCCATCTGTCACTTACTATCACGCAAGTCTTTTAATTAATTTTGCTCTGACGTTTCTACTAAGGATTGGAGATTTTATATGCTTTTAGCATTATTATTACATATTGGGAGTATTGTCGATTCATTAGCGCCGATTCACCTCTTATACCTAATTTTAGCAGTATTGGTGATAATACTAGAATTGGCTGCTGATGATCTAGAAGTTCGTCCTACATAAATATTTTATTTCAATTTTTAATTTAATTTTATTTCATCTTTTATTGGTGATTTTACTTTATCCACATTCCCCTCCTCTGGCGTCCTTTTAATTCTTATACCAGATTGACAGCGCATAGATCCCCCTCTTTATCTATAGACAGATTGCTATAGAGGGTTGCTATGGAAAGGTTGCTAAGGACAGGTTGCTATGTACGGGTTACTATGGATTAGTTGCTATGGAGGGGTTGCTATAGATGGGTTTTTATGGAGGATTGCTAGGGACTGGCTGCTATAGATTGGCTGCTACGGACAGGTTGCTATGGACTGGGATGCTATAGACTGGCCACTATGGGCAGGTTGCTATGGACAGGGTGCTATTGACTGGTTGCTATGGATGGGTTGCAATGCAGGGTTGCTGTAGACAGGTTGCTATAGAGGGTTGCTGTGGACAGGTTGCTATGTACAGGTTGTTGTGGAGGGTTATTTTGGATGGGTTGCTATGGAGGGTTGTTATTGACAGGTTGCTATAAACCGGTTCTTATGGACAGGTTGTTTTGGAGGATTACTATGGATAGGTTTCTATGGATGGGTTAGCATGGATGGGTTGCTATGGACAGATTGCTATGGATGGGTTACTATGGACAGGTTGCTCTAGATGGGTTACTATGCACAGGTTGTTATGGAGAGTTGCTATGGACAGTTTGTTTTGGAGGGTTGCTATGGACAGGTTGCTATGGAGGGTTGCTATGGACAGGTTGCTATGGATGGGTTGCTATGGATAGGTTAGTATGGATGAGTTGTTATGGAGGGTTGCTATGGACAGGTTGCTATGGATGAGTTGTTATGGAGGGTTGCTATGGACAGGTTACTATTGATGGGTTACTATGGAGTTTTGCTGTGTGCAGGTTGCTATAGAGGGTTGCTAATGACAGGTTGGTATGGAGAAGTTACTATAGACTGATAACTATGGATGGGTTGCTATGGACAAGTTGCTATAGAGGGTTCCTATGAACAGGTTGCAATGGACAGGTTGCTAAGGAGGGATGTACAAACAGTAAATGACTCTTGCGCTTGAGGGGTGGCCTTGAGGCAGGTATCCTAAGAATGCGATTCAGGTCTAGTTGAAGTTGTCCCGGCTGTGCTGCCACTCTCAACAGGTCATGGTAACCCAAACACATTCTAGAAAAGGAATGGACAGAGGGAGCATCAGCCTAGCGCATTATCTTTAAAACAATTTATTAAATGAAAAGACATACACATTATACTCACAAAGCAAATGTGAAACAGGGGCAAACATGAGAAATAAAGGACCACCAAGGGTCTCCACTGAGCATCCTCTGCTGCCGCAGGCCGTGGAAGAATGTGGACCTCCAAAGAACCTCTTACGCGTTTCAAGGTGTTCCCCCTTCATCAGAGCTAATTGGAGGGGTGAGTGCAATTAGCTCTGATGAAGGGGGAACACCCTGAAACACGTAAGTGGTTCTTTGGAAGTCCACATCCTTCCACGGCCTGCGGCAGCATAGGATGCTTAGTGGAGACCCTTGGTGGTCCTTTATTGCTCATGTTTGCCGTGTTTCACATTTGCTTTGTGAGTATAATGTGTATGTCTTTTCATTTAATAAATTGTTTTAAAGATAATCCACTAGGCTGGTGCGCACTCTGTCGATTCCTTTTTTGCTATGGAGGGATGCTTTGGACTGGTTTCTATAGAGTGGTTGCTATAAATGGGTTGCTATGGAGGGTTACTATGGACAGATTGCTATGAACAGGTTGCTATGGAGGGTTTCTATGAATGGGTTGTTATGGATAGGTTGCTATGGAGGGTGTGCTATGGACAGGTTGCTATGGATGGTTTCTATGTATGGTTTGCTATGGCTTGTTTGCTATGAACAGGTTGCTATGGACAGGTTGCTATAGAGGGATGTACAAAAAGTAAATGACTCATGCGCTTGAGGGGTGGCCTTGAGGCAGGTATCCTAAGTATGCGATTCAGGTCTAGTTAAAGTTGTCCCGGCTGTGCTGCCACTTTCAACAGGTCATGGTAACCCAAACAATTTCTAGAAAAGGAATGGACAAAGGGCGCACCAGCCTAGCGCATTATCTTTAAAACAATTTATTAAATGAAAAGACATACACATTATACTCACAAAGCAAATGTGAAACAGGGGCAAATTTGAGCAATAAAGGACAACCAAGGGTCTCCACTGAGCATCCTCTGCTGCCACAGGCCGTGGAAGGATGTGGACCTCCAAAGAACCGCTTACGCGTTTCGGGGTGTTCCCCCTTCATCAGAGCTAATTGGAGGGGTGAGTGCAATTAGCTCTGATGAAGGGGGAACACCCCGAAATGCGTAAGCGGTTCTTTGGAAGTCCACATCCTTCCACAGCCTGTGGCAGCAGAGGATGCTCAGTGGAGACCCTTGGTGGTCCTTTATTGCTCATGTTTGCCTGTGTTTCACATTTGCTTTTTGAGTATAATGTGTATGTCTTTTCATTTAATAAATTGTTTTAAAGAAAAGGCACTAGGCTGGTGCGCCCTCTGTCCATTCCTTTTCTGCTATGGAGGGATGCTATGGATGGGTTTCTATAGAGTGGTTGCTATAAACGGGTTGCTATGGTGGGTTACTATGGACAGATTTCTATGGAGGGTTGCTATGAATGGGTTGCTATGGATAGGTTGCTATGGAGGGTGTGCTATGTAAGGTTTGCTATGGATGGTTTCTATGTAAGGTTTGCTATGGACTGGTTGCTATGAACAGGTTGCTATGGACAGGGTTGCTATGGAGGGTTGCAGTGGACAGGTTGCTATGAACAGGTTGCTATGGACAGGTTGCTATGGAGGGATGCTATGGATGGGTTTCTATAGACTGGTTGCTATAAAAAAAGTTGCTATGGAGGGTTACTATGACCAGATTGCTATGGGCAGGTTGCTATGGATGGTTTTTTTTGGATGGTTTGCTATGGACTGGTTGCTTTGGAGGGTTGCTATAAACGGGTTGCTATGGATGGGTTGCTATGGAGGGTTACTATGCACTAGCTGCTACAGATGGGTTGCTATGGATAGGTTTCTATGGAGGGTTGCTATGGACAGTTTGCTATGGACTGGTTGCTATGGAGGGTTGCTATGGACCAGTTGCTATGGACAGGTTGCTATGGACGAGTTGCTATGGATGAATTTTTATGGAGGGTTGCTATAGCTGAGATCCTAAGGAGGGTTGCTATGGGCGGGTTGCTATGGATGGCTTACTATAGAGGATTGCTATGGATGGGTTGCAATGGAGGGTTGGTTAGACTGGCTGCTGTGTACAGTTTGCTATAGATGGGTTGCCATGGTTTGGCTATCTAAAAATTACAAAGGAGACACCAGCGCATGGCCGTCCTCGCATAACACCGTTTTATTAAACATGGAACAACATGACTAACAGATACACTCACATTTTCTCTGAAGTTAACAGGCACATAGAAGTTCCCTTTCTTCCTCTCTCCCTCAGATGGCCCCTTCAGATATATATGGAACTCGGACACCGCTCCTAAGGTGCCCAATAACCCGAATCCTCCTCGCTGGGTCTCGGCGTTCACAATCCAGTGCGCCTGAGCACGGACCAGCTGGTTAGTCGCAACTGCGCATGGGCACTGTGGCCCAGCCGGAGGGCTATAGATGTAAGGCGGGTAGGGATCGGAACAGAATGTTACGCTCATGGGTTGCTATGACAACAAGTTTCGGAGGCAAGGCCTCCTTCCTCAGGTCACACCCACACTAATCCCCAACCTCCTTTTATTGATAATGATCCCACCTATATTTCTCTACTAAAGGGGGCCATACGAGGAGGAATTTAATCCAAATGGGAGAGGGGAATAAGAGGCTGAAAGGCAACCCTATAGACAGCATATAATCAACTATCACAATACATTATCACAAGAATAAATTTATGTCAAAAACTTATTAAAACATTATAGAAATATTTAAAAAAACTTTTAAAATTCATCTTTTATAAAAAAAATCATTGCAAAAAACATTATATATATATATATATATATATATATATATATATAATAAAAAAAGGGAAGGGGGGGTCACATATTAATTATTATTTAGGGACATGAAACAACAATAATTTTAAGATGAGAGCACTCACTTCTAGTTCCTCATTCAACCCCCATGGGGACATGAAGTTGAGTGTGAAGATCCAGAAGGTCTCTTGCCTACATAACCATGAAAACCTTTCCCCCCCCAGGGAGGGACATAGGTATGGCCTCAATACCAAACAACTCCAGGCCTTCCGTACTGCCTCCATGCACCTTACTGAAATGCTGGGGCACACTGTGTTTATCCTTTTTCTGCTCTATATAGCGACGGTGTTCTCCAAACCTTGTGCGCATGGCCCGAACTGTCCTCTCTATATAGAGCAGACCACATGGCCTCTTTGGGAGTACTCAGCTAAGGGCTGAGTCTTGTTCCAAAATGGGCCACTGTTTCTGGATGGCCCACTTGATGGCCCAGTGCTGGTCATTGAACCATGGACTGGCTAATATGGATGGGTTGCTATAGAAAGGTTGCTATTGTCGGGTTGCTATGGATTGGTTGCTTTGGATGGATTACTATAGACAGGTTGCTATGGAGGGTTGCTTTAGACAGGTTGCTATAGATGGGTTATTATTGAGGGTTGCTATGGACGGGTTGCTATGGAATGGCTGTTATGTACTGGCTGCTATGGCCGGGTTGCTATTGACAGTTTGGTATAGATGGGGTACTATGGAGGGTTGCCATGGACAGGTTGCTAAAAAAAGGGTTGCTATGGACAGTGTTCTTTTGAGAGTTGGTATGGAGGGTTGCTATGGATGCGTTGCTATGGACTGGTTGCTTTGGATGTGTTACTATTGAGATTTGCTATGAATAGGGTGCTATGGACAGGTTGCTAAGGAGGGTGTCCATGGAGGGTTGCTTAGGACAGGTTGTTATGAACTGGTTGCTATGGACATAATGCTATGGACAGGTTGCTATAGAAGGTTGCTATGGACAGGATACTATGGGCGAGTTACTATGGAGATTTGCTATGGACAGGTTTCTATGGAAGAGGTTGCAAAGGAGGGTTATTATGAAGGGTTGTTATGGACAGGATGCTATGGAGAGGTTGCTATGGACTGGTTGCTATTGAAGGTTGCTGTTGAGTGGTTGCTATGGATTGGTTGCTATGGATGGGTTGCTATAGATGGGTTGCTATGGACAGGTTTCTTTGGAGGGATGCTATGGACTGGCTCCCATGGACAAGTTGTTATGGACAGGTTGCTATGGACTGGCTGCTATGGATATGTTGCTATGGAGGGTTGCTATGGAGGGTTGCGATAGATAGGTTGTTATGAACTGGTTGCTATGGACATAATGCACTTGGGGGCCAGAAACCAGAAAGCAAGCTACTCACTAGGGGGGGAACCTCTGGGTGAGTCTAGGATGGAAAAGGACTTGGGGGTACTGGTAGACAACAAGCTTGGCAGTGGCATGCAATGCCAAGCCGCCGCAAGCAAAGCCAACAGAATACTGGGATGTATAAAAAAGGGGATTCACTCCAGAAATAAAGAGATTATTCTCCCACTCTACAAGACTCTGGTCCGACCACATCTGGAGTATGCTGTCCAGTTCTGGGCACCGGTCCTCAGGAAGGATGTGCTGGAATTGGAGAAAGTCCAGAGAAGGGCAACAAAAATAATTAGGGGAATGGAGGACATCAGCTATGAGGAAAGACTACAAGCACTGAACCTTTTCTCTCTGGAGAAAAGACGATTGAGGGGGGATATGATATCAATGTACAAATACTGTACTGGTGACCCGAGCATAATGAACAAACTATTCAGAGAAAGGAGATACAATAAGACACGTGGCCACTCACTAAAACTTGAGGAAAGGCGGTTTAACCTTAAAGTGCGTAAGGGGTTCTTCACTGTAAGAACGGTAAGGATGTGGAATTCTCTTCCACAAGCAGTCGTATCAGCAGGGAGCATTGATAGTTTCAAAAAACTATTAGATGGACACCTTAAAGACCACAACATACAGGGGTATACAATGTACGGTTAAAGCAAACACACACACACGCATCATAGGTTGAACTGGATGGACTGATGTATTTTTTCAACCTCACTAACTATGTAACTATGTAACTATAATGCTATGGACAGGTTGTTATGAAAGGTTGCTATGGACAGGATGCTATGGGTGAGTTACTATGGAGATTTGCTATGGACAAGTTTCTATGAAAGAGGTTGCTAAGGAAGGTTACTGTGAAGGGTTGCTATGGACAGGATGCTATGGAGAGGTTGCTATGGACTGGTTGCTATTGAGGGTTGCTGTTGACTGGTTGCTATGGAGGGTTGCTATGGATTGGTTGCTATGGACGGGTTGCTATAGATGGGTTGATATGGACAGGTTTCTTTGGAGGGATACTATGGACCTGCTCCTATGGACAGGTTGTTATGGACAGGTTGATATAGACTGGCTTATATGGATGTGTTGCTATGGACAGGTTGCTATGGAGGGTTAATATGCACTAGATGCTATGGACAGTTTGCTATGGATAGGTTGCTATGGATTGGTTACTATGGACTTATTGCTTTGGAGGGTTGTTATGGACGGGTTGCTGTGGATAGGCTGCTATGAACGGGCTGCTATGGGCAGGTTGCTATGTACTGGCTGCTATGGACAGGTTGCTATGGACTGGTTGCTTTGTGCTGGCTGCAATGGACGGGTTGCTATGGATGGTTTGCTATGGACAGGTTGTTAGTAACAGGTTGCTATGGAGGGTTGCTTTTGGACAGGCTGCTGTGGTGGGGCTGCTATGGAGGGTTGCTATGGACAGTTTGCTATTGAAGATTGTTATGGAGTGTTGCTATGGATGGGCTGCTATGGACAGGTGGCTATGGACTAGTTGCTACGGACAGGTTGCAATGGATGGGTTACTATGGAGGTTTTCTATGGAAAGGTTGCTAAGGAGAGTTGCTATGTACAGGTTGCTATTGACAGATTGCTTTGGACTGGCTTTTATAGACAGGTTGCTATGAACAGGTTGTTATTGATGGTTGCTATTGAGGGTTGCTATGGACAAGTTGCTATGGATGGGTTACTATGGAGATTTGCTTTTGACAGGTTATTATGGACAGGTTGTAAAGGAGGGTTACAATAGAGGGTTGCTATTGACAGATTTCTATGGAGAGGTTGCTATGAAATGGTTTCTATTGAGGGTTGCTGTTGATTGGTTGCTATGGAGGGTTGCCATGGACAGGTTGCTATGGAAGGGTTGCTATGGACGGGTTGCTATGGACGGGTTGCTATGGACACATTGCTATGGACAGGTTTCTATAGGCGGTTTGCTATGGACGGTTGCTATAGAGGGTTGCTATGAATGGGTTGCTATGGACCGAATATTATTATTATTATACAGGATTTATATAGCGCCAACGGTTTGTGCAGTGCTTCACAATATGAGGGAAGACAATACAGTTACAATACAATTCAATACAGGAGGAAATGGATGGCCCTGCTCGTTAGAGCGTCCAATCTAGAAGGGAGGGTCAAGTGAAACAAAAGGCAATAACTATGGAGGATGAGCTGATGGAGATAATGGAAGTATAGTTGTTAGGTGTGGGTAGGTTAGGCTTCTCTTAAGAGGAGGGTTTTCAGGGATCGTCTAAAAGCTAATAGAGTAGGAGATAGACAGATTGCTATGAAGGGTTACTATGCACTAGTTGCTATATATAAGTTGCAATGGATAGGTTGCTATGGGGGATTGCTATGGATGGGTTGCTATGGACGGGTTGCTTTAAACTGGTTGCTTTGGAGGGTTGTTATGGATGGGTTAATATGTAGAGTTGCTATGGATGGGTTGCTATGGAGGGTTGGTTTGGACTGGCTGCTGTGGACAGTTTGCTTTAGATGGGTTGCCATGGACTGGCTACTATGGACAGGTTGCTATGGATAGGTTGCCATGGTCGGGTTGCTATGGACTGGTTGCTTTGGATGGATTTCTATGGACAGGTTGCTATGGAGGGTTGCTTTAGATGGTTTACTATGGACAGGTTACTATGGAGGGTTGCTATGGAGAGGTTTCTATGGAGGATTGCTATGGACAGGTTGCTATGGAGGGTTGCTATGGACACGTTTTTTATAGACGAATTTCTATGGAGGGCTGCTATAGATGGGATACTAAGGAGGGTTGCTATGGACGGGCTGCTATGGACGGGTTACTATGGAGGGTTACTATGGATGGGTTGCTATGGAGGGTTGGTATGGACTGGCTGCTGTGGACGGTTTGCTAGAGACAGGTTGCCATGGACTGGCTACTATAGATGAGTTGCTATGGTCGGGTTGCTATGGACTGGTTGCTTTGGATGGATTACTATGGACAGGTTGCTTTGGCGGATTGCTTTAGACAGGTTGCTATGGATGGGTTACTATGGAGGGTTAGCTATGGATAGGTTGCTATGGAATGGCTGCTATATTCTGGCTGCTATGAACGGGTTGCTATTGACAGTTTGTTATAGATGGGGTAATATGGAGGGTTGCTATGGACAGGTTGCTATAAAGGGTTGCTATGGACAGTGTTCTATTGAGAGTTTTTATGGAGGGTTACTATGGATGGGTTGGTATGAACAGGTTGCTATGGGCTGATTGCTTTTGACATGTTACCATGGAGATTTGCTATGGATAGGGTTATATAGACAGGTTGCTGAGGGGGGTTCTATGGACTGGTTGCTATGAACTGGTTGCTATGGACAGAATGCTATGGACAGGATGTTTTAGAGGTTGCTATTGAGGGTTGCCATGGACAGGTTGCTATGGACTGGTTGCTATGGACAGAATGTTATGGACAGGTTGTTAAGGAAGGTTGCTATTGAGGGTTGCTATGGACAGGTAGCTATGGACGAGTTGCTATGGAGATTTGCTATAGACAGGTTTCCATGGAAGAGGTTGCTAAGGAGGGTTACTGTGGAGGGTTGCTATGAACAGCATGCTATGGAGAGGTTGCTATGAACTGGTTGCTATTGAGGGTTGCTGTTGACTGGTTGCTATGGAGGGTTAATATGGATTTGTTACTATGGACGGGTTGCAATAGATGGGTTTCTATGGACAGGTTTCTGTGGAGGGATGCTATGGACTGGCTGCTATGGACAGGTTGCTATGAACAGGTTGCTATGGATGTGTTGCTATGGACAGGTTGCTATGGAGATTTGCTATGGACAATTTGCCATGGATGAATTTCTTTGGAGGAGGGTTGCTATGGACGGGTTACTACGGAGGGTAGCTATGGATAGGTTGCTATGGAGGATTGGTATGGACTGGCTGCTGTGGACGGTTTGCTATGGACGGGTTGCCATGGACTGGCTACTATGGACGGGTTTATATGGATAGGTTGCTATGGTTGGGTTGCTATGGACTGGTTGCTTTGGATGGAATAATATGGACAGGTTGCTATGGAGGGTTGCTTTAGACAGGTTGCTATGAACGGGTTACTATTGAGGGTTGCTATGAATGGGTTGCTATGGAATGGCTGCTATGGATAGGTTGCAATGATCGGGTTGCTATGGACCAGTTGCTTTGGATGGATTACTATGGACAGGTTGCTATGGACGGTTGCCTTAGACAGGTTGCTATGGACAGGTTACTATGGAGGGTTGCTATGGATGTTTTGCTATGGAATGACTGCTATACTCTCTCTTCACTCTACTGGCTGCCAGCTCATCAACTGTCTTTCTGCTCCAGTCAGTTCTAGTGTCCGTCTCACTGCATACTGCGGGGGGCGGGAAAGGGGAGGGAACTTTTTCCAGGCTCTGCTTCTGTGTTTCTCCAGAAGAGGCTGCGCGGATCTTCCGGATGACGTCATTTGCGATAGATTCAACCTATTCTCTGCATCAATTCAATAATTTTATTCAACACCCTTACCTGACAATGAATTTCTCATTAGAACATTTAGAGCACCTGCTTAACAATTTTTAACTACTTGAAGGCTTTTAAAACCTTCTTCTTGTTTAGGACATTTTTCACTTTTCAGCACTATGATAATTTGACTAACAATCACTCAGTCATGCGACACTGTAATCAAATTAATTTAATTTAATATTTTTGAGATGGTGGGTTTATTGTGTTCTACAATATAAAGGAAAAAAAAGACTGAACATTTGGAAAAATAAAAACAGTTTTCCTTAGTTTCTGCTGTAAAACGTAGCAAATAAATCATTTTCCTTTATTTATTTTACTGTGCTTTGTAGATTTTCTATGATCATATTCTCCTGAGGGAGTGAATCAATTTTATGAAACATGTAGAGAAAATGTAGTCCCAGTTCTGTATACGCTGTAACAAGTTGATGTGCTAACTGTCTTTATATAATGCAATATATGGCTTGTATGGTTTTAGTCATGTATGTTATTTTACATATTTTAAAAAATATGCTGTAATATATATTTACAATTTTTAATGAATGACCATTGTAGACTTTTATTCTTGGAGCCAGTAAAGTCCCATTCTTTTTGATATTGATCATATGTTTGTGGTATTCAGCAGGGATGGTGGCACCTAGGGAGCGTTTTTTTTATTTTATTTTTTTATTTGATATTCAAATTGTGGTTTATGTAAACTGTGTGAATGTTATAGAGTCTACAAAGTATATATATTGAAAATGTGAAAGGTTGATGTTCTTTTGAGTTCCTAGACAATCCAAGATATTAAGTTGGAAGATATATTAAGTAATGAAGTAGATAAATAAAATGTAATTTTATTTCACAAAGTTGTAATTTCAAGAAGCTATTTCTCACACACAGCATGGGTATACTTACAACTACATCCTAAAACACATTATTATACTGTTTGAGTGTGAGAGTTTTGCTGCCTAGAAGCATAGAGGGACCCAAAATCCAAGGAGCAGTTTCAGGCTTTCAAGGGGCATAAATAATGCATCTAATTTCATGACTGCCTATCACACTTCTTGAGGACCTGAAGTGCCAGGGCAGAAGAAACACCCACAAAATGACCATATTTTGCAAAATAGATCCTTTAATGAACGTAATTAGAGGTAATAGAATTATTTGAAGATTGTATTTTTTGAAAAGCATTTTTCAAATATGAAAATAGAAAATTAAAATGTATGTTTTTTTTTTTTTTCTATACACAGCTGTCAATTACTAAGATATTTCTCATACAAAGAATGTGTATACTTAGGATTACACTCCAAAACTATTTACTTTTTCTCCCAAGTAGGGACCCAAAGCTTAATGAGCACCTTCAAGTTTTTAAGGAGCAGAAGTTACACATCTGATTTCATAACTAGCTTTTACATGCTTGGAGGTCCTGAAGTGCCAGAACAGTAGAACCCTCGACATTTTGGAGAGTAAACACCCCAATATATATTTAAGATTTATAGTGAGTTATTTAAATATTTAATTTTCTGTCAAAATGCTTTGGAATATATTGAAACAAAATGAAAATGTGTTCTATTACATAAAGTTGTAAATCAATAGGATATTTCTACCAAACAGCATGGGCATACATAGAATTACACCCTAAAAGACATTCTGCTACTGCTCCCAAGTATTGGGATACCACATTTGTTTGGACTAATTATGTATAGAAAACAATGTACAGTAATGCTCACTTCTGTATGAGAACCCAGGGAATATAGCTTAGTTTAGCATTACCCTTAGCAATCCCTGTACCAATAAGCCAAACAAACCGTGCCTACTATTAGTATGTGGCTGCCCTCAGGAATGTCATGTTCACTGGCAAGGGGGAACAGGAGGCTGAACAAAGGGATGAACAAAAGAATTCCTGTGGTTCCAGAAGTGCAGTTGTCTGCGGGGTATTAGTGGGGCTGGGACCAGTGTCTCGCAGGAACATAGTGATGGGAAGTGCAGATGGGTTAGTTCAGGTGACAGGCAGAGATGTGGTCAGCAAACAGGCAGTGAATTGGTCCAGGTGGCAGGTAGAAACATGGTCAATAAACAGGGCAGGTTCACTACTGGCAGCAGGCAGAAATAACATTGCATGGGTGTAATGTTGATAAGAAACACTGTTGCTAGTTGCACTGGCTCTGGTGACACTGTACTGATGTGGCATTGACCAAGGACACTGTTGATGGCTGCACTGGCTCTGGTGTGGTTAGCAATCAGGAACATTGTTTCTGGCTTACACTTCTCTGGTGATACTGAGATTGGTGTGGTGGCAATCAGGAACACTGTTGCTGGATGCACTGGTGTCAGGTAACCAGGAAACCACAGCAAGAGTGAGGAAGCGATATCAGGAATAAGCCGGGGTCAAGTCCAGAAGCGGGCAGTCATCCAAGCCAGGGTCGAGTCCAAAAGCCAGTAGTCTGCTGATGCCGGGTCATCTGGCGATGCTGGGTCATCTGCCGATGCGGAGTCCAGAGCCCGGAGAGTCGTCAGCCAAGCCAGGTCATACACAGAGGAACACGGAGAACAGAAGACTGATAGCAGAGATTCACCTTGGAGCACAAACGCAAGGGCAAGGACTGCAACTCATCAGGTGATAGATATAGTCAGGTGTGCAGCATTATCATTTTACGACACCCAGGCAGCAGGCAAGTGATGATGCAATCAGAGTTTATGAGATGCAGCAGTCTGCACATGTCCAAGATGGCTGCCAATAGGAGGGCAAGGTAAGACCTTGACAACTGGTCTGTTGGCTTACAATGGTCTGGCGACACAGACTTGTGCCTCCAATCAGGAACAATGTTATTGGCTGCACTGGTGTGGTGACACTGGGACTGGTGTGGCAGTGATAGGGAAGGAACACTGTTTCTGGCTTACAATGGGCTGGTGACACTGGGACTGGTGTGCAGCAATCAGAAACACTGTTGCTGAATGCACTGACACTGGAAATGATGTGGTGGTGATCGTGATCTCTGGCTTGCTTACACTGGCCTGGCGACACTCGGACTGGTGTAGCAGTGATCAGGAACACTGCTGCTGTCTTACAACAGTCTAGTGAAACTGGTACTGGTGTGGTAACGATCAGGAACACTGTTGCTGACTGCACTAGTTTAGTGACACTGGGACAGGTGGGGCAGAACACTGTTGCTGCCCTCCACTGGTCTAGTGACACTGGGACTCGCAGAGCAGTGATCAGGAATACTGTTGCTGGATGCACTGGTCTGTTGATACTGGGACTGGTGCGGTGGTGATTAGGAACACTGTTACTAGCTAACATTGGTCTGCTGACACTGGGACTCATGTGACTGCAATTGAGAACGCTGTTGTTGCCTGCACCAGTCTAATGACACTGGGACTGGTGTGGAGGTGATCAGAAACACTGTTTCTGGCTTACACTGGTCTGGTGACATTGGATCTGGTGTGGTGATGATCAGAAACTGTTGCTGGCTGCACTGGTATGACAATACTATGACTGGTGCAGAGGTAATTAGGGACACTGTGGCTGGCTGCCCTTGCATACAGTGTCATCAGAGCAGCCAGCCAATGTTCCTGATCACTAGCCACCCCAGTACACTGAAACCTAGTGACACTATATTGGGGTGTTTAGTGTTTAGGGACACTGACTAACTGCTCTGGTGACACGGTACTAAACATAAAAGCCTCTGCTGATTGCTGTGTAAATAAGGCAGACCGCTGTTCTGTCAGGGAGTAAAAGAGAGATCTTGTGTTTCAGCTACACAGATCTCTCTTTTCGTCCAGTGCATCCACTCCCCCCACAGTTAGAAAGCACTCCTTAAAGCGGAGTTCCACCCTAAAATTATACTTACCTCCATCTTCTTGCTCCGGGTCACCTGAAAAACAAATGGATAATCACATTTTTTTTTTTTAAATTACCTTGTTTAGAAGAAAATATACTTACCTTACTTCCTCTTCATCCCCTCGGCGGCCACGGCGATTCGTCACTTCCTGGCTTGCAATGATTCCTGGGAGCTGAACGTCATCGCTCCCAGGAATCAATGCGCCTGCACCGGCCCTGATGTCAGTTCTGGTGCAGGCGCCGTCATACTTTGCTAAACAGCTTCTGGGCATGCCCAGAAGCTGTGCAGGGATGACGCTGCGGCACCGGAAGTGACGGCGGGGCCGATGCAGTGCATCGTGAGACCGAAGAAGACGGAAGAGGACACAGAAGAGGTTCGCGCTGGCTTCAAGCTGCCCACACCTGAGATGGCAGCGCTGGACAATACATTTTCAAGGTAAGTATTTCTTCTAAAAGGTAAGTGCAACCCGGGACAGATCAGAGGCTAGCCATTGTGGAATGCAATAGCCCTGACTGTCCCGGGGGTATTTTTATTAAAATAAACTTTCCCAGGGTGGAACTCCGCTTTAAGAGCACACTTAACCCCTTGATCGCCCCTGGTGTTAACCCCTTCTCTGTCAGTGTTATTTATACAGTAACAGTGCAATTTTTCTTTAGCTCTGATCACTGTATTGGTGTCACTGGTCCCCAAAAAGTGTAATTTTTGTCAGGTTTGTCTGCCGCAATGTCGCAGTCCTGCTAAAAAATGCTGACCGTCGCCATTACTAGGAAAAACAATAAAAAAAAAAATCAAAAGTCAATAAATCTATCCCATAGTTAGTAGATGCTATAACTTTTGCACAAACCAATTAATAATCACTTATTAGGATTTTATTTTTACCAAAAATATGTGACAGAATATATATTGAACTAAACTGATGAAGAAATGTTATGTTTAAAAAAAAATTTTATTGAATATGTTTTATAGCAGAAAGTAAAACCTATTATTATTTATTATTTTTTTTTTTTTTAAATTGTGGTTCTTTTTTTTGTTTTATAGCGCAAAAAATAAAAACCTTAAAGCGGAGTTCCACCCAAAAGTGGAACTTCCGCTTTAGGGAGTCCTGACCCCCCGACATGCCACATTTGGCATGTCATTTTTTGGGGGGGGGAGCGGGTACCTAGTTTTAACAGGTACCCGCTCCCACTTCCGCTCGGAGCGCCGCGGCGCCCTGAGCGGAAGTTCTCCTCTCCCCCTCCCTCCCTGCAATCTTCTGGGACACGTCAGAGGTCCCAGAAGATTGCCGGCCAATCACGGCGCGCAGCGCGACTCGCACATGCGCAGTGGGTACCCGGCTGTGAAGCCGCAAACTGTTACAGCCGGGTGCCCACAGCAGTGATGCCGGCGCCGAGGGAGAGGATCGAGGCTTCCGGCGGCCGCATCGCTGGACCGTTGGACAGGTGAGTAAATGGCTGGAACTCCGCTTTAAGAGGGGTTGAAAAATCACCAAAAGAAAGCTCTATTTATCGGGGGGGGGGGGGGGACATAAATTTTATTTGGGTACAGCTTCACAAGACCGCACAATTGTCAGTTAAAGCAACGTAGTGCCGTATCGCAAAAAATGGCCTGGTCAGGACCTTTCAGAGCTGAAGTGGTTAATAAAGAAATAACTCCTGGCCTATCACCCCTATCTCAGAATTGCATACATTTCTAGCTGGGAACCTGCCCTGCATAGTAAAGTCAGAATACATTTGTTCTCTGTGAGGCTGCGCATAAAATACTAAAATGTCTCAATACTAACTAAATATTGGCAAGACATCTGTATTTATCTCTAATTATTATAAGGTATGGAAAATATTAAAAAAAAAAAAAAAAAAAAAGCACCAGATGACACAATTCCTGTATATACATTTCTAGAGATGAACTTAATCAATAATAAATGACTGAAAACTCACCAGTATGGCAGCTTTGCTGCATCCCTAGTGTGTAAGATGGTTGTCATGGGGACAGAGTAGCAGTATGGTGTGCAAAACAGCCGTATCAATCCTGTGATAGAACTGAATGGCAAAGCTGTGCAGAGAAATTAGAATGCTGAATTTTCCTGCTTCAATAAAAAAAAATATAAATATATTTTCTGTATCAGGGAACATAAACGCTTATTTTATAGTTTATCGGCCTCTAAAAATGTCCTTTTTTGCACGTCTCTGATCAGCAGCACACTGTACCTATCACTTCTTGGCCATTTGGCTAAGATCAAGCAGCAGCACACTGCACCTAAAATTGTCTATGTTAACTATACGTATCTCAGCAGCGCCCCTGCAAAAGAACTGCTCTCTATTCCCAATTAAATACTGCATCAGCCCCGGAAATAGCCTTGTGTCTCCACCCTGCTTCAGAAATACAATGTACCAGGAAATCTCTGTGCTCTGTATGTATTAACCACTTTAGCCCCGGAGGATTTGGCTGCTCAAAGACCAGGGCCTATTTTGCGATTCGGCACTGCGTGACTTTAACGGACAATTGCGCGGTCGTGGGACGCTGTACCTAAACCAAATTTACGTCCTTTTTCCCCACAAACAGAGCTTTCTTTTGGTGGTATTTGATCACCTGTGCGTTTTTTTTTTTTTTTGCGCTATAAACAAAATAAGAGCGACAATTTTGAAAAAATAATAATATTTGTCACATTCCAGTGAAGAAACTCTTAAGGCGTCAGCATACCTGCACCTACAGGTATCATTTCGGTACCATTCTTTTGCAGCCGGGGGCTTCTCTTTTTTCCAGAAGTGATCCGAGTGGCTAATTAGCCACTTGATCACTTTGGCAAGTGGTGGAAGGGGTCCCACCCCTCTCCCGATGCCGCCTCTCCTGGTCCCATCGTGGAAGGCCGGGAGGGATGCAGCCGGTGGCAATGGCGGCCTGGTACAGAGAGAGAGCAACTGATGTTGTTCCCCTCTCTCTGTAACCGTGGAAACCGGGAGCAATGAATATTTCACTTCATTTGGTATTTTAAACAATTGCCGACCGCCCGCCGCATATATACTGTGGTAGGTTGGCTCAGGTGCGCGAATCAATGTATGGGTACGTCGGTTTGCGGAAGTGGTGCTGGAGGGGCAGGCACGCGCTGCCGCCAGTGTGCTCCAGCCCCCACTAGACAGCGGGGAATTTTGATCCACAGGACCAATGGCCGCGATTGCCGCCAGGCATCACTCCCGGCTGAGAGAGAAGGACAGTCAGCTGTTGTAAACACAGCTGACCGTTGTTCTCTCTGAAATGATCACAGAGTGCCTGTGATCCTTCTATATAGGATCAAAGGTCTCTAAGATCATTTTACTAGTCCCTCCCCCCCACAGTTAGAAAACACTCCCCTAGGCTCACAATTAATCCTTTAATCACCCTTAGGTTAACCCGTTCCCTGCTAGTGTCATCATTACAGTAACAGTGCATATTTTTTTAGCACTGATTACTGTAGTAATGTCACTGGTCCCCCCAAAAGTGTCAAAAATGTCAGTTAGGGGTCTGATCTGTCCATCGCAATGTCGCAGTCATGCTAAAAATCACTGATCGCCGCCATTACTAGTAAAAAAAAAATATAAAAATGATATAAATCTTTGCACTAGTTTGTAGACACGATACCTTTTGTTCAAGCCAATCAAAATACGCTTATTGCGATTTTTTTTTTTTACCAAAAATATGTAGCAGAATACAAATTGGCCTAAAATTATGCAAAATTTTTGATTTTTACATATCTCTTTTGGGAATGTTATATAGCAGAATGTGAAAAATATTGTTTTTTTTTCTTCAGAATTGTCGCTCTTTTTTTTTTTTGTTTATAGCTCAAAAGCTAAAAGTCACACAGGTAATCAAATATCACCAAAAAAAATTCTAATTGTGGTAAAAAAAGAACATTAATTTTATTTTGGTACAGCGTTGCACGACCGCACAATTGTCTGGTAAAATATCGCAGTGCCGAATCGCAAAAATGGCCTGGTCATTAAGGGGGCAAATCCTTCCAGTCCAGAACTGGTTAATATTCAAAAATGTTTTTTTTTTGGACAATTACATTTTTTTTTTTAAGATTATGAGTTTTAAAATAAGGTTTAATGTGCTCACAAAAAATCTATTTAAATTGTTTTGCAAACAAACATTTAAAGAGGACCTGTCACCAACTTAAAAAACTGCACGGAATCCTCCCTGCAAGGGGCGTGACTGCGGAAATGGCGCCGTGAGACAGAGAGCAGCGAGGTTTCCGGAGCTCCGGTGATTGACCGCCCTGTGCAGCCTGGCGTTCCCCACTAGACGCTGAGGTGACTGATCGAGCGGCCCGACTTAGGACCGGCCACAACAAGCAGCACGGTGGGAACAAGGCGGTGTCCGCAGCGGTGATACTATATACACCGGACACATGAGGGGGTAAACCGCGCCGTAGAAGCGGAAGGAGTAGTGGCTGAAGGGCTGGCTGGACTTGGGAGCAGTGAGGGGGACCGCTGACGAACAGGCAGTCCGGAATACTGGAGTCCATACTACCTGACTGAATACCGAGAGCGTACAGGCGGACCCTGAGGTAATATCGTTATATCCTGATGTGTATGTGAATATTGTGTGTTGCCTAAGGAGACAACACAAGGAAGTACCATCTCGGTTGAAATAGGATAGAAGCTTTTTTACCTGGTCTATGAGTGGTGGAAGGGAACGTTCGGCTATTATAACGCCGGTAAGACATTCAGATATTTCAGAATATTTTATACATAGCCCCCCCCACACAGGAAAAAAGTGTCCTGCATCCCAAAATGGCTCAGACACGCTCAGGGTCGGCCAACGCAAACACCTCTAAAAAAATTGGTAGTAATCAGCGAGACTCCACTGAAGCCCCACCAGTAAGCCAGCATCAGCAAGGATTGGACAGAACTGTAATAGCCCACGGAATGGACTCCCTAACCCCCCAGGGACCCCAAATCCAGGACTGGCAGGAGTTGTTGGCAATAATCCCCACAAAACAAGACATGTCAAATATGGCGTCTTCTATTGTAAGTGCGCTGACACAAGAGATAAATTCTCTCAAAGGACAAATAAACGTAATGTCAAAAAAAATAGAAGTAGTGGAAAAGGGATCAAAGGCTTTGAGCGCTAGAGTTAACGACATAGAAGAAACCCACAAAGTATTTATCAGGCAATTGGTAACTCTAAAGCTTCAACAAGATGATGGGGAGAATCGGAGTAGAAGGAACAATATACGCTTGAGGGGGCTGTCGGATAAAATTCAAGGTTCTGATTTAAAAAGTAAAGTGATATCCATATTGAATATACTCATGGAAACTCCCCAACCTGAAGCTATAGAAATAGACTGGGTACATCGGGTACGGGCACCCAGGAGTATGGGATCAGATTTTCCTCACGATGTCCTGATAAGGATTCATTTTTATGCGGTCAAGGAGAAAATAATGAAAATCGCATGGGTCAAGGGCCCATTTGACTTTGAGGGTTCAACCATAAGGCTGCTGCCAGATCTCTCAAGACAGACACTTCGGATGAGAGCCACATTAAAGCCATTACTGGAAATTATTCAAAACTCAGGGGCAAAGTATCACTGGGGTCACCCTTTCCATTTAATTGTCATTAAAAAAGATGGGGTACTTCCGGTTCCGGCGCCGCATGGAGTAGCAGGCTCCTAAGCAGCTCCCGCGGTGCGCCCCAGTAAACCGGCTTATAAAACCAGCCCCAAAGCATCCAGCCTGCCCCCAGCACCCTCTGCTGTCTCGGGACCCCCCCCCGGACCCGGCCGCTCTCTACCCCTCGTTCCGGAATGGAGCGGTTCCTGGAAAAACTGGCCGCGAAGCCTCCGCCGGGCCCGGCGCAAATCGAGGCCGCGGTCGCGGCCTACTCCGGTTCGGCAGCGGAATCGGCGGCCATGGACACTAGTAAGCAGGCGGAGGGGGACCTCCGACCACCCAACACAGCCTCCTCCTCGGCCCCGGACCCCTCTACAGAGAGGATTGCGAGAGCGGTGGTGGAGCTGCTCACCCCCACCATACAGGCATCGGTTGAACAGGCTGTGGCTGCAGGCATGGCGGTGATTAGGAAGGAGCTGGAGTCTCACTCCCGCCGCCTCACTGAAGCCGAATCCCGGATCTCCAGTGTGGAGGACGAAATATACCAGATGCAGGGCACAGAGCAAACCCAGGATAAATTCAATCGTCTGGTTATGGACAAGCTGGAGGACTTGGAAAACAGGTCTCGGCGGAGTAACCTGAGATTTATCGGGATCCCGGAATCCGTCCAACCCTCAGCCATTCCAGAAATCTGTGCCCGAAAAATTCCTGCGGCACTGGGCATACAAGGGACCTGTGTGGTTGAACGGGCCCACAGAATGGGACTTTATTCGGAGGAGCGCAAGACCCCTCGCCCAGTCATCGCAAAATACCTCAACTACGCAGACAAGTCTGCCATCCTTCAGAAATTCCGCCAAACTCCACATTTCCAGATCGAAGGTATGAAAATCCTCATTTTTGCTGACTACTCAGTCGAAGTCGCAAAAAAACGCAAGACTTTCCAAACCGTATGTTCCCAGCTACACCAGGAACGCATCAAATTTACCCTGGCCTATCCGGCGACTCTGCGCCTTCGGGCACCGAACGGCAACCAACTGTCATTCCAAGATCCAGCGGAGGCAGAGAAATTTGTCCGCTCACTGCACCATGGCGAACCGGGTCATGGCAACTCGGCCACATCCCTTTCCTTCTCCAGACCGGACGTCCCTCACAGCCCTAGGAAGGAATCCCCGAAACGGCGACGCTACTCTGACGTGGTTGGCTCTGGCCGCGGGGGTCACCCCCGCTGAATCGTCTGTGTGACCTTTTGGCTTTTCCCTTTTACCTCTGTGGGACCTAGGATACGTCTATCCTCCGGGAACTGCTCCTGGGTGACTCTGTCCAGGCAACGGCAGATAGCGTAAGATAGTTTTCTTGTCCTGGAGACCTATTCTGTGTTCAACTGCTTGGTAGCCAATGTTATTTGTTTTTACTGTTTGTTGTCTTCTTACGGTGCCTTTTGTCCGTGATGCTATATGCCATGGCTGCCCAGCACTAGGTTGGAGGTCGCGACCCAAGTCTCTGCGGACAAGATCTTTGACAGGGCTACACTTGTCCCCTGCTAGGTCTGGAGACGCACTTGGGGAGCTGTGCTCCATCGCATACGCATGCGGAAAAAAGAGAAGTCTATGCGACTGTGTTCTGTTCTTGTTTTACTCCTATGTTTTCCTACCCGGTTTTCCAGTTCCCCCTTCCCCCCAGTCCCTTTCCCCAGGGGTCAAACTCCTTCTGGTCTGCACACACGCATGGCGGCCCTCTCTTCCCAGGTGGCGATCTTTATTTACTTGTATGACTCTAGTTACCCTCATGATAATGGTTAGGCGCAGACCGGACTGTCGCAGGTATCCAGCCCCTTTAGGTGAACTATGACGCTAATATCCTGGAATGTCAAAGGTCTTCGATCCCCGGCTAAGAGAATGAAAGTCCTGAGGCATCTCAAACGTCTCCGGGCTGACATCGCTCTTATTCAGGAATCGCATCTTTCCTCTGTTGATATGGCTCGGATGGAGAAACTCTGGGTAGGCAAAGTGGTAGGTTCTGCAGCACTTGGACGCAAAGCAGGTGTCCTCATTCTGTTTCATAAAAGGCTCTCGGTAGAAGTTATTGCAGTGGATGGGGACTCGGAAGGCCGTTATGTCTCGGCGCACGTCCGCATCAACAGCAAAGAACTTATTGTTTCTAACGTCTATGCTCCCAATGTTTTTGATCAGTCCTTCTATTCCATGCTATCAACCCGAACCCTGGCTTTTCCCCCCATCCCTCATTTGATGGGGGGCGACTTCAATGCTGTCATGGACACAGTCCTTGACAGGTCCCGACCACCTACGGATGCGCGGTCTAGCCCGGGCGGTCCCCCCACTCCTCTAGCCACTCTTACTGACTCCCTCGCTCTGACAGATGTCTGGCGGCATTTCCACCCGACAGATAGAGAATTTACTTTCTACTCCCACCCCCACAAAATTTTCACGAGGATTGACTACCTCTTTTGTACAGAATCGCTACTACCAGTCACTCAAGACGCAGTGATCCACGACATAGCAATATCCGACCACTCCCCACTCTCCCTAACCATTGACCTCACTGGTTCCCCTCCTGTTCCCCTGATATGGCGCTTCCCCTCTTTTCTGGCCAACAACGAGGACTTTAGGGTTTACCTTGAGCGGGCATGGCAGGAATATGTCGACACCAATGCGGCCCACGTCTCCTCCCCCCATTTGTTTTGGGAAGCGGGTAAGGCCTTTCTGAGAGGTCGTATCATCTCCTATGCGGCGGCCTTTAAACGACATGCGAACAGCGGCTATAAGGCGGCGAGTAATCGTCTTAGCGAGGCACATCGTAATCTAGTACTAACCGATAGTCAACCGAACAGGGATCAATGGGTCTTGGCCAAAAAGAACTTTGATGAATGGGCCGATAAGGTCGAACGTATTCACACGGCGCATTTTGCGGCCTCCTTGCACAGGTCCGGCAACAAGGCTGGCAAACTGTTGGCGAGGATGTGCAAGGGGCGACCGTCTCCCACACATATTGGATCCCTGCGAGATCCGTCGGGTGTTGTGGATTCCACCCCCCAAGGCATCCAACGTATTATGAGAGACTTCTACTCTGAGCTCTACGGCCCGGAGGAAGTCGATGATGCCTCGGGTGAGATGTTTTTATTAGATACGGGACTCCCCCGCATCACACCTGCCCAGCTCGACATGCTAAATTCACCTATCTCGGCGGAAGAGGTCACGCACACTATTAAGCATCTCACGGCAAGTAAATCGCCTGGTCCAGACGGCCTTACGGGGGAATTTTACAAATCCATCACGGCAAGCCTGGTTCCCACTTTGGTGGCGGTCTACGCCAGCATTTGGGAAGGTGGGCCTTATCTCCCAACGGGTAATCAAGCCATTATTAAATTACTTGCAAAAAAGGGTAAAGACCCCCTAGAACCAGGATCCTACCGCCCTATCTCGTTACTTAATCTTGATGTGAAAATACTGTCAAAAATCGTTGCCTCTCGTTTGGCTATCATTATGCCACATCTGATCCACCCTGCACAGTCCGGCTTTACCAAGGGACGGTCGGCTTCGGTGAATATCCGGAAGGTTTTGCTGGTACTGGAGCAGGCACGTTTGTTCCCCTCGCGAGACTTGGCCATTGTGACCCTTGACGCCGAAAAGGCATTCGACAATGTAAACTTTGTCTGGCTGCGTAGGGTCTTGGATGCCATGGGCTTCCAGGGCTCGTTCGTTCGCCTGATCACTTCCATGTACGCTTCCCCGACGGCCAGACTCTGTGTAGGTGGTGCACTGACTGAAGACTTTCGACTGTTTAAAGGTACCCGCCAAGGTTGCCCGCTGTCCCCACTACTCTTTAATCTGGCCTTGGAACCCCTATCTAGATACCTCTCTGGTCCTGCACCCCTTCATGGGATCCGTCTGGGTCACACAGACCTGAGGATTTCTTTATTTGCAGATGATGTCCTCCTATTCACCTCGTGCCCCTCTGCAGACATCCCTGCGATTGTGTCCACGTTTAATGCGTTTAGGAAATGTTCGGGCCTTAAAATAAATTTTTCCAAGAGTGAGATTCTCCCCTTGGGGCTGGACACGGCCCGAAGTTGGGAATCGGACTCCCCTTTTAAAATAGCGCAACACTCTATCACATACCTAGGCATAAAAATCGGTAGGACCCCCTCCTCCATCTATACCCTCAACTACCCACCATTGTTTGCTAAAGTGAAGGGGGAGCTGGAAAACTGGAAGGACCTGCCGTTGTCTCTTCTGGGGAGATGCCATTTGATCAAAATGGTCAGTTTTGCCCGCATCCTGTATTTACTCCAGACCCTTCCCCTATTGATTAAGCACAAGGATGTGCAAGACCTCTCCAAGGCGTTCTCCAGATTTCTTTGGCGGGGGAAGAGACCTCGCATCTCATTGAATAAGTTATGCCTCCCCAGGCGAGACGCGGGTATGAATTTTCCGAGTATTCGTTTATATAATTTGTCCTGTCTATTGAGAGTGGCACTGGACTGGATATCTCAGTCTTCTCATTTCGCCAATGTTGAGCTGGAGTCTCAGATGTCTAGGCCTTTTTCACTCGTCTCACTTCTTCACACCAAATGGACTCAACTCCCACCCTCACTGCGCCATAATCTTCTCCTACGGGACACGGTTATTGCGTGGAGGGAGGTGAGGAAACTTTTGAAGATACCTCTGTACTTCTCCAAATACCTTCCATTTAGAGGGAACCCCACTTTCCCCCCCGGCCTGGACCATGCGGTCTACGAAGAATGGAAGTCAAAGGGACTGGTCAACTTCTACCAATTTTGTGACCCTCAAACAGGAATACTGCGCTCTGACGCTGACATGATGGACATGTTCACTCTGCCCCCCTCAGAATCCTTTTACCTGGCGCAATGCCGTCACTACATCCGGGACACGCACACCAAACCTGATGGCAGGATTAGGCCATCTCTCATTGACACTTTATTGGACTCTGGCAAGTATACTATTTCTGACATATACAAACCACTTATCCGACTCTGCCCACCTGCTTCCTTCACTTCTTCAGCAGCAAACTGGCTCAAGGTCTTCCCGGCTGATGACACTTTGCCCAAGATTATCAGCGGTCTTCGGACCACCCTGGCTCTTACTCCCAATTCGGTGTGGCAAGAAACCCAGCTCAAAATATTCCACAGAGCACACATTCCTTTCTTATCAGACAAAACTGTCCAAGATGCCCACAAATGCACTATGTGTCGCAAGGAGCGCCCCTCACTCTTCCACAAATTTTGGGACTGCGCCCCGATCTCTGCATTCTGGGACCAAGTCTTGAACTTTATAACCACAGTGGCCGCAGTCACCATACCAAAGGATCCTATGTTA
Source organism: Pelophylax lessonae (assembly GCF_965119305.1). Taxonomy (NCBI): domain Eukaryota; kingdom Metazoa; phylum Chordata; class Amphibia; order Anura; family Ranidae; genus Pelophylax; species Pelophylax lessonae. The sequence goes on along the minus strand of NC_138779.1, from coordinate 110,072,643 downwards.
TTGCTCTTTGGCTACTGGGACAAGCGTCTACAGAAATGGTCCGACACCGCAGCGAATCCACCTCGCCTCTGGATCCTGACCGCACTACTCATTGCAAGGCGTTTGATACTAAAACATTGGATTGCCACCTCCCCCCCCCATGTAGCCATGCTTCGGTCAGAGCTAACCACGCTCCAGTCCATTGATCGCCTCATTATGGACTCGAAGGCCCCACGTGCGATTGCGGCCTTCAACGCCAAGTGGAGTGTCTTTTCGAAATATGCCAATAACGTTTTGGACTCTCCCCCTGACTCCTTCATATTTCCGAACCGTCATGATCTCTCTATTGCAACCCCCACTTGATTCCCCATTGTTGGACTCTATGTTTTGGAGATTGGTCCCGCCCCCTACTCCTTGCCCCCTTACCCTAGTTATCGGCAATGGCCGTGTTGCCCCCTACCCCCACCGCATATTGCTGTTTCGATATATGTTATGTACATGCATGTCCATATCCTATGTTTTGTTAAATTTGAAAATTTTAAATAAAAAAAAAAAAAGATGGGGTATACACTTTAAGGTGGCCTGATCAGTTGCCAGGCCTTTTTGAATTCCTGGAGGCCCCCTCGGTGGTAATCCCAGACTGGCTCGGACTACAGGGATATAAAAACTCTCTGGGGTCCTGGGGGCGTGGTTTGGCACCGGACCTCGATGGCCGCCTGATAGAGCTGCTCTGTGCATAGGGGGACAAAAACCTGCTTTATCACATCTTTCCCTGCGGACAACTGCCATGCTTGGCTCCGGCCGAAGTACCTCAGCCAACCGGGTATTACCTGATCCAATCTCGGACCTCGGGAGTGCCACACCAGTGCTCCGCTCACAGGCCTTGGAACGCCGCGCGGCTTCCCCGGCTCCCGCGCCAGGCCCTTACGTACTTCAGACAAGCTCTCAGACTCAGTTGCCACCTACACCCATAATGGCGGCTCCGCTTCCTAGTCTCCAAGATCTACAAAATGTAGCCTTGGATATCAAACAAACTCTTGGAGCAGCTATTACAGAGCTCACAGCAGAGCTTCGTTCGGTCACTGCTAAACTAAATGACACTAAAAAAGCTACTGCTACACAGGGCTCTGCCATTCGGCAGCTGCAGCGTTCTTCAGACTCTAATGTCGCCCATTTGATTGAAATCAATCGACAAATTGAGGACCTCGACAATCGGGGAAGAAGACATAATATCCGTCTTCGAGGCCTCCCTGAAAGAGTTGAACCCCAGGACCTGGAATCGTCACTCATCAGCATATTCAACGATCTAATGGATCGCCCCCATGACTCTCCAATTGAGTTTGAGAGAGTACAGAGGGCCCTTCGACCCAGGGGGGGGGTGACTCAGATCCCCCAAGAGATGTTGTAGCATGTCTGGTCAGTTTCCCTCTGAAGGAAGCCATCTTGAGGAAGGCCAGAACCAAGGATGTAATTCGCTTCAATGGCTCTGAAGTGAAGCTATTTCAGGATCTATCAGCCATTACTCTACAAAATAGAAGGGCACTGCGCCCCCTGCTGGAGACTCTCCGAACTCGGGGAATAACATATAGATGGCGCTTCCCCTTCTGCCTATTCGCCTCCTTGGGTAACAGAAGCGCTTCTCTGCGCACCCCGGATGATCTTCCTGCTTTCTGTGCGGCTTTTGACATCCCGGAAATGGATCTCCCCGAGTGGTGTTGTGCTTTTTTCCCCCCGGACCCCTGGGTTCAGGTCTCCACAACGGGAACCCCGAGGTCTCAGAGGCAAAGCCGTAAGAGCAGACGCACGCGCCATCGCTCCAGCACCACTTCACCTAGACACAGAGGAGGCGAAGAAGGCACTCCGCGCCGCTCCCCGAACGAAAGAAGAGACCATCCGGAACCTTAATGGTCCTCCACGCACTGATTGACTTTGGTGACCCCCGGTGAGTAACCCACCTGCTCCCGCTAGTTTTATTCCCCATCCCTGGATCCACACGGAGTATTACCCCCCCTGCTTCCTCTATGTTCATGCTGTTCACGACGCACATCTCCTGAGACTTTCCCTGTCACCTTGAGAACTGAATCACCATACGCAGTACACTGGTTGAACACTGTCCTTAGTTTTGTTCTTTCCCGGACTTGGACTCTGTTCCCGAGTACCACAGATGCTACAGGGGTGAGGGGCTGCTGTTTCCAATATCTCATGTGAAGCTGAGATACAAGGATGTAGTAGATGGGTATTATGGCTACTTGCGAATAGGATAGAGGTGTGCCATGAGAATGCTGTGTGTCCTGGAGTGATGTGAGTGAGGCGTGGATGGGCGGCTTGAGTTGCGGGAAGTATTGGGTTTGAATGTCTTGATTGGGTATCAGGAGGGTGAATGAGATGTATGCAATGTCCAGTTACAGATAGAGGCTTCATCAATAGGCTAAGGAATGTGCTCCTTTAATAGTAATATTTACAACCTTTTAAACAACTGGCGTACTAATGGACATGGTATTATTGTTAATAGGGTGGAGGTGCATGGTTTCCGGGCCTCGCTTTATTTGATAGTCTCTTTGTAGATTCATACACATTGAAATTGTAGACAACCTTGGATCTCTTGCCATATTAAGGCTAGCGAGGAATTTAAGGCCCGGACATGTATGTCACTACCACTTCCAGGTTATTTAGTATCCGAGTAAATGCAGATGTACCATCAATTAAACATCCACCCTTCTATCACAAGCGGGTCTTAAGATGCGCTGCGCAACATTTGCACAACACCCATTCATGAGGTTTACACTTAGTTCCCCGGAAACACACTAATACAGCGCAACTAAGTAACTCAGGTGCCCATACACGGCCCTATCTGCTACCGATGCCCTATTTGCATCCCGCTATCAGGATACCCATCTAGCTAATCACTCGTTGTAATAGACCATCTCTTGCGATGCACCCAGCCACTCATGCCACAGATAGCGGGGCTCGCGGAGAGACCAACCGATGGGGGGTGATTTGAGTCCGCTTAAACCCACCCTCACTAAGTTTAAATTAAAATTTGTCTTTACCAGAACTTATAGTGTTAATCGGGAACAGCGCTCTGTCTTCTTGAAAGATTAGGGGACTCCTTTAATACTCCTTCACTCCTTAATTTGGGAATATCAATCACACCTCCACCAATTCAGTGGGTATTCCCCACCGGGGGAAGATCATAGTCCTGTTGTTCTTACAGTTTTTTTTTTTCTCTCCATGTAACACCATATTTTGTTTTCCTATTTTCTATAGTAGATCTACTGACAATATTCTTCGCAATTGACCCGTTGGTCTGAATATGGTGAGTTTTGGCCAGTTTGTCGCTTTACTATATTCCATATTGTTTCATAAGCCCTCCCCCGTCCAATGCACAGATCTCTGTCCGGTCAGTGACCGTTTGTCATACACACTCTCCAACACAACGGTAACTCCCAGTTACTGTTGACCCGTGATACAATTTGTATCGTTTCTACTCCACACAGAACTTAGGCGGATCATTTGATACCGGCCTTCTCTGCGGGGTACAGTCATCCTTCTCTTTTTCTTTACCACAAATTTTTTTTCCTCCACCTGATTCAGGCCCTTCTATTCAATCCCTTTAACTCCTCTATACCCCATCCCTCGGCCTAGTCCCAATTATCCTTACCTGACCCCTCCTCATTCGAGAGGTCCAAGACATAAGAATCTACTACAACTAGATCACTTTTGCTTCTGCTAAGCTCTTCCCACACCAACCCACCCCCACTGTCTTACTCTTTCTCTACTCTATCTATTCCCCCTTCCCTTCTCTATCTCCCTTCTTTCTCTGCCAGACATGCAGAACACACCTCCACCCCCCGGGGTCTACCATGCAAATTACTCTCAATCAACGCTCAGGGATTGAATATTCCCGAGAAAAGGTCACAATTATTAGCTGAAGCTCACAGACTACGTGCCCAAATCTTATTGATCCAGGAGACACACTATAAGGAAGGGGAGGTTCCCAAGTTGATGAATAAAAACTTCCCCGTTTCCTTCCATGCGCCTACAGAAGGCTCTAAAACTAGAGGAGTTTCCATACTTCTCTCACGACAGGTTGACTTCCAGTTGACGGATGTCAAACGCGACTCGGGTGGCAGATACCTCTTCATTAAGGGGAACTTAAATTCAAGACCAATAACTATTGCGAACATTTACGCTCCCAATAGTAAACAGGTCCCTTTCTTTCGATTAATGGGCCAAGAGCTCCTCGATTTCGCCTCTGGGATTTTGATCCTGGGTGGAGACTTTAACGCCCCTCTGAACCCCATTCTGGATTCGTCTACTGGCTCATCAGTACTCCCATTTCGGGCATTGAAGCAAATAATGATACAACTACAAAAACTGAAATTACATGATTCCTGGAGAATCTTGAACCCGGATAGTAAAGACTACACCTTTTACTCAGCCCCCCACAACAAATTCTCTAGAATTGACTACTTCTTCATCTCTCAAACAGATATTCCCCTCTTAGTATCCACCTCTATAGAACCCAAAGTCCTTTCTGACCACAACCCCATCACTATGACTATTCAATTCCCAAGTACAGACACTAGACGTAAATCCTGGTGCCTGAACCCCTCTCTGCTGCGAGACCCCGAGATCAAGGCCAATGTTCAAGAAGCATTATCATGGCACTTCCGGTTCCGGCGCCGCATGGAGTAGCAGGCTCCTAAGCAGCTCCCGCGGTGCGCCCCAGCAAACCGGCTTGTAAAACCAGCCCCAAAGCTTCCAGCCTGCCCCCAGCACCCTCTGCTGTCTCGGGACCCCCCCCGGACCCGGCCGCTCTCTACCCCTCGTTCCGGAATGGAGCGGTTCCTGGAAAAACCGGCCGCGAAGCCTCCGCCGGGCCCGGCGCAAATCGAGGCCGCGGTCGCGGCCTACTCCGGTTCGGCAGCGGAATCGGCGGCCATGGACACTAGCAAGCAGGCGGAGGGTGACCTCCGACCACCCAACACAGCCTCCTCCTCGGCCCCGGACCCCTCTACAGAGAGGATTGCGAGAGCGGTGGTGGAGCTGCTCACCCCCACCATACAGGCATCGGTTGAACAGGCTGTGGCTGCAGGCATGGCGGTGATTAGGAAGGAGCTGGAGTCTCACTCCCGCCGCCTCACTGAAGCCGAATCCCGGATCTCCAGTGTGGAGGACGAAATATACCAGATGCAGGGCACAGAGCAAACCCAGGATAAATTCAATCGTCTGGTTATGGACAAGCTGGAGGACTTGGAAAACAGGTCTCGGCGGAGTAACCTGAGATTTATCGGGATCCCGGAATCCGTCCAACCCTCGGCCATTCCAGAAATCTGTGCCCGAAAAATTCCTGCGGCACTGGGCATACAAGGGACCTGTGTGGTTGAACGGGCCCACAGAATGGGACTTTATTCGGAGGAGCGCAAGACCCCTCGCCCAGTCATCGCAAAATACCTCAACTACGCAGACAAGTCTGCCATCCTTCAGAAATTCCGCCAAACTCCACATTTCCAGATCGAAGGTATGAAAATCCTCATTTTTGCAGACTACTCAGTCGAAGTCGCAAAAAAACGCAAGACTTTCCAAACCGTATGTTCCCAGCTACACCAGGAACGCATCAAATTTACCCTGGCCTATCCGGCGACTCTGCGCCTTCGGGCACCGAACGGCAACCAACTGTCATTCCAAGATCCAGCGGAGGCAGAGAAATTTGTCCGCTCACTGCACCATGGCGAACCGGGTCATGGCAACTCGGCCACATCCCTTTCCTTCTCCAGACCGGACGTCCCTCACAGCCCTAGGAAGGAATCCCCGAAACGGCGACGCTACTCTGACGTGGTTGGCTCTGGCCGCGGAGGTCACCCCCGCTGAATCGTCTGTGTGACCTTTTGGCTTTTCCTTTTTACCTCTGTGGGACCTAGGATACGTCTATCCTCCGGGAACTGCTCCTGGGTGACTCTGTCCAGGCAACGGCAGATGGCGTAAGATAGTTTTCTTGCCCTGGAGACCTATTCTGTGTTCAACTGCTTGGTAGCTAATGTTATTTGTTTTTACTGTTTGTTGTCTTCTTACGGTGCCTTTTGTCCGTGATGCTATATGCCATGGCTGCCCAGCACTAGGTTGGAGGTCGCGACCCAAGTCTCTGCGGACAAGATCTTTGACAGGGCTACACTTGTCCCCTGCTAGGTCTGGAGACGCACTTGGGGAGCTGTGCTCCATCGCATACGCATGCGGAAAAAAGAGAAGTCTATGCGACTATGTTTTGTTCTTGTTTTACTCCTATGTTTTCCTACCCGGTTTTCCAGTTCCCCCTTCCCCCCAGTCCCTATCCCCAGGGGTCAAACTCCTTCTGGTCTGCACACACGCATGGCGGCCCTCTCTTCCCAGGTGGCGATCTTTATTTACTTGTATGAATCTAGCTACCCTCATGATAATGGTTAGGCGCAGACCGGACTGTCGCAGGTATCCAGCCCCTTTAGATGAACCATGACGCTAATATCCTGGAATGTCAAAGGTCTTCGGTCCCCGGCTAAGAGAATGAAAGTCCTGAGGCATCTCAAACGTCTCCGGGCTGACATCGCTCTTATTCAGGAATCGCATCTTTCTTCTGTTGATATGGCTCGGATGGAGAAACTCTGGGTAGGCAAAGTGGTAGGTTCTGCAGCACTTGGACGCAAAGCAGGTGTCCTCATTCTGTTTCATAAAAGGCTCTCGGTAGAAGTTATTGCAGTGGATGGGGACTCGGAAGGCCGTTATGTCTCGGCGCACGTCCGCATCAACAGCAAAGAACTTATTGTTTCTAACGTCTATACTCCCAATGTTTTTGATCAGTCCTTCTATTCCATGCTATCAACCCGAACCCTGGCTTTTCCCCCCATCCCTCATTTGATGGGGGGCGACTTCAATGCTGTCATGGACACAGTCCTTGACAGGTCCCGACCACCTACGGATGCGCGGTCTAGCCCGGGCGGTCCCCCCACTCCTCTAGCCATTCTTACTGACTCCCTCGCTCTGACAGATGTCTGGCGACATTTCCACCCGACAGATAGAGAATTTACTTTCTACTCCCACCCCCACAAAATTTTCACGAGGATTGACTACCTCTTTTGTACAGAATCGCTACTACCAGTCACTCAAGACGCAGTGATCCACGACATAGCACTATCTGACCACTCCCCACTCTCCCTAACCATTGACCTCACTGGTTCCCCTCCTGTTCCCCTGATATGGCGCTTCCCCTCTTTTCTGGCCAACAACGAGGACTTTAGGGTTTACCTTGAGCGGGCATGGCAGGAATATGTCGACACCAATGCGGCCCACGTCTCCTCCCCCCATTTGTTTTGGGAAGCGGGTAAGGCCTTTCTGAGAGGTCGTATCATCTCCTATGCGGCGGCCTTTAAACGACATGCGAACAGCGGCTATAAGGCGGCGAGTAATCGTCTTAGCGAGGCACATCGTAATCTAGTACTAACCGATAGTCAACCGAACAGGGATCAATGGGTCTTGGCCAAAAAGAACTTTGATGAATGGGCCGATAAGGTCGAACGTATTCACACGGCGCATTTTGCGGCCTCCTTGCACAGGTTCGGCAACAAGGCTGGCAAACTGTTGGCGAGGATGTGCAAGGGGCGACCGTCTCCCACACATATTGGATCCCTGCGAGATCCGTCGGGTGTTGTGGATTCCACCCCCCAAGGCGTCCAACGTATTATGAGAGACTTCTACTCTGAGCTCTACGGCCCGGAGGAAGTCGATGATGCCTCGGGTGAGATGTTTTTATTAGACACGGGACTCCCCCGCATCACACCTGCCCAGCTCGACATGCTAAATTCACCTATCTCGGCGGAAGAGGTCACGCACACTATTAAGCATCTCACGGAAAGTAAATCGCCTGGTCCAGACGGCCTTACGGGGGAAATTTACAAATCCATCACGGCAAGCCTGGTTCCCACTTTGGTGGCGGTCTACGCCAGCATTTGGGAAGGTGGGCCTTATCTCCCAACGGGTAATCAAGCCATTATTAAATTACTTGCAAAAAAGGGTAAAGACCCCCTAGAACCAGGATCCTACCGCCCTATCTCGTTACTTAATCTTGATGTGAAAATACTGTCAAAAATCGTTGCCTCTCGTTTGGCTATCATTATGCCACATCTGATCCACCCTGCACAGTCCGGCTTTACCAAGGGACGGTCGGCTTCGGTGAATATCCGGAAGGTTTTGCTGGTACTGGAGCAGGCACGTTTGTTCCCCTCGCGAGACTTGGCCATTGTGACCCTTGACGCCGAAAAGGCATTCGACAATGTAAACTTTGTCTGGCTGCGTAGGGTCTTGGATGCCATGGGCTTCCAGGGCTCGTTCGTTCGCCTGATCACTTCCATGTACGCTTCCCCGACGGCCAGACTCTGTGTAGGTGGTGCACTGACTGAAGACTTTCGACTGTTTAAAGGTACCCGCCAAGGTTGCCCGCTGTCCCCACTACTCTTTAATCTGGCCTTGGAACCCCTATCTAGATACCTCTCTGGTCCTGCACCCCTTCATGGGATCCGTCTGGGTCACACAGACCTGAGGATTTCTTTATTTGCAGACGATGTCCTCCTATTCACCTCGTGCCCCTCTGCAGACATCCCTGCGATTGTGTCCACGTTTAATGCGTTTAGGAAATGTTCGGGCCTTAAAATAAATTTTTCCAAGAGTGAGATTCTCCCCTTGGGGCTGGCCACGGCCCGGAGTTGGGAATCGGACTCCCCTTTTAAAATAGCGCAACACTCTATCACTTACCTAGGCATAAAAATCGGTAGGACCCCCTCCTCCATCTATACCCTCAACTACCCACCATTGTTTGCTAAAGTGAAGGGGGAACTGGAAAACTGGAAGGACCTGCCGTTGTCTCTTCTGGGGAGATGCCATTTGATCAAAATGGTCAGTTTTGCCCGCATCCTGTATTTTCTCCAGACCCTTCCCCTATTGATTAAGCACAAGGATGTGCAAGACCTCTCCAAGGCGTTCTCCAGATTTCTTTGGCGGGGGAAGAGACCTCGCATCTCATTGAATAAGTTATGCCTCCCCAGGCGAGACGCGGGTATGAATTTTCCGAGTATTCGTTTATATAATTTGTCCTGTCTATTGAGAGTGGCACTGGACTGGATATCTCAGTCTTCTCAATTCGCCAATGTTGAGCTGGAGTCTCAGATGTCTAGGCCTTTTTCACTCGTCTCACTTCTTCACACCAAATGGACTCAACTCCCACCCTCACTGCGCCATAATCTGCTCCTACGGGACACGGTTATTGCATGGAGGGAGGTGAGGAAACTTTTGAAGATACCTCTGTACTTCTCCAAATACCTTCCCATTAGAGGGAACCCCACTTTCCCCCCCCGGCCTGGACCATGCGGTCTACGAAGAATGGAAGTCAAAGGGACTGGTCAACTTCTACCAATTTTGTGACCCTCAAACAGGAATACTGCGCTCTGACGCTGACATGATGGACATGTTCACTCTGCCCCCCTCAGAATCCTTTTACCTGGCGCAATGCCGTCACTACATCCGGGACACGCACACCAAACCTGATGGCAGGATTAAGCTATCTCTCATTGACACTTTATTGGACTCTGGCAAGTATACTATTTCTGACATATACAAACCACTTATCCGACTCTGCCCACCTGCTTCCTTCACTTCTTCAGCAGCAAACTGGCTCAAGGTCTTCCCGGCTGATGACACTTTGCCCAAGATTATCAGCGGTCTTCGGACCACCCTGGCTCTTACTCCCAATTCGGTGTGGCAAGAAACCCAGCTCAAAATATTCCACAGAGCACACATTCCTTTCTTATCAGACAAAACTGTCCAAGATGCCCACAAATGCACTATGTGTCGCAAGGAGCGCCCCTCACTCTTCCACAAATTTTGGGACTGCGCCCCGATCTCTGCATTCTGGGACCAAATCTTGGACTTTATAACCACAGTGGCCGCAGTCACCGTACCAAAGGATCCTATGATATTGCTCTTTGGCTACTGGGACAAGCGTCTACAGAAATGGTCCGACACCGCAGCGAATCCACCTCGCCTGTGGATCCTGACCGCACTACTCATTGCAAGGCGTTTGATACTAAAACATTGGATTGCCACCTCCCCCCCCCATGTAGCCATGCTTCGGTCAGAGCTAACCACGCTCCAGTCCATTGATCGCCTCAATATGGACTCGAAGGCCCCACGTGCGATTGCGGCCTTCAACGCCAAGTGGAGTGTCTTTTCGAAATATGCCAATAACGTTTTGGACTCTCCCCCTGACTCCTTCATATTTCCGAACCGTCATGATCTCTCTATTGCAACCCCCACTTGATTCCCCATTGTTGGACTCTATGTTTTGGAGATTGGTCCCGCCCCCTACTCCTTGCCCCCTTACCCTAGTTATCGGCAATGGACGTGTTGCCCCCTACCCCCACCGCATATTGCTGTTTCGATATATGTTATGTACATGCATGTCCATATCCTATGTTTTGTTAAATTTGAAAATTTTAAATAAAAAAAAAAAAAAGAAGCATTATCATTATTTTTTACAGAAAATGATACTCCTGACTCGACTCCACTCGGCCAATGGGAGGCTCATAAATGTGTTCTCAGAGGGAAACTCCTCTCATTGGCGGCTACCCAAAAAAAAGCCAGACAAGCTACTCTTGAATCTCTTTATGCCAAACTGGGAGTCCTTGAGAGGGCCCATAAACACTCCTTGGCCTCCAATACCCTGTCCGAACTCACCAGGGTCCGACAAGAGATCAAAGACATCCTTAACATTCAAAGCCACCGTAGACTCGCGTTAAGTAGAAGAATTTTCTTCGAACAGGGTAACAAATGTGGCAGATTACTAGCCAGAGCAGTGCAAACACAGAAAACGTCCGCCAATGTTCATATTATTAAGGATAACACTGGCACAAAACATTGTTCAAATGAAGCCATAGCCAAACAATTCGAATCCTTCTACCATGCGTTATACAATCTCCAACCCTCTCTCCGTTGCCCCATGTCGCCTGCTACACGTCTAGAAAAGATGAAATCCTTCTTAGGCAAGCACTGCCCTTCCTCTCTTTCACGATCAGACGCCTCTACTTTAGAGACACCCTTGACGGAGGATGAGTTTGATAGGGCAATTAAAGAAATGAAACCAGGGAAATGCCCTGGACCGGATGGTTTTTCACTATCTTACTACCGTATGTTCTCAGAAACTCTTAAACCACAATTCCTTAGGGCATTCCGAACCTTGGCCGATTCCTCGCATCACTCTTCTTCCTTGCTGGAGGCCCACATTACGGTGATTCCCAAGGAGGGCAAGGACTCTACACACGTTGGGAATTACCGCCCAATATCACTCTTGAATGTGGATGTCAAGATTTTCGCCAAGATCCTCGCGAACCGTCTTCTCCCACATATCCCCTCAATGGTCTCTCTTGACCAGGCGGGCTTTGTGCCCAGGAGAGAGGCTAGGGATAACACCACGAGAGCCTTGAACATCCACCACTGGCTTACCACTCGTGGCGTCCCAGGTTTTTTTTTATCCCTGGACGCCGAGAAGGCGTTCAATAGAGTGGCCTGGGACTACCTCTTAGCTACCCTGGAGTCTGTGGGCATTTTGCCCCGGATGCTTTCCTACATTCGAGCCCTCTATACGAACCAGACTGCCAGGGTCAGAGTCAATGGCCACCTATCGGACGCCTTCAAATTGTCCAATGGTACTCGTCAGGGGTGTCCCCTCTCCCCTATCTTATTCATCCTATCGATTGAACCATTTCTTAATATGATACGGGCCAATACAGATATCAAGGGAATTGACATAGCGGGCTCCTCTTACAAAATTGCCGCGTTCGCGGATGATATGCTTCTTTTCTTGTCCCAACCCCACATCTCGCTTCCAAACTTGCTCCGCGACCTGGAATTTTTCAAATCCCTTTCCTACCTACAAATTAATTACACCAAGTCTTTTGCCCTCAATATATCCCTCTCGTGGACGGAGGTTGAACGATGCGCTTCAAACTTTCCGTTCAAGTGGGCTGCTGAGTCCATACCATATCTCGGGATTCTCATACCCCGTAATCTCTCGGATCTTTACAGGTTGAACTACCAACCACTCATTAACTCCGCCAATGCCACCCTTCGATCTTGGAATTCGATTCAGGTATCCTGGTTCGGTCGCGCTTCCCTCCTCAAGATGTCGATATTACCGAAATTCTTATACCTGTTCCAAACAGTCCCAATTCAGATCCCTAATTCATTTTTCACGTCTTTCAAGTCATGCTCCCAGAAATTTGTCTGGGGGGACAAAAGACCCCGGATCAGATATCTACAACTGACGGCTCACAAAGAGAGTGGTGGCCTGGGTCTCCCTGACCTACACACCTACTATAAGGCTTGCATCTTGAGCAGATTATTGGACTGGAATGTCCATTCATCCACCAAAGCAGTCACTAAGCTGGAAAACGTCTTTTCGCCTATCCCCCTACAAGTCCTATCATGGCTCCCATACTCAGTGCTAGGGGAGGACTTGAAAAGTCACCCTCTTATAGCCCCCCCACTAAAACTGCACAGCGCATGGCGCAAAGCCAAGAAAATAAATCTAGCGGCTGGCCCTTTGACCTCCATTCGATGGAATCCTGCTTTTCCATCAGGGATGTCTAGTTCCTTCCTTCACGACATCTGGCCACACGAAAGAGTCCCAGCTAAACTCTTCTTCCACAAAGGCTCCCCCTTGTCCTGGGAGGCGATCAATCAAAATATCCAACCCCACTCCATTCCGCTCTGGATATTTTTCCAGATTAGCCACTTTCTGACTCATCGGCGATCCCTATCCGACTGGACGAGGCCCCTGACGGGGATTGAGGCTCTCTGTGAAAGATCTGGCCCTCAGAGACACGTAATCTCAACTTTATATCGCATTTTATTATCCCCCCCGCCTCTCTCTTCTTCGTCCTTTGTCCAGGCCTGGTCCAGGGATCTGGATCTATCACTTACGGAACTGGAATGGTCCTCAGTTTGCCAGACCATCCAAAAAGCTTCAATAAGCGTTACGATTCAGGAGAATGGATATAAAATCCTAACTAGATGGTACCAAACTCCAGATAGGCTTCATAAATTCTGTCCCACCGTTCTGGACATCTGCTGGTGCTGCGACAAAGAACAGGGAACTATGCTACACATTTGGTGGGAGTGTCCACCTCTTCGACCTTTTTGGACGAAAGTCCATAACCTAATCAAAGAAGCTACCTCAAGAGAATTAGAATTTACACCGACGCAATATCTACTGCACTGGTCACCCTTGCACAGACACAGTTACAGGAAGTCGCTGGCCATGTATATGGTAACAGCAGCCAAGTTATGCATCCCGTGCCACTGGAGATCGACCACGATTCCTTCCATCAAGGAATGGTTCCTTAGATTGAACCACATAGAGCGAATGGAAGAGTTGATTAGCATAGCTCATGACTCATTCTCGACTTTTGCCTTTAAATGGCAGGCCTGGTCTAGCTTCAAACAATCTGTCTCCTATAACTCAGTTATGAACACCTACTAAAATTCACTTATTAAAACTCAAATGGCTCTTTTTGACCTAATTTTGACCTGATCCCCGGTGGGGTGGAAGTCCGTGCTACATACCCTTTCCCACCCCCCCCCCCCCCTGTTCCTACTTTCCTTTTCTTTCTTTCACTCCTTTCCCATATAAGCTACATCCGTTGTCCCACTCGAATCTCACCTTCTACCTTGTCAGAAGCACACTCATCATGATGGTTCCCAACAACAAACTGTAGATTTACTAACAAACTTTGACTCATCATATACTAAACTGGCCAAACCTCACTACTCGTAAGTATGTCCTAAGGGGCTAAAATATCTTCCATATGTTTATTTTCACACTGATACATTGTTCCATTATACATGGTATTTACGCTCTAGCTACTTCTGCACTAAGGCTGATTAGCGTTTTACCTGCAAGTTAAAGTTTGTTTTCGGGTTGGGTCCTTGGATCCCTGAGTTAAATAACTGTAATTCCGATGCGCCCATTGTGATGTTTCTTTCTTACTTGACTCCTTGTTGCATATTCTGAGTGGGACAGGCGATAAAACCACAGGCTTGCCTGATCTCTTTATTGCTATTGAAATTGATAACATGTTATGTTACTTTTTTGGAAAACTTTTTTTCTTTTATTGTAACACATTTTGCTTAATCTGTATTGTATACATCTTTATTAAAATAAAAAAAATTTTATGGAAAAAAAAAAAAAAAACTCTCTGGGGTCCTTGGCAGTCAGGAGATAATTAGAGAGGGCTGCCCCTCGGGTTTGGTGGGCTCCCCAGGGGGGTGGAAAAGTGGTACACTCCCCGGGGATATAGCCCCACAGATGATGCACTGAGGGGACCTTATAAGGAATACACAAAGTAGGGGAATATTTCAATGGATGTGAGTAGGAGTGAGGGATGGGCCACTAGTAAATGTATTAGTATAAAACAGATAAGGGAAATTTAAATATGATTTATACTGTTAAAAATTTAGTTGGTCATATAATTAGAGTGCCTCGTTAGAGTCTTGAACAAAATACAGGGACTTAAATAATTCCCTTAAATTTGAGTGGCCCTTCACGCATCTCCGCCCCTCAAGGTATGATCAGAGCGGTCTCACCGGGTTCATGGGAGCCGCGCTCGCAGATTAAGCGAGGAAGTTATTGGTTGCATTGGTTTTTTGTCTTGCCTTTTAGGAATAGGTTTTCCTTCCTCCTTTTTTTTTTTTTTTTTGGATATAACATATGTCTCATGAGCGACCCTCCCACACGCCCCTAGATTAGATAAGCGCGTAGCTGCGTTTTAGGTCAAGGTTTGACAAATAGGGAATAAGGGGTAGCAGGTACAGAGGATCGGCGTTTTGATATATCCCCCCCAAGGGCGAGACACCGAGCAGGGAAGTTTTATCCCCCCCTCTGGGTTTTTTTTTTTTCTCTCCAACTCCCCTTCACCCCCCCTCTGGAGGTGTCGGGGGCTGCCTCTATAGTAATATGAGTAAAGAAGGAGTGGGCAGGATGCTCAGGGCTGCTAGAGCGGGCCTGAAATTTTCCTCTCTGAACGTAAGGGGGTTATCCACCCCAGAAAAACGCATGCAGGTACTTAATGATATGAGAAAGGGACATACCCAGGTCGCTTTTTTTCAGGAAACATATTTTAAATGTGAAAGTGTACCTAAACTCTGTAACAGAAATTTTCCATGGGTGTATCATGCCCCCTCCCCAATCCCGAAGTCGAAAGGGGTTAGTGTTGTGATAGCAAAGGAAGTAGATTGGACATAGCATGAATCAAAGGTAGACCCGCAAGGTAGATATATTATCATAAAAGGAACAGTAGGACAAAGGATAGTGACATTGATTAACGTTTATTTCCCAAACGTTAATCATTTAACATTCTTACAGCAATTATTGCCTTTGATACTGGACTTCCGGGAGGGGCATTTAATAATGGGTGGCGATTGGAATTACGTGGCAGAACCATTGTTAGATACGTCACGGGGCTCCTCCCACTTATCATATGCAAAACTTAATGGGCTCAGGAGGGAACTTTCCCTCCTTGATCTAATTGACCCATGGAGGATTATGCATGCGGGGGAGAAGGACTATTCATACTTCTCTGCATCGCATAATACATATTCAAGGCTGGATAGATTCCTGATCCCCCAGGGGGACCTGGGTAGGGTCAAGACTACCACTATCGGCATGCCCATTATCTCAGACCATGCGCCTGTACATATGGTGATTGATTTGGACTCTGTACCATCGAAACCTCCCACTTGGAGATTAAACAAATCTCTATTGCAATCCCGGAGATGAGACTAGAAGTAGAAACAACTTTGGTAAATTATTTTAAGGAAAATATAGATCGGTTAACATCCCCGTCTATAGTATGGGAAGCACACAAGTGCGTGATTAGGGGGAAGTTAATGCAGTTGGGCTCTCGCCATAAAAAGGGAATATGAAAAAAGTGTGACGGAATTAACGACGCGTATGGGTGAGCTGAGTGCAGTTCACAAAAAATCACTGGCGCAGGAATACCTGCAACCTCTTATTAGGACAAGAGAGGAGCTAAATAAACTTCTATATCAAAGAACAGTTAAGAGTCTGGCTCTGATGAGGAGACAGTTTTACGAATTCTCTAATAAACCGGGAG
Source organism: Pelophylax lessonae (assembly GCF_965119305.1). Classification (NCBI taxonomy): domain Eukaryota; kingdom Metazoa; phylum Chordata; class Amphibia; order Anura; family Ranidae; genus Pelophylax; species Pelophylax lessonae. The sequence continues at coordinate 110,056,471 of NC_138779.1, read as the reverse complement.
CTATGTTGGCCAGGGCTCTTAAAAAAAGACAGTGATCGCACAGATACAATCAAACCAGGATGGAAAAATCACAGAGACAGGGAAAATCGTAGAGGAGTTTGGGAGGTTTTATCAATCCCTGTATAACATAGATATAGGGGGAGATAAAGACGAAAGGGCCAGATGTTTGCGTTCAAAAATGCGGGAGTATATTGAAACTTGGGGGATGCCCACGTTGAAAAAAGAGCAGGTGGAGGCAATGGAAGGAGATATATCAGAGGAGGAACTAGAGTATGCTCTAAATCAAAATAAACCGCATAAGGCCCCGGGCCCAGATGGTCTAACCTTGCCATACTATAAACAATTTTGGACACAGCTGAAAATTCCCTTATTAGTTCATCTCAATAGTATTGGGAAGGGGGGCTCTTTGCCATTAGATAGTCTGCGGGCATATATCTCACTTTTACACGAAGAAGGCAAAGACCCGTCATTATGCGGTAATTACCGCCCTATAGCTCTATTGAATTTAGATTTGAAACTATTCTCTAAGATCATTGCAAACAGAATTATAACATTTATACCTCAACTGATCCACTATGACCAGGTGGGTTTCGTACCCTCAAGGGAAGCAAGGGACAATACGACTAGGGTTATAGACCTTATAGCATACGCCCAGAATATACAGAAGCCATTGATGCTTTTGTCTGTTGATGCAGAGAAGGCATTTGACAGGGTGGCATGGGATTTTATCCAGGCCACCCTGTCACATGTTGGACTAGGGGAGTGGATGAAAACTTGCATCATGGCCCTGTATTCAGGACCCACAGCAGCGGTAAAAGTTAACGGTTGGAGGTCTAATTTTTTTTAAATTAAAAATGGTACACGCCAAGGTTGCCCGTTGTCCCCATTAATCTTTATATTGACATTGGAACCATTATTATGTAAAATTCGGAATGATTTAGAGATTGAGGGCCTTCAGGTGAAAGGGACGTACCATAAATTAGCAGCTTACGCAGATGATTTAATTTTTTTCATAACAAAGCCGGAGCAAATGTTACCATTAATACTGGGGGCAATGCAGGAATATGGGAACTTCTCTTACTTCAGAGTAAATTTAACAAAATCAGTGGCATTAAATATTTCAATCCCCTGGGATAAATGGAGGGAGTTACAACCTCTCTATACTCTTAAGTGGGCAAAAGACTCATTAGTATATCTTGGGGTACATATTACATCTAAAGTAGAAGACATGTTCGAGGCTAATTTCCCTCCTCTAATGAAAACCTTGAGGGGAGATACTCTGAAATGGCAATCCCTGGCACTAACGTGGTTCGGAAGGAGTAGTGTGTGGAAGATGAATGTACTTCCACGACTATTGTACCTATTACAGGCACTACCAATAGAAATACCAGAAAAATTTTTTACGCAATTGAGAACTCTATTGAGAACATTCATATGGACTAAAAAATCCCCGAGGATAGGTATAAATACTCTCTCTAGACCTAAGAGTGAAGGGGGATAGGGCTGCCGGACTTAAAGCGTTACCATAGGGCGGTACATCTTACGCGGGTGCTGGATTGGCATAGTAATTCATTAACTAAACAATGGGTGAACCTGGAAAATGAGATAATAGATAGACCAGTCCCTTTGGCCCCATGGGTCCCAGTGTCAAGGAATGACCCAATACTATCTCATCCGTTGATAGGGACCACAATCAAGGTATGTAGATATATACAAAGAAGTGCAGGGATCGCACCCACAATCTCTCCAATGCTGCCGTTAGTAGGAAACGTGGACTTTCCTCCAGGATGCTCGAAGGGGAAGATAAGAAACCTTGCCCGAAGTGATAAAATTCGGTTAATAGACATATGGTGCCGGGAGAATCCTCCCACCTTGAGGGAGATAGTATCCTGGTCGGAAGAGACCTTGGATGCGTTCTCTGCATTTCAAATTAAACATTATCTTAGTAATTTACAAAAACAGGGATACTCCCCTCGACCGTTGACCCCCTTTGAATCCCTATGTAGAGATGGTAGTCCAATTCCACACGCCTTATCGTTTTTTTATGCCCTTTTATCTAAAGGGCAGAATGAACAAACATTGACTTTCTTGAGAAAATGGGAGCGAGATCTTGGGGTTAACTTTAGCTCTCAACAAAAAAAAAAAATACTAGCACTTACACACAAGGCATCCATAGCTAATAAATACCAGGAGACTAGTTACAAAATAATGGTAAGATGGTACAGAGTCCCAGCAATTTTGCATAAAATGAACAGAAAAAACCCAGACAATTGGTGGAGATGTGGAGAGGGAGGTGGATCATTGCTCCACATCTTCTGGTCATGCCCGCGGATTAAGGGTTTTTGGTCAGAGGTAGCGAAAGTGGTTAAAAAACTTACTGCAGTCGAGGTGGGAGGGGATCCGGCTTTATGTCTTTTACAGGCGACAAAGCTATCAATTGGGAAATATAGAAACTCACTTTTGAGTCCTTTGCTTAATGCAGCTAAAGCATGTATTCCGGGGGCTTGGAGACAAACCAATCCGCCTGCCATACATACTTGGTACTCAAAGGTGAATGAAATACACCGAATGGAAACACTGATAGCGGCACGCAATATGAGAGAGGAGAAATTGAGTAAGACTTGGCAGCCTTGGAATGCATACACTTCCTCTGAAGAATATTTAAGGGGTCGAGGAGATGGCGAGGAAGAGGGACGAGATGGATAGAGGGCCTGAGGGTTGGGGACCAGACACCTGTAGTGGATAGAGTGTGGCCTGTCCCGTTGGGGGAGAGGGGGAGGGGAGATAAGGTTTTTTTTTTTTTTTTTTTGGCTATGATCTCGCTATGGGTTGGAGGGGATATATTAACGCTTGGTAGCAGATAGGGAGGGGGTTCGGAGCTCAGGGGGACACTGGATCCCAAATTTCCTTTTTTTTTTTTATTGGAGTCAGGGGTGAGGGTGGAGGTAGGGGGAAGAGGAGTAGCACTAGGAGGAGGGTTAGAGGGTATTGGTTCGGGGAGTAACATACCTAAGTTTGTCTCACTTTTATATTCATAATTTTTTTAAATTGCAATTTTCTTTAACAAAATGTGTAAGAAAATGGTGGTCGATTTGTATAGGGGATGATATCACTTTTTTTTTTTTTTTCTCTCCCCTACCTCCCTTCTCTCTCGTATCTCCTATATCGGGGGCAGAGGGAGGGGAAGGTAGGGTTGTATACACGAGTTGGATTGTTGGAGATGGTTTTGAGTTTGGTATATGTTAGTAAGTTTTGCACTATATTTATATAATCTACAGTTTGTAGTCTTCTATTTTGAACAAATTATGTATAAGAATTGTGGGTGGTGGGTCTGGATGATGATTGATATTTTTTTTTTTTTTCTTTTTTTTTTTGGGGGTCGGTGGAAGCCGGGGTGAATGTATGGGAGAGTATTCTTTTTCATGTTAAATGGACAGACAAGTAACAAGGATTGTCAAAGTGTTTTTGGACTGTATTATATGTGGATGTGTTGTATTTTTTGTTGGAAAAAAATCAATAAAATTATAAAAAAAAAAAAAAAACTGCACATAAAAGCACAGTAAAACAAACATGGTAAATGTTTTTTTCGTTTTTTTCGTTTTTCTAAATGCTTTTATTCATCTTCAATATGCCCTAGAACTTGCTATAAAATATGATTATTCCAGGAGAGTCGATCCCTAGCACAGCTCCCTACCTTCTTGCACTTTATAGTCCTCTCCTCTTCTGGGAGTTTTTAATTACTCTCTGTGCTGATTCAGCATCTCCCTGCCCTCACCTTCCTGCATAAAGTTTTATGCAACTGCTAGGCAATGGAAGCTACAGTCTATGGTACTACTGACATCATATCCAAGATGGCAGCATTTAACAGCAGTCTTAAGGTCTTTGGATGTCTAGACCAGTGTTTCTCAACCTTTTTCCAATCGAGGCACCCTTTAAAATTATTGACAATCTCAAGGCACCCTTTAAAATTATGGACAGTCTCGAGGCTCCCTACTCTAAAATGTAAAAATCTATTCTAATAGCTTCATATAATGCAGCAACAGCCACATGTAGGACACCCAATGCTAGAGGGGATTTATTCTTCCAAAGCAAATACACTTTTGCACACTGGTAATGACTAGTACTCCAATGTTTCTCTTCTCCCTCAAATTCTCTCCATCAGTCAGCTAATGTCACCCCAGTGCTGAGGGTCAAGCAAGGATGCTGTGGAGGCAACACACATCCTTTTTATTAACTGATGATGTCATTTGTTGTTAGGCAACAGACTTCCTCTTTATTAACTGGTGATGTCATTGGTGTCTAGAAAGTCATAATGGTACATAATGAAAACCTGTGACTTTGTGTAACTAAAAGGCAGGCTTTATCCATCTTTATCCACCTGTTGGTTTGTATACGCTTTTTGATCAATTTGTAGGCATTTTGCCAAGGCAACCCTGAAGAAACCTCAAGACACCCCATGGGGGCTTGGGCACCCTGGTTGAAAAAGGCTGGTTAATACAAGGGAGGATTTTACATGTAAAAGACATCTATAAAATATTACAAATGCAAACAAAATCTTTAAGATTTTTGTTGAAACAAATTGCCTGGTGACAGGGTCTATCTAATATATGGTGCACTCATGACACTAGTTTTGCAGAACAGTATTTTCCCTTTCTAAGGCTACATTCACACCTGAGCGTAGCGTTTTTCGCGCGTTTTTTACCGCGATTTTACCGCGATTTTTGCGGCGTTTTTTACCGCGATTTTACCGCGATTTTTACCGCGATTTTTGTGCAGGCGTTTTTAGATTGAATAGAGATCAATGGAAAACGCCTGTAATCTGCCCAAAAAGAAGCTCATGTACTTTTTTGAGCGTTGGGCGTTTTGTATACAGCGTCAAAACGCTCAGATGTGAACAGGGGCCATTGAAATGAATAGGATTTGTCTTGTTGGGCGTTTTGAGAGCTGATCCTAGAGCAGAAAAACGCCCCAAAAACGCCCCAAAACGCCTAGATGTGAACGGAGCCTAATTGAAACTTTAGATTAATTTAAACAAAACAGATATGAGGGAGGGGAAACATTCACTGTATGTAATTTGAGCTTGAGTTATTGTGCCATAGAAATAACATTTTGTTTTTGTTTTTTTTTTTGTATCACCAATATATTTATTCAGCTAAAAAGGTGGAAAGCAGCCCAGAGCTCCCCCTGCTGGTTGCCAATTTTAAATAATAAATGTTTCATATTTACTGGATTACAAAAATTAAAATGTATAATCTTACAATTGGTTCTGAACATAATAAACAAATAACAGAAACATATTTAAAATAGTATACAACAAATTAAATCCATCACTATGATAAAGCATAATTTTGCAATTTGAGAGAATTAGCTTGAACTAAGCAAAACTAAACTAAACCAACAATTTCAGTTGTTGTATTGTTACATTTCAAAATTAATTTCTCTGTAATGCCTAATGATACAGGGCTGAATAAAGGATTGTTATAAAGTGATATTACTGCTTGTTCTGAATATATAAATACTTAAGTGTGCATGATATGGCCATAGGTCTACTTTAGGACTTGTTCCCACACTATTACCAGACTGACCTTACTGTTTTACTGTTAAAAGTCTATAAAGTGAAAAAACATTCATGGCAGAAGTTCAAAGTACATACTGTACATCCTAATGAATTAGCCCATACACAGATTTGACTGAGAAAGTCTGGCCTTTCTCTGAGGAAATAATACTCTATAAATGAATAATGAGCAGCACTCCAAACAGCTAACCTTTTGATTTTCATATATTTATGAAAGAAAAAAATCATATAGAGAAATAACAATACATCAGAGTACATGCAGATCTATTTACAGGTAAAACTCTCAGCTAGAGGCATCATATACATTTTTATTAGAACCGGGATGAGATCCAGGCTAAAAGTACAGCAATTAACCACTTTAAGACCCGAAGGATTTGCTCCCTTCCTGACCAGGCCCTATTTTGCGATTCGGCACTGCGTTACTTTGACAGACAATTGCGCGGTCGTGCTATGCTGTACCCAAATAAAATTGATGTCCTTTTTTTCCCACAAACAGAGCTTTCTTTTGGTGGTATTTGATCACCTGTGCGATTTTTAATTTTTGTGCTATAAACAAAAAAAGAGCTACAATTTTGAAAAAAAAAAAAAAAACAATATTTTTCACATTCTGCTATATGACATTCTCAAAAAAAAAAAAATTAAAAATCAAAATGTTTTAACATTTTAGGCCAATTTGTTTTCTGCTACATATTTTTGGTAAAAAAAATCACAAGTGTATTTTGCTTGGTTTGTGCAAAAGTTATCGCGTTTACTAACTACAGGAAAGATTTATGTCATTTTTATATTTATTTTTTTTTTACTAGGAGAGTGATTCTAACTGTGGGGGGGCGTGGCTTCTGAAATGACCATAGAGACATATGATCCTATATAGAAGGATCACATGCGCTCTATGGCCATTCCAGGGAGAAGAACGGTCAGCTGTGTTTACAACAGCTGGCCGTTCTTCTCTCTCAGCGGGGAATGATCGCAGGTGTCAGGCGGCAATCAAAGCTGCCTGCCCACTGCATCGGCTTCCCCGCTGACAAGCGCGCGCTTGCCCCCTAGCCTCCCGAGAGCAAGCGCCGTATATATACGGCGATTTGCCTGGGAGCGGCTGCCTGCCGCATTATAACTGCGGCAGGCGGTTGTTAACCCGTTAAATGTGTTGTAAATTCAGAAGGTTTTTTTTTATCTTAATGCATTCTGTGTGTTAAAATAAAAAGCCTTCTGTGTGTGTAACAGCCCCCCACATCCCCCCTAATACTTCTGTAGCACTGTCCCTGTAGGGCTTGCTGTATGATGATTTATTGGGCCTCTTCTGATTACCAGCACACAGTCACTTAGGGTACAGTTCACACATTTAACCTTACTCCCAATGGCTCGTTACTCAATAAACAGTACAGGGGTATTGGTTTTTAGTATTCATTGTGGAATTTGGATGGGAGAAGCGAATAGTGGGATACTCCAACTGGAACTATGTACATTGGATAAGGACAACTCTCACTTGGCCTCACCAGGTTGCTTGTGGAAGCAGTCACACTGCTTAGGCTATACTGCCACATGTATGGAAAGGGTTAAGTCTCCTGATTGTATAGGCAAAAATATGAACTAATATAAATAAAAATATTTCATTTTATTAAATGCCATTAAAAAAAAAAATACTATTTTGAAGTCTCAAAAGATATAGTGATATAGTGACATAATGACACACATTAGTGTGGAACATAGTACAAAAATCATTTAAAAACATAGGAAATTGATGAACGATTCAAAAAGTGGTGATTCCAGTTGGTATTGCTGCCATCCAAGTCGCAAGGTTGCTGTGGATGCTGAAGTCATTCTGGAATCCCAACGCATTTCATCGACTCAACAATATCTTTTTAAAGGAATAAATCACCACTTCTGCAAACATAATGAGTTATAATTAATTGACTGTATTGTTGCAATTATGATTCGTCTTCAGTATCATATGCTTTGGGCCCATAACAGTCCATGCCGAAAAGAAGAGGTCCCTTTCAAAAACCACACGAAAGAGAACAGCAGTACAAAAAACGTACAGGCAATGAACAACGCAGTGACAGAGAGGGGGGAGAGAACAGTGACCCTGAAGGCAATTGCACACAGGGACCTGGGGGATTGGCACCTCCCAAAAAAAACACATAAAATGTTCACTAGATCTAAAAAGAACAAAGATATTGATTCCTCCACAGTTTTTTTAGGGAAACCAAATACCAAACAAATGCAAAAAATGCAATTTGAGATGGAAATGCACACAATGAAACGGATGGAAAAAGAGGATTGACTATTATCAACCTCTCATCTCATCAACTGACGGAAGAGGAGAGACAGGTATTGATGCTGGGACTCTCGTTCTGTCCCAATCAAAGTATAGACAAATTTGAGATGATAAAGGACATAAATTTGTTTGCAAGAAATCTTGTATTCAAAAGCATGTTTGAAAGTGTCCAACAATAAAGGAATTAGATCCAGGACTAACGTTGATGGAATTCCTTGCCCTCCTGGATCTCAACTTATTGTTACAGGAAGGAGGCCTCGAGGACTCCATGGAAATGGAGGATCGGGGACACTTTGAGGAGGACAGCGAGGAAGAGTTAGAAAATCAAACGAATACCAAGTTTAGAAAAAAGTCATAAAAATTCCCTCTGCTGAATCAGAACCCTACAATAACCCTATTCCTACGGCAAACAACTAAAGATATAGAGGCCTTACGAAGTAAAGAGAAAACTGACAACCTAACTCCAGAACAGCGGAAGACACTTAGATCCTTACAAAATAATGATACTATTACCATAAAGCCATCAGACGATGGGGAAAGCATAGTATTAATGGACAACGAAAGATACGTGGCAATGTGTCAGAAGATTTTAAACAATGAAAAATGTTACAGAAGAATCCCCCTGTCCCTGATCGAATCCTTTAATCTGGAATATTCTAAGAAAGTAGGCAAAGCCTTGAATAAAGGTATAATCTCCCAAGCACTTCTGGAGTTTATACGCACGAAACATCCACGCATCCCCACGTTTTATGCCTTCTCAAGGTGCATAAGGATCTAAAAAAGTCCCCTGGGAGACCCATCATGTCTGGCAATGACAATATTTCAGAAGGACTTAGTCAGGTCATTGACACATATTTAAGACCACACATTACCAACCTATTGTCCTATGTGAAGGATACTATACACTTCCTACAGATCTTGGATAGCATGGAGGTCCCTGAGACCGCCGTCCTGATAACAATTGATATTGAATCGTTGTATAATAGTATACCCCATGGCAAGGGATTATCTTCTGTAAAACACACCTTAAGACAAACCAGTATACACGATCAGAGATTCAATGAGTTCATCCTACAAATGTTGGAATTTATTCTGTTTCATAACTTCTTTTCATTCTTGGGCTTCCATTATCTCCAGGTTTGTGGCGTAGCGATGGGGACCGGCTTTGCCCCATCTTACTTGAACATATACCTGGGGATGTGGGAGCAGAGCTTTTTGGCAGATGAGGCCAACTCTACGTACTCCTGCCATATCATGCTATGGCAGAGGTACATAGATGATATCTTCATCATCTGGAACTGCCCTGAACATCTTATCAGGGATTGCTTGGATAGGATGAACCAGAATAATCTTAACTTACTTCGCTATGATGTATAGCCCCCATCAAGTGACTTTCCAGGATACTCGTGTCTCCAAGGACACGACTAGTAAACTCAGTACCCAACTTAACAGAAAGGAGACGGTGGGTAACACAGTGTTGCATGCAGCTTCCACCCTGTATCTTTGAAAAGATCGATCCCATACAGCCAGTTCCTACGGATCAGATGGAACCGTACCACTTATGAGGACTTTCAAAAGGAATCTGACGAGCTAACTAAACGCTTGTTAACAAGAGGGTATACCTGGCCTCAAAAAGGCATTTAACAGAGTGAGAGTACAGGATCAACAAAGCATTCTTTTCAAAAAACAACCAAAACCAAGGTTGGAAGAGAAAAATTATAAAATTAGAATTATTATGAGATACACCAATAAACACAACCAAATCCACAGAATCCTGGAGAGACATTGGTCTATTCTGAAGGAAGATTCAACGACAAGCGATCTAATTCCCACTACCCCATCTGTCACTTTCAAAAAGGCCGGGTTGATTCAGGAATCCCTGGTACATAGTGAGTACAAAGGGGTATCCGGTAGAGACCCTTGCAAAGGCAAGGGCACCTTCCCATGTGGTAGCTGTATGAAATGCAGAGTCATGCAAAGATGCAAGGAGAAAACTTTACCAAATGGCGAGAAATTCAAAGCCAAACACTTCGTGAACTGCAAAACGAGAGGAGTGGTGTACCTCATGGAGTGTGGATGGAGTGTGAATTTGGGAAGAGGGTCAACAAGCAGATGCAAAGCATGATAGTGGGTAATCTTTATCTGCCATTGGGCAGACGTATGGCTAAAACACACAACTACCAAATGCCCAAGGTGACATTCATGGCCTTCGAAAGATTGCACATTCCATCCAGGGGTGGTGACTGGAACAAGACCCTACTCCAGCGCGATATGCGCTGAATTAGGCATCTTAGGGCCACCCCCCCAGGCCTAAATGAATTGGAGAGTTTCAGACCCTTTTTAGAGGGCTTCTCCTCTGGGCAAACAGATTAAAAACCTTGTAATTTGGATAGTGTAAAAAATGCCCCAAGTAGAAGAGTTTGGTTTTAGCAGTATCAAATTTGCTATGTAGCTCCCCCATTGAATGTTTTCTTCCTTTTCGCCCCACCCCCATGGTGTCTAGCCAAAGTTTGTTTTATTGACTCATTTATGACTGTCTTGCTGATTTTCAACTAAATTGTTAGATTCTGTAAGGAATGGTGGATGTACATTGCACCTTGAAATATTCCTCGCATTGTGCTATGGATCCCCCCATTTACCTGTTTTGTTCTATATGCATTTGCATAGAAACAAGATGTTTTTTTGTCTTTTTGCTTATTATTGTAAATGTGGTGGTGTAGCACACACTGTGGGGAGCGCATAATTTCCTTCCTCATTTAGTGACATGCCCAGCATAGGAAGGCCCCATAATCCTGGGGCAATTTAGCCACCTTGGGGAACTGTTACCACCATTATGGCCCAAATGAACTCCAGACAAGTTTCCAGTGTTTGGTAAGCACTTCCTGTATCGACTGTGTTCTTCCGATATGGCTGTCATCACGCAGGCCTCCCTGGCGCGTGCGCATTGACACCAGGGCGGGCCATGCAATCCAGCGAGCAGGGGCGTTTCCATAAGAAGATGCTTGGGACCATCGGGAGACGCCATTCCTCTCTGCCTGGAGGGTGGGAATGAGCGTCTCTTCAAACAGGATGGGAATTGCATTGCCCGCCCTTTCATCCATTGAAGCCCTGGACTTACCACAAGGGAATGGTTTCTGCCTAATGCAATTGGGGCATATGATTGTCGACCACATATCCCTGAAAAATCCCTCTTTCCCTTTCTCTCCTTTTGAGAGGAAAAAGCTTAACCATATACCAGAGGATTCCTCTCTGGGAGCCTGCACTTTGAGCTCACCTTTGGTTGCTTCCCACAGTGACAACATACTGGATGAGAATTCCTAGAAAAAATTATTTCAGGATCCCATGGACATTCCGGCTCAGGGTCCTTGCATGCACTATAGTGGAGAGGAAGGTGGCGCTCCCTGGTGGTGAGACAACACTACATATTTTTTGACTGAAAGTAAGTGTAAATGTGGCTCCCTATCAATACAGGAGATCATAATTGCAACAATACAGTCAATTATTTGTAACTCATTATGTTTGCAGAAGTGGGGATTTATTCCTTGAAAAAAATATTGTTGAGTCGTTGAAATGCGTTGGCATTCCTGTGTTACTTCAGCATCCACAGCAACCTTGCGACTTGGAAGGCAGCAACTGGAATCACCACTTTTTGAATCGTTCACCAATGACCTATGTTTTTACATGATTTTTGTACTATGTTCTACACGAATGTATGTCATTATGTCACTATGTCTTTTGAGACTTAAAAATAGTATTTTTAATGGCTTCTTGCATTTAATAAAAATGAAATATTTTTATTTATATTAGTTCATATTTTTGCCCATACAATCCCGCCCCCCCTTAAGAGGATAAACAATTTTGCAATGTCTTAGGGATGATGGCAATCGCTATTTGGAGTATCTAGAGACACCAAAAATCAGGGTTAAGTCTCCTTGCTCTTTCTCCAGCAATAGACTTGGCGATCTACATTCTCTTCAGGATACTCTCTAGCATCCCCTTTACTGACACCCATCAACTGACTCTTCTAGCTGCAGAAGTGGCCCCCCTCAGGTCAGCCCCCTTAACACAGATCTGTATTCACTGTACTGCAGATTTAGATCCTTCCAGTGTCTCCCCCTTCCAGTCAGCTTCAAAGGACCTCCGGGTTTACTTCCTCTCTAGATCTTTAGGCCTTCAGGTCAACTACCTGAGGCTGCATGGCACCTCTACAGAGGAGGGTCAGGTGCCCCCTCTCTCTGGGACTCCGCTATCCAGCTGAAAGACCCCAAGCACATGTGCTCCTGGCATTTATACATTACCCCAGCATGCACCAAGACACTTTCCTCTGCCAAATCACAAGGGCTGTACTAAACACCTGTGCACTTATTTGTCAGGTTTCCTCCCACTGTGCAATATTGCCTCCCTATTGGACCAGTGTGAAATGCTCTGCAGACAGAACAAGTTGCACCTGAGCACAATGAGCAGACCTCACTAACAGATCCTGCTCTCTGGTAGGCAGAGAACAATATAGATTTACCTGCAATCCCTCTGGTAAGCAGAAAGGATTCAAAGCTATACTCTCTCTCTAGCACCTACCTAGGAGCGTGCTACACTTACCTGAGTCCAACTCTATCCAGGGATGTCCACGAGGCCCTCCATCCAGGACTCTCCCTCCTGATTTTCCAAGACACTACAGCGTTGCCATTGGCTCACACTGCTGTCAATCAAAGTCAGTTAGCCATTCAGGAGAGAGAGGGGTTGGAGCTGAACCACAGGTCTATGTCTGAATGGACAAACAGAGCTGTGACTCGGCTCGGGTGCCCCCATAGCAAGCTGCTTGCTGTGGGGGCACTCAATAGGAGGGAGAGGCCAGGAGCAGGGAAGAGGGACCCGAGAAGAGGAGGATCCGGGCCACTCTGTGCAAATTCACTGCACAGAGGAGGTAAGTATAACATGTTTGTTATAAAAAATAAATAAATAAACAAGACTTTACAATCACTTTAACAGACTTAGGCCCGGTTTCCACTAGTGCGACTTCAAAGTTGTGCGTCTTCAATAGCGACTTTGTACTTTGATTTCTGTACGACTTGTGTACAACTTCTACAACGACTTGTTGCGACTACGACTTGTTGCGACTTTGATGTATGCGATTTGCACATACTAAGATTCCTTTTCCTGCTAGTGATGTAATTCCTTTTCCTGCAAGTGATGTAATTTCCTGTTTTGGAATAGTATTGTATGTTGCAGCAAACATGTTGGCTATGCAGTATGTTGGGGCAGCAGTCATTATGGCTGCTGTAGCAGCTGTTATTGATGAGGAAGAATAGGACCGTAGAAGGAGAAGGCATCGCTTCTGGATCCATCCTGTCATCTCCCAAAGGGTAGAGAGAGGCCAGTTAAGGATCCTTTATCATGACCTCCGTGCTCACGAAGACAAATTCTTTAATTACACACGGAGGTCAATTAAAAGGTGAGAACATATGTTTATGTCAACTTTTTAACAAAAATGTGTATAGGTATAGTCAGCATCAGGCCCGGACTGGCCATAGGGCCCTGGACCACCTGCTCCGTGGCCATCAGTTAATCAGGCCTTACAGTGGGAGAGGGAGCTATGCCGGTCTCGCTGAGCTGTGTATTTCTCTCTGTGTATGTCTCTATGTATGTTATTTTTACATGGATAATGTTGATAAATCCCATATATGTTTCTTTTTACAGTTTTGATGAATTGTTGGCTTTGCTCTCCAGACATCTAGAGCTACAAAACACAAGCTTCAGAAGGAGTATTCCGCCCATAGAAAGACTCATTATCACATTGAGGTAACTTTTCAAACCTACTTACCTCCTGAGGCATTTGGAGAGACACATAATTATGTAACCTATACATAGTTGTGGGTGTGATTATGTTTGCCATGTCTCTTTTCAACAGTGTCTTTCTCCTGCTCATCTTCTTCCTTAATTTCCTCAGGCACCTTCTTCCAAGCCAGCCCTCAAAAATTCCACTCGCCTGCTCGCATTTTGCGAGTGGAATGATGAGGATGGCGAGTAAGGGCTGTGCTGTAAGAAAAGGGTGGACCCGGGTGCAGAGCAGTGCGCCCTGAGCCCACCCATTGTGTGACAATAGCGAATGAATATTCTCTATTGTCACACGGATCCTCCTCCTGATCCTCCTCCTTTGGCCAAGGAGGAGGAGGAGGAGGAGGGAGACGTGGAGGATTGAGGAGAAGCCGCTGCTGAATCAGGTAAGTGCACGCTGGTCTCTCTGCACGCTGTGGCCACTCTGCATTTAAGGGGGCGCGCTGTGGGCACTCTGCATTGAAAGGGGGCATGCTGTGGGCACTCTGCATTGAAAGGGGGCACGGTGTGGTCACTCTACTTTGAAAGGGGGCACGCTGTGGTCACTCTGCATTTAAGGGGGCACGCTGTGGGCACTCTAAAGTTGTTGTTGTTGTTGTTAATATTTTTTTGTAACTTAATTCTGAATAAAACATTTAACAGTGTAATTTTATGAGATATTTTACGAGGGCGTGTTTTGGGGCGGAGCAGGGTAGGGTTTGGGTGGGGCAACAAGTGGCGAGTAACTCTTAAGGCCTGGCTAGTAGCTCATGACTTGAAATTTTGGGCCAGTTTATGCATCATTCTAACATTATTTTTTTAATTTTAGGTACAAGGCAAGTGGACATTCCTTTTCAAGTTTACACTATGAGTTCTTGGTTGGCAAAACTACTGCCAGCAATATTATCCATGATACTTGCAGAGCCATCTGGAATGTTCTTAAGGATTTGGTCCTGAAGAAACCCACTACAGAAGACTGGTGCAAGATAGCAGAATATTTCTGGGACCACTGAAATTTTCCAAATTGTGTTGGTGCAATTGACGGAAAACACATCAGAATAGTGAAGCCCATTGGCAGTGGAAGTAAATTCTTCAACTACAAAAAATACTTTTCTTTTGTCTTACTAGCAGTGGCTGATGCCAAATACTGTTTTAGCTATGTAGACATAGGTTCATATGGAAGCAGCTCAGACTCGAGCATATTTGCGAGATCCACATTCGGAAGAATGTTGAGGGAAGATGGACTTCAGCTGCCACCGGACTGTTCACTACCAGGGACAAACGGACCGCCACAGCCATTTGTTTTTGTTGGAGATGAGGCTTTTGCTCTCAGTCATCATCTATTAAGGCCCTATTCAAATCGGTCTCTGACTGTGGACTAAAGAGTTTTCAACTACCGCTTAACCAGGGCAAGACGAGTAGTTGAATGCGCTTTTGGAATTTTAGCTAACAAGTGGAGGTTCCTGCATACAGCTATCAATTTAAAAATGGATAATGCAATATGTGCAGTCAAAGCAGCATGTGTTCTTCACAACTATGTTGCACTTCGTGATGGTACATTCATGAAGATTCCAGCATGAATGACATGGAGGGTGCACGTTTGAGTGCCAGTAGGGGCACAAGCAATGGTGCCACTGTGCGTGAGGGATTCACATCCTTTTTCATGTCTGCTGCTGGTTCTGTCCCCTGGCAGCAGGACGCTATTTCATAATGTATCACACATTCCAACACAGTCCAATTTTGAATAAAATTAGTTCTGTTATGTTTTCCTTATATTTCTGTGCAATTTTAACCAAAGTCTGTATATAGTTCCATTTCTAGATATAATAAAACTACATTGCTTTACCTTATGTTTTTCTGTTTTCTCCTGTAGATATACTTATATAGCATAACAGACATTAATGAAAGTACTATAGAAGAAAAAAAAAATCAAAACAAAAACCACAGAGTATGTAACAAGAGTATTTTTTTTTTTTTTACAGAAATGTAAAAAAAATAAACTTTCTTTAGAATAACATCACAAATGTTTTGGATATACCAGCACCAAAACAACCAAAAAATAAATTAACATGTAAAGGTTTTTTTATGCCCAATAACACCAAAAAAAAAAAACCTTACAACTCCTGGTGATGGGCCAGATGGGCCAGGGTAATCTGTTGATGCTCCCTGACAGTATTGCCTTTCCGGGAAAGGCGTAACCTGCGTGGGTGCAGGTTGGTATGGTCTTGGTGTGCCAAGGGTGGAGGCAATAGGGGGTGGTATTGGGTGCAACATGCGGGGCCTGGAGGGATTTAGCATGTTGCCATACTCATCATAGTATGGGCGGTTTATTTGCTGCCCATACGGTGAACTTGGTGGTGGTGGTCGGTACTGGTAATAGGGGGGATATGTGTGGTGGGGCGGCGTTTCCATACACGCTGCTGAACTTGTTGTTGCCTCCCCAACCACAAAAGATTGCGCGGTTGACATTAAAGCCATCCTGAGCGCATATTTGCTCTCTGGGGGGACCTTCTTACACATCCCTAAAAGGACTGTCATAAAAGCAGTGTCTTCACACATGCTTTTTTCATTTGGGTGTTCATCTCTTTGACCACCTTCAAAACCTGCTCCATGGGTTTCCCACCCCTAGCACTCGCCCTTGAAGAAGACCTTGAAGAAGACCTTCGTGAAGGCTTGATATTACTGTACTTGCGTTTTTACTACATTATTGAGGTGAGGGCACTGAGATCACTGAGAGCACTAAGGTGATTGGGAAGAGGCTTGAAAACTCTTGTAAAGAGGAAGTCGCACATATTTCACGTTTATGAACTATACTAACATAATTTTTTCTATTTGATTATTATAATTTTTTGATTACTGTTTAGTACATTCATACACTGATGATACACGTTTTATTTTTATGTAATTATTTTTATGCAATCATTTGAGTGAAGTGGTAGCACTGCATCTCTATTTTTGTTTAGTTTTAGTGATTGGTTGAACACCACTTGATGCATACTGCAACCTAATATTGATGTCACACAAATCTATATTTATACTTATGATTTGTCTGAATTAGAGCACAAGTGGTAGCGCATGAGTTATACACCATTATACAGCCCTAATTAACTCCTTATTCTCCTTATTTATTCAATTATTTTTTCCTGCTGATATTTTTTTTTTCTATTTCGTTATCCATTAATATAACTTTTTTTGTTTCTTTGTTTTTGTTTGCTGATATTTTTACATGTTTAACTTATACATAGGGTTGAGCGAACACCTAGATGTCCGTGTTCGACGGGTTCGGCCGAACTTTAAAAAAAAGTCCGGGTCCGTGTCCCGGACTTTTACCGAACTTTTCCCGGACACCGAACCCCATTGAAGTCAATGGGGACCCGAACTTTAAGGCACTAAAATGGCTCTAAAACACCAAAGGAAAGGGCTAGAGTGCTGCAAATGGCAGCAAAACGTAATTAAGAGCATGGCAAGTGCTCTGCAAACAAATGTGGATAGGGAAATAACTTAAAACAACAAAAAAAAACAGAAAAATAAAACAATGTTCTTCTTCATCTCTGAAGGACGAGGCCCATATGGAGTAGGAGGGAGGTTGAGGTGGTGGTGGATGTGGCGGTGACTAGACATATGCCGGTTTTCGGTAATTCGATATATCGCGGTATTGCATAGCCACGGTATTGTTATTGTGGCATTTTTAAAATACCGAGTTTCTCTGTCAAGTCTGCCTGACTTGTGAATTGATACATTTCAGTGAGCTGGATGACTCATTCACTCACTCAGCTAACACCTTTCAGCATTAAGTCTCCTAACTATAAACAAAAATGATTACATTTGTATCTTTTCCTTCCCTCTGCCAGGGAGAAAGGAAGTTTAACCTCTTAAAGACTGGATCTTTTTCTGACACTTGCTGCTTGCAAGTTAAAATCAGTTTTTTTTTTGCTAGAAAAGTACTTAGAACCCCCAAACATTTTATATATTTTTTTAGCAGAGACCCTACAGAATAAAATGGCGATTGTTGTAATATTTTATGTCACACTGTATTTGCGCAGCAGTCTTTCAAACGCAATGATTAGACTTTAATGAATAAAAAAAAAAAAAAAAACGTAACAGTAAAGTTATCCCAATTTTTTTTTTTTTTGTTACACAGAGAATCGTGAGAGAATCGTGATCTTTATTCCAAGCTAAAAAATCGTGATTCTCATTTTGGCCAGAATCGTGCAGTTCTAATAAATATATATATACACACACACACGCCTAGCAGCCCACATTACATTATTATATAGCCATCAAGCAGTGTCTGGCCTACCTGGTGATGACTGGTCCTGGCGCTCTGATCCGATGGCCTGGTCTTTAAAGGGGCAAATCCTTGCGATCCAGAAGTGGTTAAACCTGCAGGAGGACCGGTGTTTTTATCTATTAATGACTTTACTATTGCTTTAGGCCTGGTTCACATGTATGCGGGTTGGTGGTTCACATGTATGCGGGTTGGCGGTTCACATGTATGCGGGTTGGCGGCCCACATTTGCACAGGCATAGCAGCCCATTGATTTGAACGGGCTGCTATGCCCTCATTTTCCGCAGAAAAAAGGTGCATGCAGCATTTTTTTTAAATTCAGTGGCCTTGAAATCCATCCTGCTTTTGCACCATGCGACTAACCTGCAGTTCCTGCTCTGGCAAGCTTTCTGCATTTTTTGTATACGTGGGCACGGCATTTAAAAATAAACAGTTTGCGTGTGCAGCAACGGCAGGTAAGTCGCATGGTGCAAAAGAAGGATGGATTTCATGGCCACTGCATTTTTTTAAATTCTGCATGCACCTTTTTTCAGCTGAAAACGCAGGCATAGCAGCTCAAGCCCATTCACATCAATGGGCTGCTATGCCTGTGCAAATGTGGGCCCCCAACCCGCATACATGTGAACCAGGCCTAAAGCAATAGTAAAGTCATTAATAGATAAAAACACCGGTCCTCCTGCAGGTTTAACCAATTAATGACTTTACTATTGCTTTAGGCCTGGTTCACATGTATGCGGGTTGGGGGCCCACATTTGCACAGGCATAGCAGCCCATTGATGTGAATGGGCTTGAGCTGCTATGCCTGCGTTTTCAGCTGAAAAAAGGTGCATGCAGAATTTAAAAAAATGCAGTGGCCATGAAATCCATCCTTCTTTTGCACCATGCGACTTACCTGCCGTTGCTGCACACGCAAACTGTTTATTTTTAAATGCCGTGCCCACGTATACAAAAAATGCAGAAAGCTTGCCAGAGCAGGAACTGCAGGTTAGTCGCATGGTGCAAAAGCAGGATGGATTTCAAGGCCACTGAATTTTAAAAAAATGCTGCATGCACCTTTTTTCTGCGGAAAATGAGGGCATAGCAGCCCATTCAAATCAATGGGCTGCTATGCCTGTGCAAATGTGAACCACCAACCCGCATACATGTGAACCAGGCCTAAAGCAATAGTAAAGTAATTTATAAACAACACCTCCTTCAGGTTTAACCACTTCTTGACCACAAGGATTTGCCCTCTTAATGACCAGGCCATCGGATCGGAGCCGAGCGCCAGAACCAGTTATCACCAGTTAGGCCAGACACTGCTTGATGACCTATTTTAGGCCTGGTTCACAGAGTCTGTACTGACTGACTATATAATAATGTGCATAAGTGAACCAAAGCCCCTAAATTCAGCAATGAAATTGAAGTGAGGTGGAAATTTAATAATTTAAATTTAATAATAGAATACCGTGATAATACCGTATACCGTGGCAAAACCTTAATCAATTAATCGCAGCATGAAAATCTGATACCGTCACAAGCCTAGCGGTGACATAGGCGTGCGCACAGGGTGTGCTGGGTGTGCCTGGGCACACCCTAATCACCTAGGGCACATAGCATTGCCAGTGAGGAGATGGGAAAGATCTCCCTGGGACCTGCTCTGCTCTATTTCTCCTTGCCTACAGGTACATGGCCCCGATACATTACTCTCCCTGCTGGCAAACACATGCATGTGTATTTCAACTTTGGGGTGCACACCTTAATGCAATAGGCTGCGCACACCTATGGGCGGTGTAGGTGGAAGCGGCGGTGGAGGAGGACCAGGGCCGGATTAACAGCATCATGGGCTTGGTGCTGAGGATTTTGAAGGGCCTTAAGGGCCGTGCCTTGCCATGCACCCAGAGGAGGAAGGGTGCAGCCATGCATGCCTAATTCAACATGGGATGCTGTCTCTGAAGCCCATAAACACATCCATGCATCGCCAACTGTCCCTCCTTGTCCGGCCTTCACGCTGTGTGGGGAGGTTCTGAGGGTGCTGCCTGGGGAAGCGAGCATAGAAGCCAGACTTCTGTGTTTACAAGTGACAGAAGAGCGGTAACAGTGAATATGGCCAACCCGGGGCCTATATAAAAGGTAGGGGCCTGGAGCTGCAGCTCCAATAGCCCCTACATTAATCTGGCCCTGAGGAGGAGGACGAGGTAGCCAACACTGCTTCTTTTCAAAAATTTTAAATGAGGGTACACCCCAAAAGAGTGAGAAAGAGCAAAAATGGAACAATGGGTGGGTAAGGTCGGTATCCATTGCTATTCTGCATAAGGTACGGAAAAGTCCCGTGGGATCCATGCCTGGTTCATTTTAATGAACGTGAGCTTGTCCACATTGTCTCTGGACAGGCGGCTGCGCTTGTCTGTTATAACGCCCCCAGCCGTGCTAAATACCCGTTCAGATAATACACTGGCTGCAGGGCACGCCAGCACCTCCAAGGCGTAAAGGGCAAGCTCAAGCCATGTGCCCAATTTGGAGACCCAGAAGTTGAAGGGGGCAGACCCGTCATTCACTACATGTAGGCGTGTGCACACATACTGCTCCACCATGTTGGTAAAATGCTGCCTCCTGCTAAGACGTTCCATCTGAGCTGCTGGTGCTGCTGTTTGTTGTGGCGTGCTGACAAAGCTTTTCCACATTTCGGCCATGCTAACCCTGCCTTCTGAGGTGCTGGCGGTGCCCTGGTTGCGTTGGCGACCTCCTCCTCCTCCTCCTCTGCCTTGTGCTTCCACTGTGGCCCCGCTGTCAGATGGGAATGCCAGCAGCATGGCGTCTACCAGCGTGCGCTTGTACTCGCGCATCTTGCGATCGCGCTCCAGTGAGTGAATTAAGGACGGTACTTTGTCCTTGTAACGGGGATCCAGCAGCGTGGCCACCCAGTAATCAGCACAAGTTAGAATGTGGGCAACTCGGCGGTCGTTGTGGAGACACTGCAGCATGTAATCGCTCATGTGTGCCAGGCTGCCCAGAGGCAACGAAAGGCTGTCCTCTGTGGGAGGTGTATCGTCCGTGTCCTCTGTATCCCCCCAGCCACGCACCAGTGATGGCCATGAGCTGGCCTGGGTGCCACCCTGCTGTGAACATGGTTCCATCTCCTCCTCCAGCTCCTCCTCCTCCTCATCCTCCAGAACTGTGCCCCTGCTGGACAATTGCGTCCCTGGCGTTTGCGTGTGCAGGAACCCACCCTCGGAGCCCCTTGCGAATGACTGCCCTGAAAGCCTTGGAAATGTTACCTCTTCATCCTCCTCCTCCTCCTCATCCTGTGCCACATCCTCTTCCATCATCGCCCGAATTGTTTTTTCAAGGAGGCATAGAAGTGGGATAGTTAAGCTGAGAACGGCGTCATTGCCACTGGCCATGTTGGTGGAGTACTCAAAACAGCGCAACAAGGCACACAGGTCTAGCATGGAGGCCCAGTTAAATTAAATAGCGGAATAGAAAATATGATCCAAAAAAAGTGTATGTATATCACACGTACACAACCACACTGGGCCCCAATTACTATTGTTTGTACCCCTAAAAGGCTAGATGAGGAGTAGGGGGAGTATGGAACAGGCAGCACCCTCAAACCTTCAGAAGTATGAGATGAACCCCAACAACTTGGAAAGGTGGATCTCTCTCACACGTACCGACACAGACTATCCCGCAATTCAATTGATCCTCAAAGGTTTTTATTGAATAGCGGAATAGGAAATATGATCAAAAAAAGTGTATGTATCTCGCACGTACACAACCACACTAGGCCCCAATTACTATTGTTTGTACCCCTAAAAGGCTAGATGAGGAGTAGGGGGGGTATGGAACAGGCAGCACCCTCAAACCTTCAGAAGTATGAGATGAACCCCAACAACTTGGAAAGGTGGATCTCTCTCACACGTACCGACACAGACTATCCCCCAATTTAACTGATCCCCAAAGGTTTTTGATTAAATAGCGGAATAGAAAATATGATCCCAAAAAAGTGTATGTATATCACACGTACACAACCACACTGGGCCCCAATTACTATTGTTTGTACCCCTAAAAGGCTAGATGAGGAGTAGGGGGAGTATGGAACAGGCAGCACCCTCAAACCTTCAGAAGTATGAGATGAACCCCAACAACTTGGAAAGGTGGATCTCTCTCACACGTACCAACACAGACTATCCCCCAATTTAACTGATCCCCAAAGGTTTTTGATTAAATAGCGGAATAGAAAATATGATCCAAAAAAAGTGTATGTATATCACACGTACACAACCACACTAGGCCCCAATTACTATTGTTTGTACCCCTAAAAGGCTAGATGAGGAGTAGGGGGAGTATGGAACAGGCAGCACCCTCAAACCTTCAGAAGTATGAGATGAACCCCAACAACTTGGAAAGGTGGATCTCTCTCACACGTACCGACACAGACTATCCCGCAATTCAATTGATCCTCAAAGGTTTTTATTGAATAGCGGAATAGGAAATATGATCAAAAAAAGTGTATGTATCTCGCACGTACACAACCACACTAGGCCCCAATTACTATTGTTTGTACCCCTAAAAGGCTAGATGAGGAGTAGGGGGGGTATGGAACAGGCAGCACCCTCAAACCTTCAGAAGTATGAGATGAACCCCAACAACTTGGAAAGGTGGATCTCTCTCACACGTACCGACACAGACTATCCTCCAATTTAACTGATCCCCAAAGGTTTTTGATTAAATAGCGGAATAGAAAATATGATCCCAAAAAAGTGTATGTATATCACACGTACACAACCACACTAGGCCCCAATTACTATTGTTTGTACCCCTAAAAGGCTAGATGAGGAGTAGGGGGAGTATGGAACAGGCAGCACCCTCAAACCTTCAGAAGTATGAGATGAACCCCAACAACTTGGAAAGGTGGATCTCTCTCACACGTACCGACACAGACTATCCCGCAATTCAATTGATCCTCAAAGGTTTTTATTGAATAGCGGAATAGGAAATATGATCAAAAAAAGTGTATGTATCTCGCACGTACACAACCACACTAGGCCCCAATTACTATTGTTTGTACCCCTAAAAGGCTAGATGAGGAGTAGGGGGGGTATGGAACAGGCAGCACCCTCAAACCTTCAGAAGTATGAGATGAACCCCAACAACTTGGAAAGGTGGATCTCTCTCACACGTACCGACACAGACTATCCCCCAATTTAACTGATCCCCAAAGGTTTTTGATTAAATAGCGGAATAGAAAATATGATCCCAAAAAAGTGTATGTATATCACACGTACACAACCACACTGGGCCCCAATTACTATTGTTTGTACCCCTAAAAGGCTAGGAGTAGGGGGAGTATGGAACAGGCAGCACCCTCAAACCTTCAGAAGTATGAGATGAACCCCAACAACTTGGAAAGGTGGATCTCTCTCACACGTACCAACACAGACTATCCCCCAATTTAACTGATCCCCAGAGGTTTTTGATTAAATAGCGGAATAGAAAATATGATCCCAAAAAAGTGTATGTATATCACACGTACACAACCACACTAGGCCCCAATTACTATTGTTTGTACCCCTAAAAGGCTAGGAGTAGGGGGAGTATGGAACAGGCAGCACCCTCAAACCTTCAGAAGTATGAGATGAACCCCAACAACTTGGAAAGGTGGATCTCTCTCACACGTACCAACACAGACTATCCCCCAATTTAACTGATCCCCAAAGGTTTTTGATTAAATAGCGGAATAGAAAATATGATCCCAAAAAAGTGTATGTATATCACACGTACACAACCACACTAGGCCCCAATTACTATTGTTTGTACCCCTAAAAGGCTAGGAGTAGGGGGAGTATGGAACAGGCAGCACCCTCAAACCTTCAGAAGTATGAGATGAACCCCAACAACTTGGAAAGGTGGATCTCTCTCACACGTACCAACACAGACTATCCCCCAATTTAACTGATCCCCAGAGGTTTTTGATTAAATAGCGGAATAGAAAATATGATCCCAAAAAAGTGTATGTATATCACACGTACACAACCACACTAGGCCCCAATTACTATTGTTTGTACCCCTAAAAGGCTAGGAGTAGGGGGAGTATGGAACAGGCAGCACCCTCAAACCTTCAGAAGTATGAGATGAACCCCAACAACTTGGAAAGGTGGATCTCTCTCACACGTACCAACACAGACTATCCCCCAATTTAACTGATCCCCAAAGGTTTTTGATTAAATAGCGGAATAGAAAATATGATCCCAAAAAAGTGTATGTATATCACACGTACACAACCACACTAGGCCCCAATTACTATTGTTTGTACCCCTAAAAGGCTAGGAGTAGGGGGAGTATGGAACAGGCAGCACCCTCAAACCTTCAGAAGTATGAGATGAACCCCAACAACTTGGAAAGGTGGATCTCTCTCACACGTACCAACACAGACTATCCCCCAATTTAACTGATCCCCAGAGGTTTTTGATTAAATAGCGGAATAGAAAATATGATCCCAAAAAAGTGTATGTATATCACACGTACACAACCACACTAGGCCCCAATTACTATTGTTTGTACCCCTAAAAGGCTAGGAGTAGGGGGAGTATGGAACAGGCAGCACCCTCAAACCTTCAGAAGTATGAGATGAACCCCAACAACTTGGAAAGGTGGATCTCTCTCACACGTACCAACACAGACTATCCCCCAATTTAACTGATCCCCAAAGGTTTTTGATTAAATAGCGGAATAGAAAATATGATCCCAAAAAAGTGTATGTATATCACACGTACACAACCACACTAGGCCCCAATTACTATTGTTTGTACCCCTAAAAGGCTAGATGAGGAGTAGGGGGAGTATGGAACAGGCAGCACCCTCAAACCTTCAGTATGAGATTGTGTTCACTGTACCCCACAAAGATTGAGTTTACTGCACCCCACAATGATTGTGTTCACTGCACCCCACAAAGATTGTGTTCACTGCACCTCACAAAGATTGTGTTCACTGTACCCCCCAAAGATTGTGTTCACTGCACCCCACAAAGATTCTGTTCACTGTACCCCACAAAGATTGTGTTCACTGCACCCCAAAAAGATTGTGTTCACTGCACCCCAAAAAGGATGTTGTTCACTGCACCCCAAAAAGGATGTTGTTCACTCCACCCCAAAAAGATTGTGTTCACTGCACCCCACAAAGATTGTGTTCACTGCACCCCAAAAAGATTGTGTTCACTGCACCCCAAAAATGATTTTGTTCACTGCACCCCAAAAAGGATTTTGTTCACTGCACCCCAAAAAGGATGTTGTTCACTCCACCCCAAAAAGATTGTGTTCACTGCACCCCAAAAAGATTGTGTTCACTGCACCCCACAAAGGATTTTGTTCACTGCACCCCAAAAAGATTGTGTTCACTGCACCCCAAAAAGGATGTTGTTCACTGCACCCCAAAAAGGATTTTGTTCACTGCACCCCAAAAAGATTGTGTTCACTGCACCCCACAAAGGATTTTGTTCACTGCACCCCACAAAGATTGTGTTCACTGCACACCAAAAAGGATTGTGTTCACTGCACCCCAAAAAGATTTTGTTCACTGCACCCCAAAAAGATTGTGTTCACTGCAGCCCAAAAAGATTGTGTTCACTGCAGCCCAAAAAGATTGTGTTCACTGCAGCCCAAAAAGATTGTGTTCACTGCAGCCCAAAAAGATTGTGTTCACTGCAGCCCAAAAAGATTGTGTTCACTGCAGCTCACACACAGAAAAATGGATGTGGATCACTGACACCTGCCTATCTCCAATCCCACACCACACAGCAATATCGATTGTAGTTTGTAGAACACAGTTTCCCTAAAATTCAGCAGACTCTGTCCCTAACAGGATTGAGAAGAGATCGTAGATCAGGATTGAGTGCAGACCCCACCCCCCACACAGCAATATCGATTGTAGTTTGTAGAAGACACTGACCCTATATAATTCAGCAGACTCTATCCCTAAAATGCCTACAACTCGCCCTGCCTAAACACTCCGACCTGTCCCTCAATTCTATCCGGACACAAATGGTTTTTTCCTGCCTATCTTTCCCTAATCAGCAGCCAGCACGTTGATGTGTGCTCTGTCCCTGAATCTAAGCAGCATAATGACGCCGCTGCGGCTGCCTCGAACTTATAAAGACTTGGTCACATGCTTCAGACGGCCAATCACAGCTACTGAGACATTTGCAGGCATGGCTGGGATGGCTTAAGGCACACCAGTTAAACGATTGTTGATTGGCTGTTGAAAGCCCGCCATGAAAAGAGCGCCAAAGCATGCAAAACCCGGAAATAAAACGACCGAACACGGATTTTTACCCGAACATACAGTAAAGTGTCCGTGTCCGTGTTCGGGTACAAAAAATCCAATTATTCGGTACGAACACGAATAATACAGTCCGTGTTCGCTCAACACTACTTATACATTATCTCACAAAAGTGAGTACGCCCCTCACAATTTTTTAAATATTTTATTTTATCTTTTCATGTGAGAACACTGAAGATATGACACTTGGCTACAATGTAAATACAGCTTGTATAACAGTGTAAATTTGCTATCCCCTCAAAATAACACACAGCCAATAATGTCTAAATCGCTGGCAAAAAAAGTGAGTACATCCCTATATGAAAATGTCCAAATTGGGCCCAAAGTGTCAATATTTTGTGTGGCCACCATTTTTTTCCAGCACTGCCTTAACCCTCTGGGGCATGGAGTTCACCAGAGCTTCACAGGTTGTCCCTGGAGTCCTCTTCCACGACATCACGGAGCTGGTGGATGTTAGAGACCTTGTGCTCGTCCTCCTTCCATTTGACGATGCCCCACAGATGCTCAAAAGGGTTTAGGTATGGAGACATGCTTGGCCAGCTCATCACCTTTACCCTCAGCTTCTTTAGCAAGGCAGTGGTTGTCTTGGAGGTGTGTTTGGGGTCGTTATCATGTTGGAATACTGCCCTCCAGCCCAGTCTCCAAAGAGAGGGTATCATGCTCTGCTTCAGTATGTCACAGTACATGTTGGCATGCATGGGTCCCTCAATGAACTGTAGCTCCCCAGTGTCGGCAGCACTCATGCAGCCCCAGACCATGACACTCCCACCACCATGCTTGACTGTAGGCAAGACACACTTGTCTTTGTACTACTCACCTGGTTGCCATCACACACGCTTGACACCATCTGAACCAAATAAGTTTATCTTGGTCTCATCAGACTACAGGACATGGTTCCAGTAATCCATGCCCTTAGTCTGCTTGTTTTCCACAAACTGTTTGCGGGCTTTCTTGTGCATCATCCTTACAAGAGGCTTCCTTCTGGGATGACAGCCATGCAGACCAATTTGATGCAGTGTGTGACGTATGGGCTGAGCACTAACAGGCTGACCCCCCACCCCACTAATGAGTCACATGCCACCGGGGAGGGAAAATGGCTAATTGGGCCCAATTTGGACATTTCACTTAGGGGTGTACTCACTTTTGTTGCCAGCTGTTTAGACATTAATGGCTGTGTGTTGAGTTATTTTGAGGGGACAGCAAATTTACACTGTTATACACGCTGTACACTCACTACTTTACAAAACTGAAAAAAACAACTTTTTTTTTTTTTTTTTAAATACCTTTGTAATGCTTTGTACCAGAATAATCATTTTAGTTTAATTTTAAGTAGGACAAATGACCGAATATAATGCACACTTTTGATCTACAGTAATACTATCGATTTTTAAACTAACCTGGTCAAAAAGAGAAAAAGAGTGTCTTGTTTAGTTTTGTCAGATTTAAAGCTGTAGTAAACAGCAGCCTTCTAAAAAAGCGGTGTGCTGTTACTGCTGACAGGGCTTCCATCTTCGCCAGGTCTTCTTTCCGGGTTCGTGTGTTCCACCCATCTGATTGGCCGAGCCGCAATGATGTCACTCTCGTACACGTGCACAGGAGTCATGGCTGGGACAAAGAACTCCAAAGGGATCGCATGTGTATGCCATCCCTTGAGAGCGCATGTGCTGGTGACGTCACTGGCTGCATGCAGTGTAAAAATATCTTAAACAGTACAAATTTAGGAAATATTCACTGTATCTACAGGTAAGCCTTATTATAGGCTTACCTGTGGATACAAGTTTAAAAAAATAATTTACTACCACTTTAATTGTCTAAGGATTGCAGAAAAAAAATAATGGTTGCAAGACAATAATTACAAAAAAAAAGCCTTGCATGTCTTTAAAAAACAATATACTGTATATACAGTATATTATCTTGTTATCTTAAGTAATGACAAAGTTATCACCGAATAAACAGGTCCACATCCGAAATGTAAAAATTGCTCTGGTCCATAGGGGGTGAACAGGTGTGAGAGGTGATGTGGTAAAAATTATATATACAGTATATATATATATATATACACAGTCTATACACACCCAAGTTTTTTTTTTTTTTTTTAAACATAACACATTTTTTATTAGGCAAAAGGAAAACACCTGTAACACCGATAATATATTTGTCAAATAAGGTGTCTGCTGCATCAATAAATACGGTATATACTGAATTAACATAGAACATAGTAAAAAGTCACTTATAAAAAAAGGAATTGCGGGGGGTAGCGCAGTATGCCCAAAACCACCAGGGCTGAAAGGGAAAAGCATGAACATAGAAAGAAAAATAAAGTAAAAGGACACACAAGTGGTAAAGATAAAGAAAGAGGGGTGAGACATATGTGTGTGTGTGTTCCACGTCCAGGTTAAGGACCACCAACTGTGGTGTATGTGTCAAGATGAACTATAGTGTTCCATGCCTGCAAAACAGCCCTGTTGGCACTCTCGTCTATTATGAATGCTTGGTCATTAAGTTTTTATTCTTTCTAAGTCTATAAAGAGAATCAAGATAGACCAGAGGTTGTCAAAATTGTATTTGCATGTTTGAGAGCTGGGCCATAAGGCATTCCATATGCAGAAGGTGGAAAACTTCTGAAAGCCATTCTTTACTGGTAGAAGATGTGTTCTTTATTTTTTTGCTGGGCTAGTGCTGGGGCATTCTGACCCTTAGGCGAAGCCCTGAAGATTATAGATAGGATTGTTATTGTAGGTGTGGGGAGAATGGATTTTGTTCAATAGGAGATGGTACAATAAGGAAATGGTATTGGCTATTTTTTCATTTTCGTGTAGCTCAGCTAAATCTCTTATCAAAAATGTCCCAAGCCTGGACAATACAAACTAAATGAGTGTAAAAAACCTTCTGTCCTTTTCCTGTATCTACACCACCTACTAATATCCACCAATCAAATATAGATTTGTGATCAATTTGGTAATAAATCTTAAATACTACAGGAAGCAGCTAGCACCAATATGCGTCCATCCACCTGTACAAATGCAAAGAAATGTATAATATCTCATAAGAGTGCAGCTCTATCCTTCAATAAATCAAGTGCATAAATAATAAAAGTGACCATACTTCAATGAATAAAGTGCATAAATCAACAATTTTCATAAAACATATACAATATATATATATATATATATATATATATATATATATATATATAAAAAATCAATCAAAGTAAGTCCATCTTTCGAAAAAGTCCATAAAATAAGAAATGTCCAACCTCTGTAAATAGTGCAGTCCCATACACCAAAGGAATCTTGAATATTTGACATTTATCACAACAGTGCCCTTCAGTGGGTGTCCTCTCACCTGCTTAGACAGACCTCGCTAACTACAGGAGAAAGCCCATTGGGCGCAACGCTTGAGGTAGGTGGTGACGTAATCATGCTGGTCGGAGCTGTAGACGTCGATATTGATACTGAGATATATGCGTTTTTTTTACTTCTGAAATGTGAGTGTATTCTATATTTTAATAAAAACATTTATAAGGGATCTGCACTATGGTCTCTTCCTCTTGCTATCTATATGAGTGACACCATGCTGAGAGCTGCAGTCCAGGACTGATCAACCAGGGGAGCAGTGCCACTATAGTACTGCAAAAGTGCACACTGACCTCCTGTAGTTAGTGAGGTCTGTCTAAGCAGGTGAGAGGACACCCATCGGTGGGGTGAAGGGCACTGTGGTGATAAAAGGAAAATATTCAAAACTCCTTTGGTGTATGGGACTGCGCTATGCACGGAGATTGGATATATTTTTTTTGAAAGATGGACTTACTTTAACTGATATTATATATTGTATAGCTTTTATGAAAATTGTTGAATTATGCACTTTATTCATTGAAAGATGGTCACTTTTATCATTTATGCACTTGATTTATTGAAGGGTAGCGCTGCACTCTTGTGAGATAATACAAACTAAATACCAAACAGGGCACAGATTACAGTCAGTAAAAGCAGCACATCAACAACATAGAAAATAAAACACACTCAAGCCTTATTAAGTAGAACATCACACAAAATCTGGAAACTCATTGGTATTTAATAAAGCTCAGCCCAGCCTCGGAAACCCAATGAAAGTGATAGATTACACTAATATAAAAGCCAAGGCAGCTTCAAAGCTTATCAGTAGCACTGTTAAAACAGCTGACAACAGAGGGTCCTACCAATAAGCATTAAGGGGCCCCATGACTGACTTTACACTTTCTGTATGAAAATCCTCTTTAAGGCACACCTCCATCTATCTAGGCCTTCAGCTATAGTACATGTGAGCTCTGCTGTATTGTATTGTATGTGGGTGTATAATTGCACAGTAGGAGCTTCAGATTTATTTTTAGATGACTAAATGAGGTTGTTTGTTGTTTAAAAGAACCATCTAAGTAATCTGAAATATAAGTAAACCATCCTTTCTTGAAAATCAAGGGTTGCTGTCACACCCAAGCCTGTGTTCCCACCTTCTAGAGGACTATAAACTCATTCTAGTCAGTAACAGACATCATTTAATAAAAACAACAAGCATAACAAACAGCCAAGACTTTGTGCATCCCAAAATCTGAGCACAATGCAAGTTTTCCCACTATTTGTGCCTTTTATGGTGATCATTAACATGTTAGTGTATATCAAAAGATATTAATCTATATAAATCTGCAGCACTTATTCAAAAAATACTTGTTGATCCTGCCATTTTAGACTTTCATATGGAAGCACAGCCTGAAAAGGTATAATGCATTGCTTGCCTTATTGAGTAGTAGCTACATAGCATTGAATTTTGGGCATTGTTTAAAGTTGTTCTAGTTGCAGAAAAAACCTTCTGCATGCTGTTTCCCCCAGCCTCTCATGGCCTCCCCTTATACCCACCTGAGCCCAATCTCGTTCCAGGGATGTGCACTAGAGCAGCAGCTCTCTCTGCTTTTTCTCTCCCCATTGGCCCAGACACAGCAGCAGGAGCCATTGGCTTCCATTGCTGTAAATCACAGCCAGTGAGGAGGGAGCAGGAGGTGGGCCTAGCCCCGCTCTGTGTCAATGGACACAGAGTGTGAGGGCTCAGGAGCGAGCACATACAAGTGGGGGGCACTCAGCGGGGGGATTGAGCTAGAAGCCTTGGTGGGGGACCCGAGAAGAGGAGGATCAGGGCTGCTCTTTGCAAAACCATTGCACAGAGCAGGTAAGTATGACATGTTTGTTATTTAACCACTTGCCGATCACGTTTGTGATTCAGCCTGTTCTGGGTTAGAGGCGTGCAGTGTGCAGCTCCTTTTATCAATGTGTCCACCGGACAGAGTGGGTCACAACTACCGGTAACCGGATACCGGATATCATGTCATCCCTATAATAGGTCATAGCAATCACATGATACCAATGTGAACAAACTATCATGGATTTCCATTTATGAACAGCTTGCTTACAGTTGTGATCTGTGTTTGGCCCACAGCAATCACATGGTACCTGGCTACCTGTACCATGTGATTAGATATAGCCAATCACAGACCACAACCATAAGCCAGCTGTTCATGACTGTTAACCCATTCACCACAGCCAAAACTATTGCTTATACAGTGATCATCAATGTATAAGCAATAACAGTGTAAAAAAAAAAATCACTGATCATCCCCATCCCCTCCCCCAGGGTAGTACAGTGTCACTATGGTGACACTGGACTACCCTAATGACAGAATATACAAAAAAAACCAAAAAAGTAAGGAAAGATTAAAAAATGCTAAAAAATAAAAACATTTTTTAAAATGGCTGTTTGTTTATGTATTTTTTTACATAGTGTCACCAGTCAGTGTCCCTGATCACCGTCACACCAGTCATTTGATGACGCTGTACTACACCGGTGACAGTATTTGATGACGCTGTACTACACCGGTGACAGTATGTAAAAAAAAATAATTTTTCTTCATTTTATTAGCAATAGTGACAAAAAATTACACTTGCAAAAACTCTCCATGCCTCTTACTAAATACATCTGCCTTTCTGCTTTCCAAAAAGTGGTTATTTAGTGATATTTGTACTGTCCTGGCATTTTAAGGGCCTCAAGAAATGATAGGCCATCAGTACATCAGGACTGATCAATTTTCAAATAAATATACCATAGTTTGCAAATGCAAAACTTGCACACACACCAATTAATATGACATGTAGCAGAATACATTTTAGCTTACATTTATGACGAAATTTGATTTTGTTGGATAGGTTTTAAAACAGAATGTAGAAAATACAGTTTTTTTTTCTTGTTTTTTTTTTTTTCAAAAATGTCTGTCTTTTCTCGTTCATATAGCAAAAAATAAAAAATCCAGTGGTGATCAAATATCACCAAGGTAAATCACTATATGTGTAAAAAAATTGTTATGATGAATTAAAAATTTGCGTACAGTTTTTCATGACTGTGCAATTGCCAAAGTAGCACAGTGCTGAATAGCCAAAAATGGCCTGGTTATGAAGGGGGGAAAACCTTCCTGAGCTCAAGTGATTAAAAAAAATTGACTTTAGTATCATTTAAGTCCACATACATTTGTCATGTTTTTTGCAATCCTTATACTACTACCTGGCTTTTTAGAAATCAGCAACTGTTGAAATCAGAAACACGTTGGTCAAGAGTATGAAACATATGGCACAGCATAAAGATTGCAGTCATTGAAATTATGCAACAGTTCCCCTTACATTGCTGCTTATTGAAAGGGAAAAATGCTGCACTGTTAGCGTTCAGTAGGAGAAAATATGTCTGTAGTCATTAGTCAGTAAAAGATAAACAAAATGCCCCTTTGTTGGTGGTTAGTGGGAGGAAAATGCCTGGTGTTATTAGTAGGCCGAAAAAAATGCCTGGCATCATCGCTCAGTGGGAGTAAAACATGTAGCATCATTGGCGAGTGGGTGAAAATTGGGGCAGCCAATGGACTGCAGCCACTGAAGAATCCTGCTGTCAGAATGTGAGGTCCCAGCATAGCGAATTCCTCCATTCATATTGTTTTTTTGTGGATGGAAGAATCCGTCCATTTTTTGCTAGCTGAAAAAAAAAATACTAATCATATTGCCAGCTTTAGGAGGAGGAGAGATGACTTAGACATCAATAGGAGTAAGAAATATCCTGGCATAGGGGGGAAGGAAAAATGCCCTGGTGTCAGTGGACAGTTGGGCCCTCCTTAACATTCAAACTCCAAGTCAGTCCCCTACTTAACATTCAGACCAGGGCAGTTGGGAGGTATGTAATTCTTTTAACCAGAAATCAGTGACTAAAATTGAATTATTTGACCTCAACACCAAATTATATGTCTGGTGGAAATCCAATACAGCTCACCATCCAAATAACACCATTCCTATAGTGATGCATGGATGTGGTAAAATCCTGTTATGAGGTGCTTCCCTGCAGCAAGGACTGGAGCACTTGTCAAAATAGAAGAAAATGGATGGGGTCAAACACCATTAAATTTATGAGGAAAATCTGCTTCCCTCTGCCAGAAAGTTGTGAATGGGAAGAAGGTTTAACTTCCAACATGATAATGACTTAATCACTTTAAGACCGGAGGATTTTCCTGCTTAACGTCCAGGCCACTTTTTTCAACTTGGCAATGCGCGATTTTAACTGACAATTGCGCGGTCATGCAATGCTGTAAGTGGTTTGTTGCCGCTGCATTGGCGTGCACAATTTTTAACCACTTAAGCCCCGGAGGATTTGGCTGCTCAAAGACCAGGGCCTATTTTGCGATCGGCATTGCGTGAATTTAACGGACAATTGCGCGGTCGTGCGACGCTGTACTCACATGAAATTGACGTCCTTTTTTTCCCACAAACAGAGATTTCTTTTGGTGGTATTTGATAATCTCTGCGCTTTTTATTTTTTGCAATATTAATAAAAAAAGAGCGAACATTTTGCCAAAAATTGACATTTTCTAATTTGACAGTTAAAAAATATCCAATATATTCAATTTTTGCCATATATTTAGGCCAAAATGTATTTAGCTACATGTCTTTGACAAAAAATTCTCAATGAGCGTATTTTTATTGGTTTGCGCAAAAGTTATAGTGTAACTATAGTGTAAATACTGGAATTTACGCAGCTTTAATTCCTGACTGCCTATCTCAATTCTTGAAGTGTTAAAATGGCAGGGCAGCACAACCCCCCCCCCCCCCAAATTACCACTTTTTGGAAAATAGACATCGTAAGGAATGCAGTGAGAGGCATGTTGAGCTCATTGAATATTACATTTTTTTGTCACAGGTGTTTGAAAAATTACGAAAAATAATTTTTTTTTACAAAAAGTTGTAATTGAAATGATATATTGCTCACGCATGCCATGGGCATATGTGCAATTACACCCCAAAATGTATTCTGCTGCTTCTCCTGAGTACAGGGATACCACATGTGTGAGACTTTTTGGCGAGCCTAGCTGTGTACGGGACCCCGAAATCCAATCACCACCTTCAGAATTTCAAAGGGCGTAAAATTCTCACTGCCTATCACGGTTTGAGAGGCCCTGAAATGTCAAGATAGCACAAACCCCCATCAAATGACCCCATTTTGGAAAGTAGACACCCCAAGCTATTTGCTTAGAGGCATGTTGAGTGTTTTGCAGATCTCACTTTTTGTCACAAAGTTTTCGAAATTGAAAAAAGAGGAAAAAAAATGAATTTTTTTTTTCTTCATTTTCCAAAATAAATGAGAGCTGCAAAATACTCGCCATGCCTCTCACAAAAGCCAGGGTGTTTGTGCTATCTTGAAATTTCAGGGCCTCCGAAACTGTGACAGGTAGTGCGGAGGTAAAATAAGCAATTTACGCCATTAGAAAACCTGAAGGTGGGGATTGGTTTTCGGGGTCCCGTACACAGCTAGGCTCCCAAGAAGTCTCACACATGTGGTATCCCTGTACTCATGAGAAGCAGCAGAATGTATTTTGGGGTGTCATTTCACATATACCCATGGCATGTGTGAGCAATATACTGTATAATTTAGTGACAACTTTGTGTAAAAAAACAAAACAAAAAAAATAATACATTTCCCGAAACTTGTGGCAAAATATAAAATATTCTATGGACTCCCCATGCCTCTCAGCAAATAGCTTGGAGTGTCTACTTTGCAAAATGGGGTCATTTGGAGGGGGGGTTTTGTGCTATCTTGAAATTTCAGGGCCTCCGAAACTGTGACAGGTAATGAGGAAGTAAAATAGGCAATTTATGCCATTAGAAAACCTGAAGCCGGTGATTGGTTTTCGGGGTCCCGTACACAGAAAGGCTCCCAAAAAGTCTCACAAATGTGGTATCCCTGTACTCAGGAGAAGTAGCAGAATGTATTTTGGGGTGTCATTTCACATACACTCATGGCATGCGTGAGCAATATATCATTTAGTGACAACTTTGTGTAAAAAAAAAAAAAACAAATTGTCTTTTTCCTGAAACTTGGGGCAAAATATAAAATACTCCATGGACTCAATATGCATCTCAGCAAATAGCTTTGGGTTTCTACTTTTCAAAAAGGGGTCATTTGGGGGTGTATGAACTGTCCTGGCATTTTATGCTCAATCTTAGCCACACATCACCCACTCTTCTAACCACTTGAAGACCAAGCCTTTTCTGTGACTTTTTGTTTACATGAAAAAATATTTATATTATATATTTTTTTAAAGCAGAGGCACACGGTATTTGCGCACAGATTTTCCAAACGCAATTTTTGCAGAAAAAACACTTTTTTTTATATATTTAATGCAGAAATACACTATATAATTCCTAATTGTTTGGTAAAATTTAAAAGATGATCTTATGCCGAGTACATAGACACCAAACATGACATGCTTTAACCACTTGCCGACCGCCGCATGACAATTTACTGTGGCAGTCTGGCTTCCCTGGTCAAACCGACGTAGGGCTACGTCGCTCGCCCAGGAGCCTCTAGGGGGCGAGCGCGCACCGCCGGAGGCGTGCTCCCGCTCGTGTCCTGACATCCCTGCAAGAATGACCGGCGGCTCCGATGTCCGCTGGTCACTCGCGATCTCCCGCTGGACAGGGAGAAAGGCAGGCGGCTGATGTAAACAAAGCCGCCTGTCATTCTCCCTGATCTAACTGCAGAGACTACACGATCCTGCTATGTAGGATTGTATTTTTCTGTGGTTACATCACTAGCCATGCCCCCCCACAGTTAGACACACGCCCCTAGGGATACATTTAACCCACTGATCACTAATAAAGTTGACCCCTTCCTTGCCAGTGTCATTTTTACAGTAACAGTGCATATGTATAGCACTGATTACTGTAGTAATGTCACTGGTACTCCCAAAAGTGTCAAAAATGCCAGTCAAGGGTCCGATCTGTCCGCCGCAATGTCACAGTCCTGCAAAAAAAAAAATCGCAGATCACCGCCATTACTAGTTAAAAAAAAAAGCAATAAAATGACATAAATCTTTCCCATAGTTAGTAAATGCAATAACTTATTGTGATTTTTTTCTACCAAAAATATGTAGCTGAAAACAAATTGGCCTAAAATGTTAAAAAAAATTTAGATTTTTAGGGGGGGGAATTTCATATAAAAAAATGTGAAAAATATTGTTATTTTTTCAAAATTGTCGCTTTTTTTGTTTATAGTGCAAAAAGTAAAAATGACACAGGTGATCAAATACCACCAAAAGAAAGCTCTGTTTGTGGGGGAAAAAAGACGTCAATTTAATTTGGGTACAGTGTCGCACGGCCGCACAATTGTCCGTTAAATTCACGCAGTGCCGAATCGCAAAATAGGCCCTGGTCTTTGAGCAGCCAAATCCTCCGGGGCTTAAGTGGTTAAAAATTGCGCACGCCCGTGCAGTGGTAACAAACTACGTACGGTTTTAAAAGCCTTTAAAAGTCTTTACAGGTTACCACTTTGGACTTACAGAGGAGGTCTACTGTAAGAATTATTGCCCTCGACCTGGCGTTCGTGGCGATACCTCACATTAATGCTGCAATTGCGGTTTACATATGACAGTAGACCAACGCTTGCGTGCACCTTTGGGCGCAAGCACGGGGGGACGGGGGAGGCTTGATTTTTTTTTAAATTTATTTTGCTTTTTTATGTTATTTTGAAACCTTTCCTTTAGTTTTTTTTTTTTAATCATGTTTATTGTTATCACAGTGAATTTAAATATCCCCTATGATAGCAATCTGTAGTGACAGGTACTCTTTTTTTTAAAAATTGGGGTCTTTTAGACTCTAGATCTCTCCTCTGACCTTAATGCATCTGACTACACCTAAATTGGTGTGATAAAACGCTTTCCCAATTTCCCAATGGCGCTGATTATTTCTGGCGAAACAGAAGTCATGAAATGCTCGTAGCTTTTGGTATCTTAGGCCATAGAGATGATTGGAGCCATTCTCATCTCCAATCAGCTCTATGGGAGATAATTGAACCACTGGCTGCACTCTCGGGTAACGGGTAGAACAGGGGAGCATGAGAAAAACCGTGGAAGGTGGCAGAAGGCAGCAGGAGGGGGGGAGTCCCCTCCCACTGCTTGTAAAAGCAGTCTAGCAGCCAATTATCTGCTAGTATTTCTTTTACATGTAAGCTGACCGCTGGCTGTAAAAAACAATACTAAGATGATGCCTAAATCTGCAGGCATCATCCTGGTATAACCACTCAAAGTCCAGCAACGTACCATTACATTGCTGGTCCTTGTTTGGCATATAGTG
This sequence comes from Pelophylax lessonae, assembly GCF_965119305.1. Classification (NCBI taxonomy): domain Eukaryota; kingdom Metazoa; phylum Chordata; class Amphibia; order Anura; family Ranidae; genus Pelophylax; species Pelophylax lessonae. The sequence goes on along the minus strand of NC_138779.1, from coordinate 110,018,525 downwards.
TAGGTTTTTTTTTTTCACGCAGCATGTGGGCTGAATGGAAAAAAAGAGAACCTAAAGCCCCGTACACACGAGAAGAAATTTGGCCGGGAAATTTCATCCGACTATCGATCTGCCAATTTTCGGCTTGTTAGTATGGTGCTTCCAACAACCGACTCCGACTTTTCGGCCGAAAAAATTCTGGTGTGCAGGCTATATAATTTTTGTCGTCCGTCAACACAACTTCCAATTTGCGTGCAGTCAGTACAGATTTCGTCAGACAAAAATCTAAAATCGGAACACGCATGATCGGAAGCAAATAACGACCTGGAAGAATTTTGTAAAGAAAACTAGCCATTGTATCAAGAAAGAACTTTAGTTTCGCGGCAGGAAAATAAATATTTAAAATGCGGTGCACATGCTCATCTTGGTTAATGTGAGAAGAAGGAAGCTGCTGCTCATAATTGTATACTTTGGAATTAAAGAGGCATGTGTTCTGTTATGATGATGATAATGCTTTGGCTATTCTATATTTTGCATGTATTCTTTTTAAGATTGTTAACTCTTCATCATTCTCAATGGTTTATGAATGGAAAATATCTAACTATTGATGTGTCCCTTTATTAATTTTTTTTTATTAATGTATAATACATATATTGCTGCCTACTCCCAATATGCTCATTTTTTTACAAATAAAGATAGTTTTTGTAACATTTTCTTTACTTTAGAAATAAATATATCCAAACATAAATATAGAGATACTCTCATTAGTAAAAATAGAACAGAAAAAAAGGGCATTTCCTCCTCAAATAACTTATAAATAAATAATAATTGGTAACAGAAAAATCACATTATAAATTATTTTCATTTATAAATAGGTATAGTCATGTGACCATGGGGGTAGGTGGGGATCAGGGGCATATTGCCACTGACTGCCATGTGGCTGTTGTGGCTGTGGTGGCTGTTGTGGCTGTGGTGGCTGTGGTGGAGGTGGGGGGTGGCTGGTAATCTGACAGATGCGTGTGTCCATGGATTTCTCCTCAGACCCCTTTATTTAGCACCTGTAGTAAGAGGAGCTCTGCCATTTGGCACTGTTCCTCACTCATCAGCCTTAATTTATTGGCTGTGAGAAAGCCAAATGAGTCAGCCTCATCTGGCTTTCTTTACAGGGCCATAGAGGCCTGGCTGAGAAAGGAAGCAGTGGCCTCCTCCAAATGTTTGTTTTTTTTTGTGTCTCTTTTCAGGAGGTTGGGTGGTTGCTGACTGCTCCGATGACGCCTGGCTTCCACTTGGCTCCTCCACATTGACACTTTCCTGTTTAAGAAAATAAAAAATAATTATAATGTTATAGTGTATATAAAATGTCACGTTTGTTTGATTATTTTAACCAAAAAACAGACTTTACATTAAGGGTGAATTATTGGCTTGATAATATTTTTATTGCATCATTATCTTTATTGCAGACAATATATTGTTAAATGCTATACCTGTGTCAAGCTTGGCTCCAGTAAATCTTCCTCCTGGCTTGCAGCACATGAGCCCTCCGCCGAAGTGGAAGGGAGAGTCGACAGGGATGGCCTTGCTTCTGATTGTTCCGTCAGGAAGCGCAGGCTCTCGAAATACCAGAGCCTTGGTACATATATTTCCTCTGTAGCAGCTCCTGACTTTTCCGAATTCCTGATTTTGTTAAGCTCCCTTTTAAAGGTGCTGCGCAGGTTTTGGATTTTGTTCCTGACATAATTTATGTCTGCATTTGGGCAAAATGGCTTACATAAATCAGCCAATTTTTGAAGAGCCTCATTTTTTTGTTGCTTATTTGAGTAATCCCTACTCTTCACCTTCCACAAACAAGGCAACTGTCTGTATTCCTCAATAAATTGAGGTAAAAAATCAGGTGATGTGAATTTGTCAACCATTATTTATGCATGCAAGACACAACACAACACAAAACATAGTCAAAGATCATGTATTTTGTCACATAATAAAGATAGGCCCAATATAAGCTGTATAGGGCCCAAAACACCCGTGCTTGAATCAAAAGTTCACCGATCGATCGTGCTCCTTGAAAAGATCTGTCCGATGGCGAATCGGCGAGCGAACGATCTGGCGATACTAATGTTTATGAAAACTTTACTTTTTATTATTTTTTGTCATGTATGTATTTTCTTGATATTTTTATGATTTATTTGTATATTAAATTAAAAGACAGGAATCCACAATAAACTATATATGCATATTATTGCAAATATTTTTATTTACAAACTAATATTTGTTCCATATTGTTTTTTTCACCTTTAAATAGGGAAAAAACGAAAAATGAAATTAAAAGAAAGACAACATATGAGCAGAAGGGAATCTACCTTGCCTGCTCCATCCACATTGGATGAAGAAAATTAAGAAATGGTCCCTGATGCAATGACACATTCCCAAAAAGGTAATTGTTTCCTATGCTGAGTAAATCATTAATGTCCCTACTTTTTAGGTGGTAACCACGTACATGTCAGAATATTTTCAGTGAAAAAAGCTGTCAAGCAGTGCACCATGTCATAGCAAATTTCCCCCCTGTGAATTTTCTGACATGCCACATTTTTATTATGTAGAAAATGATCAAAGAAAACACACTGTGACCACTATGGAGGAAAGCAATGTGGCAAGTAGTCCAGAGTGCAGCATGGTGGAGTCAAGTGTTCAGCAAATCAGCTTACCACCACAGCAACATCAAGGTTGGTAGGCACATAATGTTTAGAAATGGGAGACGAAAAATATGTGATTTTGGGATGATTCTTTAACCACTTTACCACTAGAGCATTTTGCTGTCAATTTAACTGACAATTGCGCGGTCGTGCGATGCCATACCCAAACGAAATTTACGTCCTTCTTTTCCCACAAACAGAGCTTTCTTTTGGTGGTATTTGATCACCTGTGCGATTTTTACTTTTTGCGCTATAAACAAAAAAAGAGCGTCAATTTTGAAAAAACAACAATATTTTTCACATTTTTTTATATGAAATTCCCCCCCCCCCAAAAAATATAAAAATCAAAATTTTTTTACATTTTTGGCCAATTTGTTTTCTGCTACCTATGTTTGGTAAAAAAATTCACAATAAGCGTATTTTGATTGGTTTGCGCAAAAGTTATTGCGTTTACTAACAAAGGGAAAGATTTCTGTCATTTTTGGTGTTTTTTTTAACGCGTAATGGCGGCGATCTGCGATTTTTTTTGTGGGACTGCGACATTGCGGTGGACAGATCGGACCCTTGACTGACATTTTTGACACTTTTGGGGGTACCAGTGACATTACTGCAGTAATCAGTGCTATAAATATGCACTGTTACTGTAAAAATGACACTGGCAGGGAAGGGGTTAATTTTATTGGAGAGGGAGGGGTTAATGTATGCCTGGTGCTTACTGACGTGTGGGGGGGGGAGGTGACTGAGTGACACAAGGACAGATCCAGGGTTCAGCTATGCTGAACCCTGCAATCTGACCCTGCCTGTCACTTCAGAGATCCGCCCGCTTGTGTTTACACAAGCAGGCGGATCTCCACACTAGATCCCCGACGATCGGGGAAGAGCGGCGGCGATCGCCGCTGCTCCTCCCCTGGCCCAACTCCCGCTGTGACTGAATACAGAGGGAGCGAGCCTCCGGCGGTGCGCGAGCGCCGCCCACAAGGGGGAGTGTCTGACGACGTAGTACTACGTCGTCAGACGATAACGAGCCACTTTCCCGCAGTAGTACTACGGTACTCAGTGGTAAAGTGGTTAACCTTCTATTGTTGTATTTCAGACAAAATGGACATTTCAGATGTCCCCGAAGTTCCTTCATTTGAGCCATGGGATCTGTCACCTACAGCCGGATCAGATCTGGAAATATTTGCTCCAAGATCCCCTGCCATGATTCAGAGCGAGTCTCCAAAAAAGAAGCAAACAGAACCAAATGTTGGGGAGCCTGTTTTGTGCCCAAGTAAGTATTATTCTAATGTTGTTTCTAGTGTATTTCTATTTTTGTGTATTTGATTTAATGCTTCAAAGAAACTACCTGTTTGCTACATTAGCAAGGTGTGAAACCATACAGTGCTAATGTACATAGTATAAAGTGCATTACCATGGGGGAGTAAGAGGTATAGTGAGCTGTTTGTGTCAACAGGTGGAATTGTTGATGAGCCACAGACACCAGTGTAAAGAGAACATAATGTTTGCACTGTGTACTTTCATAGTAGTATAGGTGTCATAAGGGCAAGCAGGTTACACACAACAATGCACAGGGTAGGTACTGACTATTAATTAGTTTATGATGAACTTGACCCCAAATGTTTAGATATTATGACCTCATCTAGTTGCTTGGCATGTACTTAACCACTTAAGCCCCGGAAGATTTTACCCCCATTCCGACCAGGGGGTATTTTGCGATTCGGCACTGCGTGACTTTAACGGACAATTGCGCGGTCGTGCGATGCTGTACCTAAACGAATTTGGCGTCCTTTTTTTCCCACAAACAGAGCTTTCTTTTGGTGGTATTTGATCACCTGTGCGATTTTTTGATCACGCGCTATAAACAAAAAAAAGCGTCAATTTTGCAAAAATAGCAATATTTTTCACATTTTTTTATATGAAATTCCCCCCCAAAAAATGTAAAAATCTAAATTTTTTAACATTTTCGGCCAATTTGTTTTATGCTACCTATGTTTGGTAAAAAAAAATGGCAAAAAACGTATTTTGATTGGTTTGCGCAAAAGTTATCGCGTTTACTAACAAAGGGAAAGATTTTTGTCATTTTTGTTGTTTTTTTTTTAACGCGTAATGGCGGCGATCTGCGATTTTTTTTGCGGTACTGCGACATTGCGGCGGACAGATCGGACCCTTGACTGACATTTTTGACACTTTTGGGGTTACCAGTGACATTTCTACAGTAATCAATGCTATATATATGCACTGTTACTGTAAAAATACACTGGTAGTGAAGGGGTTAACTTTATTTGGGAGGGAGGGGCTGTGTGTGTCCCTAGGGGCGTGCTTTCTACTGTGATTGGCTGTGGCTTGAGCTGTAAGGACACTGATCAACGGATCTACATAGTAGATCCATGTGATCAGTGTCTTTACAGCGAGGAGAATGACAGGTCGTTTACACAAGCTGCCTGACATTCTCCCTCTCCCCCGCCGATCGCCGAGTGGCCGGCGGACATCGGGTCCGCTGGTCACACGCGCAGGGGGGTCCGTGACCACGCGGGAGCGGGAGCGCGCCTCCGGCGGCGCGCGCTCGCTCCCTAGACCCTCACAAGCAAGCAACGTAGCCCTACGTTAGTTTGCCTGTGAGGGGCTGACCGCCGACGTAGATTGTCGTGCGGCGGTCGGCAAGTGGTTAATATATATTATTTTTTATTAACGGGTCATGTTATTCCTAGTTGCACAATTGCCAGAATGACTGTTGATGCTTTGCAGTGTTGCTCAGAACAGGAAAAAAATTAAGGAGGCTGCTACAGCATTACAATGCAAAATGCGTGACTTTGTTGACCTGCTTGCAAAATTTTAAGGTTACGTTTTATGTTTTTTTTCTTGGTTTAAATTGGGATATTTATTTTTTCCCAATGTTCCTAAAACATTTTATGGCCTATTTTTTGGCCAATATTTGATCATGTGCAAGAGGTGTCCCAAAGTTTTTACAATTTTTATACTGTTATATACAGGGCTCCTATGCATATGATAAAGTTTTATAAGTAATAAATAAGAAGACTTGAAGAACTGTTTTGGTTCAGTTTTGTTTACATGTCTACTGAACAAAGTTCTCTGAAATTCAAAGCAATCTAGATGTTCTCACCAAAGAGAGTCTGGTGTTTAAGCACTTTACAACACCCTAACCCTAACCCTGTAAATGTGTGTTATTAAAAAATGTTTCCACTTGACAATGTGTGTTATAATATTTCTTTGGCATGCTGTGGGGGGGGGGAGGGCATACCTAAAGCTGTGTGTAAGGTGGCACAAAATGTATGATGGCTGTCCTGTTCACTCAGTGTACGGAGATCAGTGTAATATATAGTGTATCGCAGCTCCGTTTGTCCATTTCACTTTACATTACCTATATAGAACACTTATGTCTATACACTGAGCGAGTTTCACATAACACTGACATCTCCTTACATTGGTGGGCAGTGAGAAGGATGTCATAAATTAACACAACATAACAGGTGGAGGTAAGTTGTTATTACACTAATGTATTAATAAAAAATAAAAGTATGGGGACCTTCTGGCCAATGACTACCAATGTAAGGTGACATTGGGTGGACCTTGGGTGTGACCTACTTTACAATGTGAGAGGGCTTTTCTAATTTAACTGGGGTGTAGAAGGCCCTGGTATTTTGGCCACCTAGCAATGCCCCAGAGCTTTGAAATTACATATTTTGCTTATTACATTGTATATAAATTATATTAAACAATATACTTGACATATGGACCCAAATGCACACGTTTCTTCCAAAATGTAGATTATCTTTAGTGAAACATGTGGTGCTTAAAAATAATTACAATATAGTGACCTCGTGAATCAGTTAAGGAGTAATCTCACTATTGGAGCACTATTGGTAAACCAAACACACATGGCCAAAATCTAATTTGAACAGCTGGGGAGAGACAACAGTAGATAAACACACTGATGAATGTATTAACCCTTCAAAAGTCACACATATATAACACATGATGAACAAAAAACATGTTGATTTTGGTATGTACCCAAAATATTAAAATACACACTCCTGAATAAATGCAAGATATTTGAATTGCACAAATAATAATATATTGATACAAATTAGACTGTATCGGGCAGGAATTGCTGCCAAGAAACGGCCCCTCTCCCCACAAAATATTCGACATATTGTTGTCTAACTTCTGGATGGCAGGCCAGAATGGGCAACTTCCATAGGTGTCATAGGATCAACAGGCCCACATGGTTCAGCCTCTACACTCGGCCCTGGCATGGCAGGGTCACTCTCAATTGGCTGAAAACTTACATATGTCTCTGCATGCCTGCGCAAAAAATTATGCAAGATGCAGCAACAGAGGACCACATTATTAATTTTGTATAATGCCAGATGGATGGAGCTCAAGAAAAGTCGAAACCTATTTGACATTATCCCGAAGGCATTCTCCACCACTTTCTAGCACGGGATAGGCGGTAATTGAAAATCCTTTGCTTAGGGGTGAGGTTTCTCAGAGGGAATGGCTTCAAAAGATGCTCCCCAAGCGCAAAGGCGTCATCAGCCACGAAAACAAAATTGAGACCCTCAATTGTTTGCTCCCTGGATGGCAAGTTGAGAGTGCCATTTTGGAGCCGCCGAGCGAACTCGGTTTGGTCAATGACTCCCCCATCAGAATTGCAGCCATTCTTTCCAATGTCCAAAAACAAACATTCGTAATTAGCATTGACAATTGCTAGCATGACAATGCTAACAAAAACCTTTGTAATTGAAATAATAGGATCCAGAATTAGGTGGTTGGACAATGCGGACGTGCTTGCCATCAATAGCACCTCCACAATTGGGAAAATTCCACTGCTCCTGGAATTGGCCAGCAACTTCCTACCACTGCTCTGCGTTGGACGGAAACTGTTGGGAAAAAATGTAAATAAAATTAGTGCTTGAGCACATCACATTATTACACACACATTTGGCAGAAAAATCCTTATGCAACTTTAACATAAGAACAACATGAAGGGAATCTTTAGCATTTTGGGGTATGACATCTACATACATTTAATTTTCACCTCCTAATGTCATAATTAGGGATGATCAAACTTTTCAAAAGTTCGGTTCGACCAGAACACCCGAACTTCCCGAAAGTTCGGCCCGGATTTAAGAACCCCATTGAAATCAATGGGACCTGAACTTCGGTAATCAAAAAACACCATTTTGAAGCCCTAAAACCCAATAAATGCCCCTAAAAAGTGCCTAGGGTTCTGGGTCATGCCCAGGGACTATTAATCACACAAAAAAAGTTCTTAAAAATTGTCATTTTTGATAGAGAGCCAATTATTGAAAAATATATTGAAAAAAAAAAATGCGATTTCTTTGGATTTAGTGTCTGGGGGGTCTAAAAAGTGTACCTGTGAAGGTTCAGCTTTGTAGCATGTCCAGAACCAAAAAAAAAAGATCATTTGTATTAGAATCAATATAGAACAGGGATATGGCTCCTCTATTTTCACACCTTGCTGGTTTTGTAGCAAGTCGTTTCTTTGGGCATTTTTTGGGGACTTTGGAGGCAGGCATGACATCAGAACTTCTGTGTAGGGGTATATATACATACACCCATGTATGTATATATACACATATATAGGTGTGAAAATAGCAGAACCCTATGCTTGCGCTAATGAAATAATTAACACCAATATGTCTCCGCTCCTATCACACCTATATGTGTGTATGTGTATAAATACATATAAGTATGTGTGTATATATAACCCTATACAGAAGTTCAGATGTTTTGCCTGCCTCCAAAGACCCCAAAGAAATGCCCAAAAAAACCGCCAGCTGCAAAAACACACCTGGGCGTTTTTGTAGCTGGCGTTTTTTTGGGCATTTTTTGTGGCTCTTTGGAGGCAGGCAAAACATCTGAACTTCTGTATAGGGGTATATATACATACACCCATGTCTGTATATATACACATACACATATATAGGTGTGAAAGTAGCAGAACGCTATGCTTGCACTAATGAAATAATTAACACCAATATGTCTCTGCTCCTATTACAACTATATGTGTGTATGTGTATAAATACATATAAGTGTGTGTGTATATATACCCCTATGCAGAATTTCAGATGTTTTGCCTGCCTCCAAAGACCCACAAAAAATGCCCAAAAAAATGCCTGCACCAAAAAAAATGCCCAGGTGTTTTGTTGCAGGCGTTTTTTTTGGGCATTTTTTGTGGGTCTTTGGAGGCAGGCAAAACATCTGAACTTCTGTGTAGGGGTATATATATACACACACACACACTTATATGTATTTATACACATACACACATATAGGTGTGATAGGAGCGGAGACATATTGGTGTTAATTATTTCATTAGTGCAAGCATAGTGTTCTGCTACTTTCACACCTATATATGTGTATGTGTATATATACAGACATGGGTGTATGTATATATACCCCTACACAGAAGTTCAGATGTTATGCCTGCCTCCAAAGACGCCCAAAAAATGCCCAAAAAAACGCCAGCTACAAAAACGCCCAGATGTGTTTTTGCAGCTGGAGTTTTTTGGGGACATTTTTTGGGGTCTTTGGAGGCAGGCAAAACATCTGAACTTCTGTATAGGGTTATATATACACACACACTTCTATGTATTTATACACATACACACATATAGGTGTGATAGGAGCGGAGACATATTGGTGTTAATTATTTCATTAGCGCAAGCATAGTGTTCTGCTACTTTCACACCTATATATGTGTATGTGTATATATACAGACATGGGTGTATGTATATATACCCCTATACAGAAGTTCAGATGTTTTGCCTGCCTCCAAAGACCCACAAAAAATGCCAAAAAAATGCCTGCACCAAAAAAAAAATGCCCAGGTGTGTTGTTGCAGGCATATTTTTTTGTGGGTCTTTGGAGGCAGGCAAAACATCTGAACTTCTGTATAGGGGTATATATACAGAACACACTTATATGTATTTATACACATATATATAGGTGTGATAGGAGCGGAGACTTATTGGTGTTAATTATTTCATTAGCGCAAGCATAGTGTTCTGCTACTTTCACACCTATATATGTGTATGTGTATATATACAGACATGGGTGTATGTATATATACCCCTACACAGAAGTTCAGATGTTATGCCTGCCTCCAAAGACGCCCAAAAAATGCCCAATAAAACGCCAGCTACAAAAACGCCCAGGTGTGTTTTTGCATCTGGCGTTTTTTTGGGGCATTTGTTTGGGGTCTTTGGAGGCAGGCAAAACATCTGAACTTCTGTATAGGGTTATATATACACACACACTTCTATGTATTTATACACATACACACATATAGGTGTGATAGGAGCGGAGACATATTGGTGTTAATTATTTCATTAGCGCAAGCATAGTGTTCTGCTACTTTCACACCTATATATGTGTAGGTGTATATATACAGACATGGGTGTATGTATATATACCCCTATACAGAAGTTCAGATGTTTTGCCTGCCTCCAAAGACCCACAAAAAATGCCAAAAAAATGCCTGCACCAAAAAAAAAAAATGCCCAGGTGTGTTGTTGCAGGCATATTTTTTGTGGGTCTTTGGAGGCAGGCAAAACGTCTGAACTTCTGTATAGGGGTATATATACAGAACACACTTATATGTATTTATACACATATATAGGTGTGATAGGAGCGGAGACATATTGGTGTTAATTATTTCATTAGCGCAAGCATAGTGTTCTGCTACTTTCACAACTTTATATGTGTATGTGTATATATGCAGACATGGGTGTCTTTATATATACCCCTACACAGAAGTTCAGATGTCATGCCTGACTCCAAACATGTCCTCAAAAAAGCCCTATAAACGCCTGCAGCAAAAAGCTGGGAGACAGGCGAGAAGCCATATCGCTGTTCTGTAAGTGACCTAAGAGAAACAATCTTTTCTCTATAGCGGTCACCCTGACATGGAAGGGTTTTGTCACCCTGCCATAGCAGTCAGAGTCAGTTAACCCTACACTACACTACGGTCCCCTTACACTTAACACTTTCCCTACCCTACACTACACTACGGTCCCCTTACACTTAACACTTTCCCTACAGAAACTAGATTATTAAAACTAACTATAGTGGAAAATAGCAATCTAACTACACTAGATATCCCTTTCCTCACACTAAAAATTGCTAAATGACACTTTGTAGCAGAAGTCACAGAACTGCTTCCACTCTCTTCCATGTCCCTGTATTACAATGCTAGGAATTTGGCGGGGGCTATCTTATATACTGGGGGGACGTATTCAGTAATGATTGGCCTATGGACCCCCTAGTCACTCCAATCACATTCCTAGCATTCTCCTGCCCCCTCAATTGGCTTTTACTGATGGTTCTGGTCCAATAACGGGCTTTTAAAGCCCATTTCCTGTCCCATTGCATTTTGGTCGGTTCTGGTTGCCGAATTCCGAACTTTTTCAGCAAAAAGTTTGGAATTCGGCCGAACCTCGAACAGCCAATGTTCGGGTCGAACCGATGGTCTACCCGAACCGTTCGATCATCCCTAGTCATAATATTGTAATTCACCAGCTACAGCTTTTGTATATGCTGACATTTACATTTAGCATGGGTGAGTGGGTAAAACTATGCTTTTAAACATCATTAAGGGCTTGTGCCCACTGAACGATTTTACATCAGAAATTAAACATACACAATAATAGGTTTGAATGGATGGACTGATGTCTTTAATAAACCTCATAAACTATGTAAAAAAACATTTCTAAAGGAATAATTGGTTCAGGGAAAGTCCGAAAATTACACAGATACAATATACTGTTAACAGGCTATGCGTTTAGGGACACATAGGAGAGAATGCTGGGGTGGTTACTGGGTCATTTTAAAAATGCTTAGGAAAATATATAGCTTTACTACTATGTGCATGAGGCCAGAGGGTAGTTTCAAAATAATGACATCTGTAATTTGATGTACATCCAAAATTATCTGAATTAGGTTGACATGACAAATACATGGAATGTAATTTAAAAATAAGAAACATACCTTAAAATAGTCCTTCTGCAAGACTTTAATGATAGCAGAGCAGGTCTCAGGGATGATGACTCCAAGAGCTTGGGGGACATGCCTGTGGTGAACTTGAGATCCTGCAGGCTTCTCCCTGTTGCAAGATATCTCAATGTTGCAATTAGCCTTTGCTCAGGAGTAATTGCAACCCGCATACATGTATCATGCTTCAGAATATAGGGGGACACCAAGGCAAGAAGACGGTGAAAAATTGGATCCGTCATCCTCAAATAATTCCTGAAGTCATCAGGATTATTTTCCTGTAGCTCCCGCAGCAAGGACATGTGGGAAAATTGCTCACGGTTGAGCAACCAATTTTTGGTCCAGTAGGTCCTCTTTTTCTTCTTCTTGCAAAGAAGTCGGCTTAGGGCAATTACTCCCAGCCCAACAACAGCAAGAGCAGAATACTCGGTCATGATAATTGCTTCTCAAACGATGTCTTGGAAACTAGCGAAATGTCGTTAACCAAACAAAATCAGCGCGAGATGCCCAGAAGGGTCACGGCCAAAAACTCACTACCTCTTTTGTAGCGTAGGACGTAGTGATGTCATCTTTTGTCAAACGACAAAATTCGTTTGCAGTCTAGAGCACATTCCAACCAACAGACACGCACTCTGGACAAAAGACGGACGACCGGTCTTGTGTACGAGGCTTAACGGAAATATCCGCAGGAAAATTGTGTAGTATACAAACCATTAACTGCCCAAACATCCAAACCCACTTCTTAATGGTGGGTATACATGACAAAATTCCACGTATACCTAAAAGTATTTTAACTGCAGTGGTGACATCAACCTACCACAGGGCTGCCATCAGAGGTATCCATATATTTTGAGTGCAAACGCTGTTTGTGTCAGAATATATAAAATCAGTGTGGCAGCCGATGAGTACCTGCAAGGCAAAGTGAAAAGTAAACATAAAACATTACATTGGTACCTGAAAAGTACCAATGAAGAACAGTAAAAGTAGGAAGAGCAGAGTAAGAACAGAGAAATAACTCAAACGACAACTATTTTTGGCTTTCTTATTTTATGGTTTTTTTTTGTAATTTTTATTTTATGTTTTTTTTGTATTTTTTTTTACACTTTTTTTTTTCTTCAATGTTAAAGTTCCAGGTTCCAGGTTAGGGTCTCTCAAAATGACGATAGCCATCGAACATCTTTTGAGACCCTGTGTAAGTGTGCTCTAAACTGTGCCGTGCTGTACCCTAGGCTAATAATCCACTAGTGTGTGGTAGCGATGGAAACAGTCACCGTGGCAAAGACCAGGTCGGTCAGGACAGTCGGGACAATAATTACGGATGTCACGCCTAAATACACGCTTGCTGCAGACACGGCATCTTTTTTGGGTGTATCTTTGGGTAGGGGTACTCGGGAGGAATTCCAGAAAATGCCTCTGATGCAGCCAGCTCACTGCATCTGGTTCTGGAAGTTGGGCAGGAGCACCTGCTGGAAAGAGAAGGGCTCTGATTATCTGTTCCTGGTAGTGTAGGAAGGATAATGTTCTGGCAGACGCTTTGTATAAGACAAAAGCGTTGTAAATAGCCAATTGAAATAAGTATACAGACACTTTTTTGTACCAGCGTCTGGCCTTACGGGCAACTAAGTATGGTCCCATCATCTCGTCATTGAAGTCCACCCCTCCCATTTTAAGGTTATAGTCGTGGACACAGAGGGGCTTCTCAACAACAACACCGGTGACCGTAGTAATTTTGACTGCCGTGTCTGGGTGAATGGAGGACAGAACGAAAACATTCCATTTGTCCCTCCACTTCACTGCAAGCAATTCATCGCACCTCAAGCAGGCTCTCTCCCCCAGACTCAGTGGGGCACTTACTAGCCATTGGGGGAAGCCCCAGCGATTAGATCGCATGGTGCCACAAGCACCAATTTGTAATTGAAAGAGGTGTCTAAAAAGTGTCATGCTCGAATAAAAATTGTCCACGTACAAGTGGTACCCCTTTCCGAGTAAGTGTGACACCAAGTCCCAAACTACCTTACCGCTGCTCCCTATGTAGTCTGGGCAGTCGGGGGGCTCCACAGTGTTATCTTTTCCCTCGTAGACACAGAAACTAACTGTATAGCCTGTGGCCCTGTCACAAAGCTTATACAGTTTGACCCCGTATCTGGCTCGCTTGCTGGGGAGATACTGTTTCATAGCAAGGCGGCTAGTAAACTTAATAAGGGACTCGTCAACGCAGACATCTTGTTTGGGGGTAAACAAGGCTGCAAACCGCTATATATACAAACCAAAATATTTGTTTGTATCAAGCCCTGGACATAGCAGCAGAGAACACACGCATTTGGTGAATTGGGTCAGTGGACCAATATAACTGCAATTCACTCTTTTTTGTAATGCCCATGTTGAAGGATAGGCCCAGAAAGATCTTAAATTTGGAAACCGTTATAGGTTTCCAGCTGAATTCTCTGGCAAGGGGCGAATTTGGATTGGCGGTAATAAATTGACTAGCATACAAATGACTTTGATCCATAATAGAACTGTAAAGATCTTCAGTGAAAAACAGCTCAAAAAAATTAAGGGGATTAAAACCAGCTGTTTCAACTCGAATTCCAGGTTGGGCAGTGAATGGGGGAAGTACGGGCGCTGTAGAATCTGTGGGCTGCCAATTTGGATATGCCAGCGCTTCAGGGAGGGCACTATGGGCTCTACGGGCCTGTCTTCGAATACGCAGTGGCTGTGAGCCACTACTCGTTCTAGCCACTGCACCAGGTTCAACTGCACTTATGGGACTTGCCACGTCACCAAGTCTTACTGCAGTGCTGGTATGTCTAGGCCCAGGGTGTACTAGGCCGCTCGTGCTTGCCAGATCACGAGAAGTGTGAGCGGCACTAGTACTGGCACTCTGCTGCTTACGAGAAACATCCGGTTCTTGCATCTCAGCAACTCCAGAATGGGGTCGGGTACACCTGACCTTAGCAGGGACCCATCCATCATCAGGGAGCC